>NC_089499.1:78920454-79261168 GCF_036850765.1 Saccopteryx bilineata
TGTCCTTTGCCTTTCACATCTTAGTACATTGCACATTGCTTATTTGTGAGTTTTCTTTCCTGTCCCTAAGCACAGTCCCAGTATATAGTAGATTTCAATAAATATCTTAGTGAATGAATGACTTATTGAGTGAACACACACATGTAATTAATCCAAGGAAAAATTGTGATTCTATAAGCCATTTTTATGAAAATGCTAGTTTTAGGCATTTAGTAAAATGATAAAAATTAAATTTGAAACAATTTTTCTTGTTCATTTCTTGACTCAAAACTGTTCAATGGCTACATTTCCTTGAGTAGTGCATTAAAAAAAATTATGTACACAATTCTACAATATATCATCACTGTATTACATTGTGTTCACCACCCCTAGTCAAGTCTCCCTCCATCACACCTATTCCCCTCCTACTCCTGCCCTAGCCCTTTCTCTCCTGCTGTCTCCACACTCTTGTCTGTATCTCTAAGCCTTTGTTCTCTGCTTAATCCCTTCACTGTTTTCACCCAGCCCCCTGACCTCATCTCTGCTGATAGCTGCCGTCTGTTCACTATAACTGAATCTTTCTATTTTGTTTGTTAGTTTATTTTGTTTGTTAGATTTCACATATAAGTAAAATCATATGGTACTTGTCTTCCTCTGACTGACTTATTTCATTAAGAATAATAATCTCCAGGTCCATCCATCCTGTCACAAAAGGTAAGATTTCCTTCATTTTGCCTCACCAGTGGTGGCACAGTGGATGGAGCACTGACCTGGGATGCTTTTCGCCCTTGTTTTTGCGCTTATTGTTGAAGACAGTGATTAGTCATCAGCACAGATGAGGACAAGCTAATGGATGGGAATTTTGACAGTGATGAGGAGTTGTATGAATTTTATGATGAAAACTTGAGTTCAATAACTTTACATAATATATATATTTCAAATTTCGAGCCCCAAAATTAATCTGTGTCATATTCATGGGAGCATCTTTTTTTTTTTTTCTTTTTTTTTTTGTATTTTTCTGAAGCTGGAAATGGGGAGAGACAGTCGACAGTCAGACAGACTCCCGCATGCGCCCGACCGGGATCCACCCAGCATGCCCACCAGGGGCAATGCTCTGCCCACCAGGGGGCGATGCTCTACCCCTCCAGGGCATCGCTCTGTTGTGACCAGAGCCACTCTAGCGCCTGGGGCAGAGGCCAAGGAGCCATCCCCAGCGCCCGGGCCATCTTTGCTCCAATGGAGCCTCAGCTGTGGGAGGTGAAGAGAGAGACAGAGAGGAAGGAGAGGGGGAGGGGTGGAGAAGCAGATGGGCGCTTCTCCTGTGTGCCCTGGTCAGGAATCGAACCCGGGACTTCTGCATGCCAGGCCAACGCTCTACCACTGAGCCAACTGGCCAGGGCTCATTTTCAGTTTTTTTAGGTAACTCCATACTGCTTTACACAGTGGTGCACCAATCTGCATTCCAACCAATAGTGCATGAGGGTTCCTTTTTCTTCACATTCTCACCAGCTCTTGCTGTTTGTTGATGATAGCCATTTTGACAGGTGTAAAGTGGTATCTCATTCTGGTTTTAATTTGCATTCTCTGATTTTAGTGACATTGAGCATCTTTTCATATGTCTACTGGCCATCTGTATGTCCTCTTTGGAGAAGTTTCTATTCAGGTCCTTTGCCCATTTCTTAATTGGATTGTTAGCTTTTAGTTGTTGAGGTTTATAAGTTCCTTGTAAATGTTGGATATTAAGCCTTTATTAGATGTATCAGTGGGTTGTCTTTTTATTTGTTGATGGTTTTCTTTGCTATGCAAAACCCTTTTAGTTTGATGTAGTCCTATTTGTTTATTTTTTATTTTGTTTCCCTTGCCCATGGTGATGTATTAGAAAAAATACTGCTATGAGAAATGTCCAAGATTTTACTGCCTCTGTTTTCTTCTAGAACATTATGGTTTTGAGCCTTAATATGATATTTAAGTCTTTTATCCATTTTGAGTTTATTCTTGAATATGGTGTAAGAAGGTGGTACAGTTTCATTTTTTTGCATGTATTTGTCTTCCTGTTCATGAACATGCTATATACTTCCACTTTCTTTAGCATCTTATAGTTTTCTGAGTATGGATCTTTTACATCTTTGATTAGATTTATTTCTAGGCATTGTATTCCTTTTGAAGCAATTGTGAATGAGATTGTTGTCTTAGTTTCCCTTTCTGGTAGTTCATTATTGGTGCATAAAAATACAACTGATTTCTGGATATTAATTTTGTATCCTGATACTTTACTGAATTCATTTATCAGTTCTAGTAGTTTTTGGTGGTATCTTTAGGGTTTTCTAGATACAGTATCATGCAATATGCAAATAATGACAGTTTTATTATTTTGTTTCCTTTTTTTTTTTATTCAGTCAGAGGAAGGGAGGCAGAGACAGACTCCTGCATGCTCTCCAACAGGGATCCACACAGCAAGCCCACTAAGGAGCGATGCTCTGCCCATATGGGGTATTGCTCCATTGCTCAGCAACTGAGCTCTTCTTAGCACCTGAGGTGAAGGCCATAGAGCTTTCCTCAGCACCCAGAGCCAACTTGCTCCAATCAAGCCATGGCTGCAGGAAGAGGAGGAGGAAAGAGAGAGATGCGAGAGGGAGAGGGGTGGAGAAACAGATGGGCAGTTGTTCAGTGTGCCCTGACCAGGAATCAAACCCAGGACATCCATATGCCGTGCTGATGCTCTACCACTGAGTCAATCGGCCAGAGCCCTTTTTTTCCAATTTTAATGCCTTTTATTTTGTATTTTCTGATTGCTGTAGCTAGGACTTTCAGAACTATGTTGAATAAGAGTGGTGATAGTGGATAGCCCTATCTTAAGTGAACTGCTTATAGTTTTTGCATATTTTTAAATTAAGACAATCTGAACATGGTATCATGTCTTGTCCATGCTTAAAATGCTTCAAGAGCTTCTCATTGTCCTCTGGAAAAATGTAATTCAAATTCTTTAAACATGGCTGAGAGTTCTACCTCCCTAAGGCACTGTTCTTCCCAAACCCCCTCTGCCTTTCCTGTTTTGTTTGAACCAGTGATGTTTCATTAGATCTGTGATGTCTTCTCTTCCCCAGGGCCTGAGGACTTTGGGTTCCCCTTGCTGGGAGTACTTTTTCCGTAGCTAACTTCTGTTTTATTTCTGATCTTATTTTAAATATCACCTTCTCCAGGAGGTCTGTACTGCCCATTCTTTGACATTCAACACAACCATCACCCCCACCCACCTCTACTCAATCTAGATAAATTTCCTTCTTTGTATGCCTTTGAGATATTTTATCAATTAAATAGAAAAATGTTGGTTTTGAACCCATTAATATAAAGTTCTAAGTTGATGCAATTTAAATCAAGAATTTCCACAGTTTTAAGCTTTTCTCATGTAAGTTTCTCTTGAACATTTTTGTGGCTAACATGCCCCTCGCCCTGTTGTCCCCCAGCACACGTTTCCTATAGGCAGATGTCACGCAGAGTCCTTGACATGATTCACTCATTTGCTTCTCACAGCAGCCTTATTTTGAATACTATTATTAGTCTCCATTTATTTAAAACAAAAGAACCTAACATCAGTGAGCATAATTCACACAATAGTAAGTGGTTTAACTCAAGGCCACTCCACTCTTATCTCTGCAGCCCAAAGCCCAATCACTATATAGCTAGTGATTATATAGGGGTGAATAAATAGCCAGCAAATATTTGACAATACAGGGGTGGCCAAATGCAGGTTTACAGTTGTGAATACATGAAACAGTTTATTCTTGTATTATTTATTTATTTACTATTGTATTATTTATTATTACTATTATTAACCTATTTTGTCCCCTCCCACTTATATTTGGGTGAGAAAAGCCTGTTTGTATGCTGGGTGTCTTCCATTTATCCTTTTCTAATCACTTTCTACTCTGCTCTGTGCCTCTGAGGTTTTCTTCTGTGGACTTTATAAATGGCTCCTCCCTCATCCCTGGGACTGCATTAACCCTTGGTTTTCCCCACATCATTATAAGGCCTCTGTAGATAGTCTACAGCAGGGGGAGTCAACCTTTTTTTTTTTTTTTTTTTTTATAATTTTATTTTTTTAATGGGGTGACATCAATAAATCAGGATACATATATTCAAAGATAACAAGTCCAGGTTATCTTGTCGTTCAATTATGTTGCATACCCACCACCCAAAGTCAGATTATCCTCTGTCACCTTCTATCTTGTTTTCTTTGTGCCCCTCCCACCCCCTATCCCTCTCCGATAACCACCACACTCTTATCAATGTCTCTTAGTTTCACTATTATGTCCCACCTACGTATGGAATAATACAGTTCCTGTTTTTTTCTGATTTACTTATTTCGCTTCGTATCATGTTATCAAGATCCCACCATTTTGCTGTAAATGTTCCGAAGTCATCATTTCTTATGGCTGAGTAGTATTCCATAGTGTATATGTGCCACATCTTCTTTATCCAGTCATCTATTGATGGGCTTTTTGGTTGTTTCCATGTCCTGGCCACTGTGAACAATGCTGCAATAAACATGGGGCTGCATGTGTCTTTACGTATCAATGTTTCTGAGTTTTGGGGATATATACCCAGTAGAGGGATTGCTGGGTCATAAGGTAGTTCTATTTTCAGTTTTTTGAGGAACCACCATACTTTCTTCCATACATAAAGAATGTACTACTTTACATTCCCACCAACAGTGTATGAGGGTTCCTTTTTCTCCACAGCCTCTCCAACATTTGCTATTACCTGACTTGCTAATAACAGCTAATCGAACAGGTGTGAGGTGGTATCTCATTGCCGTTTTGATTTGCATTTCTCTAATAGCTAAAGAAGATGAGCATCTTTTCATATATCTGTTGGCCATTTGTATTTCTTCCTGGGAGAAGTGTCTATTCATATCCTCTTCCCATTTTTTTATTGGATTGTTTGTTTGTTTGTTGTTGAGTTTTATGAGTTCTTTGTATATTTTGGATATTAGGCCCTTATCTGAGCTGTTGTTTGAAAATATCATTTCCCATTTAGTTGGCTTTCTGTTTATTTTGTTATCAGTTTCCCTTGCTGAGCAAAAACTTCTTAGTCTGATGTAGTCCCATTCATTAATTTTTGCCTTCACTTCTCTTGCCATTGGAGTCAAATTCATAAAATGCTCTTTAAAACCCAGGTCCATGAGTTGAGTACCTATGTCTTCTTCTATGTACTTAATTGTTTCAGGTCTTATGTTTAGATCTTTGATCCATTTTGAGTTAATTTTTGTACAGGGGGAGAGACTGTAGTCCAGTTTCATTCTTTTGCATGTGGCTTTCCAGTTTTCCCAGCACCATTTATTGAAGAGGCTTTCTTTTCTCCATTGTGTGTTGTTGGCCCCTTTATCAAAAATTATTTGACTATATATATGTGGTTTTATTTCTGGACTTTCTATTCTGTTCCATTGGTCTGAGTGTCTATTTTTCTGCCAATACCATGCTGTTTTGATTGTCGTGGCCCTATAATAGAGTTTGAAGTCAGGTATTGTTATGCCCCCAGCTTCATTCTTTTTCTTTAGGATTGCTTTGGCTATTCGGGGTTTTTTATAGTTCCATATAAATCTGATGATTTTTTGCTCTATTTCTTTAAAAAATGTCATTGGAATTTTGATGGGAATTGCATTAAATTTGTATATTGCTTTGGGTAATATAGCCATCTTGATTATATTTATTCTTCCTAGCCAAGAACAAGGTATATTCTTCCATCTCATTATATCTTTTTCGATTTCCCTTAACAATGGTTTATAGTTTTCATTATATAAGTCCTTTACATTCTTTGTTATGTTTATTCCTAAGTATTTTATTTTTTTTGTTGCAATCGTGAAGGGGATTATTCTTTTGAGTTCCTTCTCAGTTGTTTCATTGTTGGCATATAGAAAGGCTATTGACTTCTGTATGTTAATTTTGTATCCTGCGACCTTACTGTATTGGCTTATTGTTTCTAGTAGTCTTTTTGTGGATTCTTTGGGGTTTTCGATGTATAGGATCATATCATCTGCAAAAAGTGATACCTTTACTTCTTCTTTTCCAATATGGATGCCTTTTATTTCTTTGTCTTGTCTGATTGCTCTGGCTAGAACCTCTAGTACCACATTAAATAAGAGTGGAGAGAGTGGACAACCCTGTCTTGTTCCTGATTTAAGGGGGAAAGCCTTCAGTTTAGTGCCATTTAATATGATGTTAGCTGATGGTTTATCATATATGGCCTTTATCATGTTGAGATATTTTCCTTCTATACCCATTTTGTTGAGAGTCTTAAACATAAAATTGTGTTGTATTTTATCGAAAGCCTTTTCTGCGTCTATTGATAAGATCATGTGGTTTTTGTTCTTTGTTTTGTTGATATGGTGTATTACATTAACCGTTTTACGTATGTTGAACCATCCTTGAGATTCTGGGATGAATCCCACTTGATCATGATGTATTATTTTTTTAATATGTTGTTGTATTCGATTTGCTAGTATTTTGTTTAGTATTTTAGCATCTGTATTCATTAGAGATATTGGTCTGTAGTTTTCTTTTTTTGTGCCATCCTTGCCTGGTTTTGGTATGAGGGTTATGTTGGCCTCATAAAATGTGTTTGGAAGTATTGCTTCTTCTTCAATTTTTTGGAAGACTTTGAGTAGAATAGGAACCAAGTCTTCTTTGAATGTTTGATAAAATTCGCTGGTATAGCCGTCAGGGCCTGGACTTTTATTTTTGGGGAGGTTTTTAATGGTTTTTTCTATTTCTTCTCTACTGATAGGTCTGTTTAGGCTTTCTGCTTCTTCTTGACTCAGTCTAGGAAGGTTGTATTGTTCTAGGAATTTATCCATTTCTTCTAGGTTGTTGAATTTAGTGGCATAAAGTTTTTCATAGTATTCTACAATAATTCTTTGTATAGCTACGGTGTCCGTGGTGATTTCTCCTCTTTCATTTTGGATTTTGTTTATATGAGTTCTTTCTCTTTTTTCCTTGGTAAGTCTTGCCAAGGGTTTGTCAATTTTGTTGATCTTTTCAAAGAACCAGCTCCTTGTTCTATTAATTTTTTCTATAGTTTTTCTGTTCTCTAATTCATTTATTTCTGCTCTGATTTTTATTATCTCCTTTCTTCGGCTGGTTTTGGGTTGTCTTTGTTCTTCTTTTTCTAGTTCCTTAAGGTGGGAAGTTAAGTGGTTCACTTGGGCTCTCTCTTGTTTGTTCATATATGCCTGAAGTGATATGAACTTCCCTCTTATCACTGCTTTTACAGCATCCCATAGATTCTGATATGTCGTATTGTCATTTTCATTAGTCTGTATATATCTTTTGATCTCTGCACTTATTTCTTCTTTGACCCATTCATTTTTTAAAAGTATGTTGTTTAGTTTCCACATTTTTGTGGGATTTTTTTCCTCTTTTTTGCAGTTGAATTCTAGTTTCAAGGCTTTATGATCAGAAAATATGCTTGGTACAACTTCAATTTTTCTGAATTTGCTGATATTGTTTTTGTGGCCCAACATATGGTCAATTCTTGAGAATGATCCATGTACACTGGAGAAAAATGTATACTCAGTCACTTTGGGATGAAATGTCCTGTAGATGTCTATCATATCCAGGTGCTCTAGTGTTTTGTTTAAGGCCACTATGTCTTTGTTGATTCTCTGTTTGGATGACCGATCTAGAGCCGTCAGCGGTGTATTGAGGTCTCCAAGTATGATTGTATTTTTGTCAGTTTTTGTTTTAAGGTCAATAAGTAGCTGTCTTATATATTTTGGTGCTCCTTGGTTTGGTGCGTATATATTAAGAATTGTTATGTCTTCTTGATTCAGTGTCCCCTTAGCCATTATGAAATGGCCATTTTTGTCTCTAAGTACTTTTCCTGTCTTGTAGTCAGCATTATCCGATATGAGTATTGCTACACCTGCTTTTTTTTGGATGTTATTTGCTTGGAGTATTGTTTTCCAGCCTTTCACTTTGAATTTGTTTTTATCCTTGTTACTTAGATGAGTTTCCTGTAGGCAGCATACAGTTGGATTTTGTTTTTTAATCCATTCTGCTACTCTGTGCCTTTTTATTGGTGAGTTTAATCCGTTTACATTTAGTGTAATTATTGATACTTGTGAGTTCCCTATTGCCATTTTATATCTTGCTTTCTGTTAGTTTCGTGTCTTGTTTGATCCTTCTCTTTCGTTTTTCTATCTTTTGTTTTTATTTGGTTGTATTCCATACATCTTTCCTCTGTTGCTATGTTTTTTATCTCATGTGCTTCTGTGGTGGTTTTTTCAATGGTGGTTACCTTTGAGTAATGAAAAGGGTCCCTACCCTGTTCATTGTAGTGAACTATTTTGTGAGTACTTTTGCACTCCATCGTCCTTTGCTACTGTTAATCTCCGTCTTCTCCCCCTCTTTCTTTTTGTTGTTGTCACAGTTTAAATTTGGTTTTATTGTGTTCTTCTTGGAGCTTTTACTTGTGGCTCTGTTTTTTTTTTGTTCTTTGTATCTGATTGGAGAACCCCCTTTAGTAATTCCTGGAGTGGGGGTTTTCTGATGATAAATTCCCTCATCTTTTCTGTATCTGTGAATGTTTTTATTTCTCCTTCGTATTTGAAGGATAGCTTTGATGGGTATAGTATTCGTGGCTGAAAGTTCCTCTCTTTCAGGACTTTAAATATTGGGGTCCACTCTCTTCTAGCTTGTAGAGTTTCTGCTGAGAAATCTGATGATAATCTAATGGGCCTTCCTTTATATGTTGTATTCTTCTTTTCCCTGGCTGCCTTGAGAATTTTTTCTTTGCTGTTGGTTTGTGTCAATTTCATTATGATATGCCTTGAAGTAGGTTTGTTGGGGTTAAGAAAACTTGGAGTTCTGTTTGCTTCTTGAACTTGAGGCTTTAGTTCTTTCCACAGGCTTGGGAAGTTCTCATCAATTATTTGTTTAAGTATGTTCTCCATTCCATTTTCTCTCTCTTCTCCCTCTGATATACCTATTATTCTTATGTTATTCTTTTTGATGGAGTCAGATAATTCTTGTAGGGCTATCTCATTTTTTTTAATTTTTGAGTCTCTTTCTTCTTCTCTCTGTTGTGCCTCAAGTTGCTTGTCTTTTATTTCACTAATCCTCTCTTCTATCTGACCAGTTCTATTAGCTAAGCTTGTTACTTCGTTTTTCAGCTCGTTAATTGAGTTTTTCATCTCTGTTTGATTTGTTTTTATAGTTTCAATTTCCTTGGACATATATTCTTTGTGTTCATGGAGTTGTTTTCTGAGCTCCCTATATTGCCTTTCTGTGTTTTCTTGTATATCTCGGAGGATTTTTAGGATTTCTATGTTGAATTCTCTGTCATTTAGCTCCAAGGTTTCCAATATATTAAATTTTTTCTCCATAGATTTTTCCTCATCTAGCTGTGTTACCTCTCTTTCTTTTGTATCCATGATATTCGATTTTCTCTTCCTTAATGGCATCTGAGGGTGGTTTTGTTGATAGTATTAATGAGATTTAATAAAGAATAAAAAGTTAAAAAAAAAAATTAAAAAATAACAAATCGAAAAGAGTTGTTTTTTTTAAAAAAAATTAATAATGAAATAAAGAAAAATAAAATAAAATAAAAATTTTTAAAAAAAGGAAATTATTCCCCCCCTCTTTTTTTCCTCTCCTCTCCTCTCCCCTCTTTCTTGAGAAAATCTTGTGGTGGACTGTGAGTTATAACAAACAATGCCTGTGATGGAGGGCCTGAATTGGGGACAAGTAATAAAGGGGCAAAAAAGAGAGAAAGAAAAAAAAAAAAAAAGGAAAAGAAAAGAAAAAAAAAAAAAGAAAAGAAAAAAGAAAAAAAAAAGAGCGTATGGACCCACAAAAAGCAAATAAGGAAAAAATTTGGGTCAAGAATAAAATGATTTGCTTTTAGGTGTTGGTTTTCTAAGAGTTATGATGAGAGGAATAAGATGAAAATGGAAAAATTGGGGGACAAATTAAAAACTTACTATTGTATTTAGTGGAACAAGAACTAGATAATATGGAGAGCCAGGGATGGGAGCACTGCTAGTGAGTTAAAAAGGTGAAGTAAAAACCCCCCAAAATGCCACAAACATAGGTTTGAGTCCCAGATAAGATAATTTGTTTGTTATTGAGGTTTGAATGAGAGGAGATGTAAAGGAGAAAGGAAGAAACTAATATAGAAGGAGAAAAGAAAGAGAGAGAGAGAAAAAAAGAGGGAACCACTAAAAGAAGAAAAAAGAAAGGAGAGAGAGAGAGAGAGTTAAGGGTTTTGGAGTGCAACCCTCATAGAGAGAAAGGAAGAGAAGAGAAATGATAATGGGAGATGTAACACTTATGGGTAGTGTAGTTCAAGGAGAGGAGAGAGTAAGACCGGTAGAGAGTTAATCGGCCAAATTGGAGGAGGAAAAAAAAGTCTCAAGAATGAAGATAAGAGAAACAAACGAACAAATATAATAAAATGGGATAGGTTATAAAGTCTGCAGATTATTCTTGATTTTGAGAGGTTATCTTCTTGCTTTTTCTTTTCTCTCCCTCTTCCTGGTCGGTGACTCTGTACCCCGGGTTCTGCCCCTTTGGCACGCTCAGGTAGAGGTTTGCAGTTGATAAGTCTCTATGGCAATGTCATGTATTATGCTTTATTCTCGTTGGGAGTTGAGGCTCATTAGCATTTATAGGCTCCGACAGTGAGAGAGTCCGTGTTCCTGGAGCCTTTCTCCTAGTCTTTCCTTCCTCAATTAGTAGCCTGATAGTCCAGGTATGGGGTTGCTGCTGCCTCTGCCTGGATAGTAAGAGGCTCAAATTGCTGGCAACTCCCCACTCTATTTCCACTCAGCACAGGGCTCTGGGTAAGGCTCAGTCAGTCAGAGCTGCTAGCATAATCAGGTGGGCTTTCCGCCCACTCAAAGACCACTGGCTCTGCCACTCTGTCCGGTAACACAAGCGGGCGCCCACTTCCGGGGCGCTTGGAGGAAACTCTCACTCACTGTCTGCAACCAGGATATCCGGCCAGCAGTCTCACGCTCTGAGTGAAACCCCCAACCGCAGGGAAAAGTTGCAGCGTTGGAATTGAGTCTCGCTCCGTCCCCGTGTGCGGCTTTTGCAAGGCGCTGGGGCGGCCCGAGATTCCGCTTTGGCCCACACAAAGGCCCCTGACTCTGCCCCTCTGTGCGATAACACGGGCACGCACTGCCGAGGCACTCGGAGGAATCACTCGCTCCTTATCTGCGCGCGCACACCAGGATATGAGGCTGGCCGCGTTCCCTCTGAGTAAAACCCTCACCAGCACGGAAAATCTCCACCGTTGGAAGTAGTTCTCACTCCCTCCCGTGCGTGGCTTTCCCAGGGCGCTGGGGCTGCCCAGAGACTCTGCCCTCAGCCCACAGAAAGGCCTCTGACCCTGCCTCTCCGTGGGGCAACACGGGCACCCACTTCCGCGGCTTAGGAAGAAATCTCTCTTCCACTAACTGTGCACCGACCAGGAGACCGGGTAAAATGGCCGCTCCGCTTGTCTTTCTTTGTTTGGGTTTGGCGCGAGTGTTAGCTTGTATTGCCCGGGTTGCCACAGGATCAGATTTTCCTCGGCTTGGATCTCTGAGCCACAGCCTGGTTCGGCCGTTTTTGCTGCGGCGGCCTGGATCTATTCACCCCCTTTGCCCGCCTCAGTTTCTATATTCACAGTTACCAGAGAAAGCCGCCCTGTTTAGGTTAGTGAGGAAGGCGGAGCATTTCTTACTCCCTATTTCCTTCGGGGTTTGGTTACATATTTAGCCAATTTTTCACTCAATCATACCTTTGGGTGTATTGCGAAGAATCTGGAAGCTCCAAGTATAGGTTTTTCTGTTTCTGGTTGAAGATCTTGTTGAGTTTTGGGGGAGATTTATCGGTATCGCTTCCTACTCCGCCATTACTCTGAGTCAACCTTTTTATACCCACCGCCCACTGTTGTATCTCTGTTAGTAGTAAAATTTTCTAACCGTCCACTGGTTCCACAGTAATGGTGATTTATAAAGTAGGGAAGTAACTTTACTTTATAAAAATTTTAAAGCAGAGTTACAGCAAGTTAAAGCATATAATAATAATTACTTACCAAGTACTTTATGTCAGATTTTCGCTGTTTGGCAGAATAAGTCTTTATAAAACAACTTACTATAGTTAAATCTATCTTTTAATTTATACTTTGGTTGATCTGCTACTGCACACCATGCAAGCTGGAGCGCCCACTAGTGGGCGGTAGGGACCAGGTTGACCACCACTGGTCTAGGTCAATGATTTTCAACCTATGTGCCACATAATTTTTAAGATATGCAATACCTGACTATTTTAGTCAGGCACACTGACCTCTTTTCCCTGAGATTATCAAATAAAAAAATGACAACAGCCACTAAAATAATAGTTGTCTGATATGAATGAATGAAGATTATACTTTTTTTTGTCAGATTAGCAAAAAAAATATAATACATTTTTCAGTGTGCTGCATAATTTTAGTAATTAGTTTGTGTGCTTGTGGGATGAACAAGGTTGAAAATTGCTGGTCTTGATTACCTCAGGTGAGTATTTCATCCACTTCTTGTCCAGATCCCAAGTGATATAGACAGCTTTCTTTCTCATTTACACCATAGTTATGTTGTGCTTTGGTATTTCATACATACAACTTCATACATACAGTATGAAGTTGCATTTGCTTTTTTCTATACTGTCTTTCGGTTTGTGTAATGGAATGAAGATTGTCCTGTTTCACACCGCTTTGAAAATGAGAAGTGTGCCATACTTCTAAAGAGCACGTTTCCAAGGAACTGACTTTGTAAAATGTTGGAAAACTACAGTCTTACGGAATAATTTCCAAAATCCTTGGCCTGCCATGAGCCATCTTGCATTCTGACAAGAGTTTGCCTTCCTGTTCTTCCAGCCCCTTGCTCACTATGAAGACGAGTTCTGCTCTGTGTGCAGGCGGGTGGTCTGCTACCTGGCCTGTGACTCAATGTCTTCCTTACAACAACTCATTTTGCTTAAAGAAGGCTACATAGAAAGAAATGAATATTATCCCATACATTGAAAATAAAATCTTTTATTAAAAATAGTTGCATGGAATTTTAGAGTAATATAACAAAAATAAAATTATGCTATTTAAATTAGCAAGGGTTAGAAAGGTGTTTTTTAAAATCATATTAGCACAATTAATACTTTCTCTTTGAATGAATTAGGAAAACTAGAATAAAATTGAAAGGGATATAAGTTTATTTATTTAGTGTTGCTTCATCTGTCAGTGAGCACAGAGCCCCTGGGTTCTGTGCCCCGACATCAGAAGGCTCTGGTACATCGCGGTTTCTGCCCATACATGTGCTCCCCTAGCATGCCTTCCTCCTCCCATGTCTTTCCCAGAGATACTCTCCATCTTTCCTGTGGAACTTCCCTTCATCCTCTTAGCCTACACAAACCTCTCCTCAGGCCTCCTGGCACTGTCTGCCCTACTCGTGTTGGCTTCCGACTGTCAGTATTTGATTTGTTATTTTAATAGTTCATATTTTTTGTCTTGTCTCCCAAACTATGTGTAAGTTTCTGTCTCCAGAAATAGACACTGGGACTTATGCTTCTGGAACCCCAAATATAACTAAATATTTATTATTTTATATATATAAATAATGTAATATATGTCATATACATAATATATAATAGCCCTGTATATGTGGGGAAGGGTGCATGCAAAGGAGATTTATAGTTGTTAAGTATGTGAAACACAGGGTTTATTATTGCATTATTATTTAATGGTTGTATTATTTTCCAAATCAACAATTATAAGCCTATTTTTGTCCCACCTTAATTATTAGTTCATTAAATATTTGCTGAGTTGAGTAAATTTAACCCAAAGTAAGTTAGATGATGTTTTCTCAACTGTGGTTGTAGTTCACAATCATAAGTATAATTTATTTTGTGTTTGGGGTGCATAATTTTTGTTTTTTGCTTCTTTTCCTCTTCATAAAAATTACATTTTAGTAGGGAATATACCTAATAAATTGATATATATAATATAATGTAAAGTGGAGTCAATGGTGTAAGAAAAGTCAGTCAGCATGCATGGCTAGAGCTTTGGGTTGCTTTTTAGATTGGGTAGTCAAAGAATCCCTCTCTGAGGAGGTGAGATTTGAGGGCAAAGGTGAATGAAATGAAGGAAGAATGTGTGGGAATATTTGGGGGACAAGCATCCCAGCTAGAAGCAGCAGCAAGATCTGAGGATCTGTATTGGGACTCTGATTATGGAGGCCAGTGTGGGGAGAAGAGAGCAATGGGACATGTCATTGGAGAGGTGGCTTTTTCAGACATGGTAAAGATTTTAGATTTTTATTGTGAGGGAAACCACTGGAGGGCTGAAAAGAACGAAATGGCATGACATGGTTTATCTTTTTAAAAAATCATTTCAGCTGCTGCAGATAAAAAAGGCAGAAGGGGACGAGAAAAGAGGCAGGTGGTTGGTTAAGAGCTAGGGCTGTATGCCAGGGGAGAAGATTTGGCCTGCGGTCCTGTGATCCTAGTGGATGAGTTGAGAAGTAACAGAACTAGGAATAAATTCTGAGGGTGAAGCCTGCTGTGCCATGCTTTCTGATTTTACTATACTATAGTGCTTTCAGAATAGCATCCTCTGTTGGCATTTATTTTCACCTTACAGTTCTATCTAAGATAAGGTTTGGTTTTTTTCTGTTTTCCAAATACTCTTTTAGTTGTAGTTGTTTTTGAGATAACAATTACTAATTAGTCCATAAAAACCAGAGTTTTTTTCTAGAGCAAGAATGTGTTCCCATGGTAAATTTATTTATTCATCTTTCTCAAAAGTAATTGCATTAAAAAATTCATTCTTGAATGCTGTTTCAAAAATATTATCATTTCCTCAAATGACTATTTGGGAGGTAGAATTTTTTTATACTATTGTCATTTTGTATCCTCTTCCTTTTAACACCCCATCTCTACTTTGTATTACAAACTTCATCAGACTACTGCATGCTGTTATAGCTGTTGTCACCATGGGGATAAAATGACTAATTGAAGCTGCTTATTGATATAATAGAGCAGGTTGTGACTTCGGTGAGAATACTGGAGTGATGGGCTCCAGCTGATGTTATGTAAAATATTCAGCCATGAAATATGCACTTGCAGGTGGCTATTTGCAGATGTCAGCAGAATGCAGATAATCTGTATTCTGAGAAGGTCTGCAAATCAAAGATCTATCTGACCAGTTAGAATTATGGCACAGTGAGGACAGAGTGGTGGAGTGGGTGATGAATTAGTTTTGAATCTTGGGCAATAATAATTATAACCTGTCTATACTTATAAGCAAAAATAGATATTTACCCCCAACCTCAATTTAAGAGGGAAAGAACAGTTGGCAGAAAAAGATGATGAATTTTTTCCTTTTTTTTTTTTGCATTTTTCTGAAGCTGGAAACGAGGAGAGACAGTCAGACAGACTCCCGCATGTGCCCGACCAGGATCCACCCGGCACGCCCACCAGGGGGCGACACTCTGCCCACCAGGGGGCATCGCTCTGTTGTGACCAGAGCCACTCCAGCGCCTGGGGCAGAGGCCAAGGAGCCATCCCCAGCGCCCGGGCCATCCTTGCTCCAATGGAGCCTCGCTGCGGGAGGGGAAGAGAGAGACAGAGAGGAAGGAGAGGGGGAGGGGTGGAGAAGCAGATGGGCGCTTCCCCTGTGTGCCCTGGCCGGGAATCGAACCCAGGACTTCTGCACGCCAGGCTGATGCTCTACCGCTGAGCCAACCGGCCAGGGCTAAGATGGTAAACTTTTAATCACTTTTTAATCCCTTCAATGCAAGATATATTGGTATCATGAATGGAAATATAAATTGGTATATTTTCTTTGGAAACCTATTATGTCATAAGTATCAAAATAAAAAGCACACAAACTTTTGACCTAACAGTTTCATTTCTAGTAATTTATCTTAGAAACATATTTGTGCAAGTGCATAAAAATTTTTATGAACAAAAATATTCATTATGGTATTTTGTTTAATAACAAATGATTCAAAAGAGCTTAAATGTTTAAGCAGTAGGGGGTTAGGTAAGTAAATTAGGAAATATCTATATTTTGTAATATGATAAAGGTATTAAAAAGAAGAAATCCATGTAGAACTATCTCTATGACACTGTTAAGTGAAAAAAACAATATGCTATTGTGATCATAGAAATTTAAAATATATGTATACATATTTTATATGCATACGTTGAAGACTGCACAAGAGATTAACCACATGGATGAGATGACTTATTTTTCACTGCACCAAAATATGGTATTGTCTCAATTTTTAGTTTCTGTATATATCCTCATTTAAAAATTATAAATTCAAAAAATTTTAGAGATGGTATATTTGGCATCCTTTAATTCCCTGACAAAAAGAAGTCTTTGGTTGATTCTGGGCTGTATTGTACTTCACTTCTGTTTTGAAAGTGTTTCCTGCTATGGGGTTTTATAACTTCTATTAGAACACTTTTCATTAGGGTAGTATTGCACTGACACTTTAGCACTGAGGTGGTGACTCCCTTCTCTATTGATTTCTTGCTGTGTCTTTACAGGATATAGCTCTACCACCTTCTTCCAACATTCCCATCCTTCCTGTCCATGACAACTATTTAGAAACTTGTTTGACTAAATGGCAAAATCATTCAAATCCACTGTCTATGAATTTCATACACACACAAACACACACACACACACACACACACACACACACATAGATGAAAATGCTAGGGAGCCTCTGGAGCCTCTGTTGTTCTTGTGTTTTTAAATCATGAAGTTTTGGAGTGGTTTATTATGCAGCAAAGATCACAGAAGCACACCCCAAATGGGATAAGCTGTACATTAAGTTCTGTAGTCTACAGCAGCACTTCTCACACTTTAATATGGCACAGACCACCTGGGTTTATTAAAACTCTGATTCAGTCGGTCAGGGGTGAGGCTTGAGATTCTGCATTTCCAGGAAGTTTCCAGGTGATACAGATGTTTGTCTATGGGCCCATTTTGAGTAGCAAAGGTCAATGCAGGGAAGACTATCCATTCAAAGATTAACGAGTTGCTTATTACAGCAAATAGAAATTAAAAACTAGGAATGATGCTTATTTTCAAATTTTTAAAAGCCCTCTTTACTCCCAAGTTAAAGAGCAATTGTTTGAAATATATGGTTAAAAACTGTTCATTCTCTACTGTGATATGTGGTACAATGAAGCCTTAAGAACAGTGTTTAAATTGGTTTTAAACATTGTTTTAAACTTAAAAAATGTTTTAAACATTGCTGATGTGTCACAGAATTTTTTAAACATGCAATATCTAACTGTTTAGTCAGAAGCACTGACCTCTCTTCCCTTAGATTGTCAAATAATAAAAAAATGACAACAGCCAACACAATAGCTGTCCATTGTGAATGAATCAAAATTATACCTGTTTTTCTTGTCAGATCGACAAAAAATATATTTTTTGGTGTGCTGTAGAATTTTAGTAATTAGTTTCTGTGTGCCACGAGATGAAAAAGTTTGAAAATTGCTGTTATTGAAGGAATTAATGCGTGATACTATTCAGAAACCCCATTGCTCATATTATGTTTTGGGAAGAGAGGAGGAAAAAAGAAAAGAATAAAAATACATTCCTAAAAATGTTAAATAATAACTTGTAAATTTCATTCTCTGTTGCTGGAAAGCCACCTCATAATACCTGACTGTGTAATAAAACAAGTGTTTGTCACACTGAGGTGTATGAACTATGTTGTGTAATCAGAGCTTATTTTCCTGCAGTGGAGACTGAAATTTATATGTCTCTCTAAGCAGCACCTTTCATTCCAACTTTATTTTTTAAGAAAGAGTGAAATTTACAAGTTGCTGCTTAACAATACCAAAAGTACTAGTTTCTGTACAATGAAGAGTAGAGTTTACAAGCAGCTATTTGATGTTGGCTACATTTCTGTTTGTTTGTCTTCCCCCCTCCCACAAGGTATAGTAAAATTTGTGCAGTTAGTACAAACCTCTCTTATTAATGCACGGTTATGTTGTTGGTGGGGATTCCACAAATGACTTACAGACTTATCTAAAGGGAGAAATAAAGGTAGCCATTATAAAGTAGGAAATTCTTTCAAGAACATTGAATTTATAATCTTCACCAAAGAACATGGAGAGACTCTCACACATGGTGTTGTGTCCGCGTGACCTTGTTCCGCTGGCTCAGTGGTTCTGTTATCTTTCGAGGGTATTCCATTGTCCTTCTTTTATAAAACCCGTCGTGTTCTTCCTGTGCAGCCTGCTTCCCACTGCACATCCTTCCTCTCCCACAGACCTCCTCTCCTCTTCCTTTCTCTGAGCACTCAGTATAAGATTGTGTAAAACATTAATTAAATGAATGGACCATGGCATCAGGACATCATGTCTATTAATATCCTGCACTGCTATTTAAATATTTCATTATTACCGTATTATATTGTTATTAAAATATTAGTTATTCATGCCTTGTTTCACCAATTTTATTTTAACAGGCTCCTTGAGGGGAGATATCATGCCTTAAAATTCCTTCTGTTCCCAATGGGGGCTCGTATATAGTTGTGTAATTTAAGTGGAGTGAATGTTTAGCAGTCCTGAGAACAGGGAGTGGAAAAAGCCGCAAGGTGGCTGACGCCCTGTCTCGGTAGCTGGTCCCTGAAGACCGCTGCCCCAAAGCCTTTTCTGTTCCTGCCCACGCGCCTCTTATCCCATCAGGTGGTCACGTCCATTTTCCTTCCCCTTGAGTTTTTGTTGACCTTTTGATCTGCTTTCGTGAATAGAGAATAGTAGAAATGACACTATGCCAGTTCTGGGTTTAAACTTTCAGATGGCTGGAGATAGCACACTCTCGAAGCCCTGTGCCATTACTCAAAGAAGTCTGGTTATGTTGCAAGAGAAAAACCCCTAGGAGAGAGGTCCTAGAAGAATACTAAGGTACCATGAGAGGCTCCGCCAGCTCTCAGCTCCCCCGCCATGCCACCCGAGGGATGTGAGTGAGGGGAAGCCAGTGTCAGTTGAATTGCCTCAGTCAACACCATGTGGACCAGAGATGAGCCTCACTGAGCACCACCCAAATTAAAGAGTAGAGCAGACACATGGTTGCTGTTCTTGTGGTTTTAAGTCACTTAGTTTTGGAGTGGTTTATTATGCAGCAAAGATCACAGAAACACCCTAAATGGGATAAGCTGTACATTATTAAGTTTTGTGGTTGACAGCAGCACTTTTCGAACTTTAATATGATTCAAACCACCTGGGAATCTTATTAAAACTTTGATTCAGTAGGTCAGGGGTGGGGCCTGACATTCTGCATTTCCAAGAATTTCCCAGCGATTTTCTGGTCAATGGCCTACATTTTCAGTAACAACAGTCAAAGCAGGTAAGTCTATTCATTCAAAGATTAATGAGTTGCTTATTTACAACAGGAAAGCTTATATTAATACTTGCCTTTCTGTTGAAACTTCAAATCCTGTACTGGGTCTGTCATTTGCACAATAGACATCCCAATTCCAATAATATAAAGTCAGACCAGTTTGTGCAAGGTACTGGGATACTTGTATTTTCTTCAAGTCTAACTTGCCTCGGAGTCACTTATGCCCTCGGGATTGTTTAGCCAAGATGAATGCTCTGTGACAATCGTTAGTGATGGTAATAATCATAGCAATCACTTCTCACACTGAGTGCTTTTTTTGTGAGCCACGGTTTATGTTTTATATACATTTCCTCATTAAAATGTAGTGACATGCATGACTGTCACCATTTTACAGATTAGGAAACTGGAATTCAGGGAAGGCCAGTGATGAGCACTTGTCAGCAATGAATAAGCCAGGATTCAATTCCAAGAATGATCTGACCCCACAGTCCAAGCTTATAACAGCTGTGTGGCCCAGCTTCCCAGCCAGAAACCCAGGACACAAGAACTTCGGGTTTTCAGTTAATATACTATGACTCACTTTTTTATTTTATTTTTTACTTGTTTCTTAGCAGTGGTAGCAGCAGCAGCAGTTGTATAGATATTTTCCCTCCCTGCAGACTTCAGGAGATCCTGAAAGAAGTACCTGAACTGTTCCTGCATGTGTGTTTAATGCAGAAGTAGAAACATCTATGAAACCCATTAGTTGCAAGATTTAATTTTCATAGCAACGTTCACATAATTATTGTCAGCATTTTTCAGTGGTATTTAAAATGCTGACATGAGGATAGTCTTCCCAGAATAAATATAGATTATTCCTTTAAACTTCAATAGTCTCTTGTTTTCACTGTGTGTTGCCTATTGCAACAAAATACTTTGGCATTTATCAGACAGAAGCTACTACTGTTGAAGATTTCCATCAGAGTAGCATAAAATGCTTCTCTTAAAAACCATAAAAAAAACTCTGATATGAAACCTACTTTGAAATTAGACTGCCAGGACATCTCTTTACTTGTCGGTTTGAACGCCACCTCTGTTCTTTTGAAGGCTAAAAAACCCAGCAGTGTTGGAAACGCCTGGTGCTCTGTGGCACCCAAGCTGCCCCCTGCAGAGAACCTACACCTGGAGCTCCCTGGGTTTAGGGAAGACAGCAGGACTTCTGGCCAGGAGATTTTACTTAGCTCTCAAATTTTTTTTACTGCAGAGGTGGCTGTTTTACAATATGACGATAATAGTGGTGGCGGCAATAGAGGGTAAAATTGTGTGTGTGTGTGTTTGGGTGTGTGGAGTTCTTCAAGGCAAGATAGTTTGGCTGCACACTCAGTGATGGGATTTTTTGTCTTCGTTGGGTGAGGGGGTTGGTGTATGGGACTGGTGACAGCACCTGCTTAGGATTTGATTCATTGCTTAGAACTAACATTTATTTTTCAAAATCACAAAATCCATTTTTCTCCCACTGCTTCAAAACAAGAGCTGGTCACTTCCTGGGAAATCAGTGATGTCCTTTGTCATTCTGAATGAATCATTGACAACAAATAGTCCATTTTGATTATTTCTTGATCTTTTGAACATGAAATATTTTGTGTTGTTTTTGGAATAAATATCTAATTATTACTAATAAATGTCACGTTGTAAGTAGCTTTTGAGGAATATTTAGTAAGAACCATTTTCATTTTCTTTGTATTCTTGAGACATACCTGGATGGAACTACATTGAAGAATATCTCTGGACTTTGATTAGTTTGCATGTTTCTAATCAGAAAAGGATGGAATATCCTCCACTAATTTTTATCACTTTCTAAACGATCTTTTTCAGTGAGATTTCCATGAGAGCAATCTTGTTTAAATAAAACATTTCAGAACCAGCTCAAGTGGTCCTATCCTGTTTAAAAAGATGCTGAGGGGAGACCTGAAGATGGCAGAAAAGTAGACAGATGCACAGACACCCAGCTCTCACCACCAAACTGGAATACAAATCAACTTAGGAAAAATCAGCATGAAAAACCAACTCTGGACTACAAGAACAGCTCTCAAAAACCAAGGAGCAAAGAAGAAGCCACAACAAACCTGGTAAGGATCGCCTGAATCTCCCCTGCTTACAGAAATGGAGGGGGGGGTAAGGCTGAGAGCCCAGAGGGGATCTCACCACAGGGAAAAGAGCAGAAAATACTGCTCACAGCCACTTGCCTGGCAACCAGGGAGCGAGGTCTGTTGAAAAGACCAGCTTATCTGCCAAATGGAAAGGACAGGGAGAGGGAAACACTGTGAGGGGATAAGGAATGCAGGAGACAATCTAAAAAGAGCTGATTCATCCATGCTGGAGGCGGCCATAGCTGGGGGAGGGACTGATTCTTCCCCACAAAACAGTACTGAATTGCTTCCGGATCAGAGATCTCCAGACATCTCTCCAGCTCCAGTCAGTGCAATAAGATGCAGCTGAAAACAAGAAGTGGGGAGGAGAGGCAGTAACTCAGGTCTCCATTGAGATCTGAGACACACCTCCCCCTACTGAAGCTGAGAAAACACCCTGCACCCAGAGAGATTAGTTGGTGGAAGAGGCCTTCAGAGTCTCAGGTTACACCCACCACATTCCTGGATACAGTTTCAAGGAAGCTCCCTGCTGATGTCAGTAAACAAGACTATCACCTGTTAAGAAAACAAAAAATCAAGACTTTGAAGCTGCCCAAATACGAAACTAGATTACAAATAATAGCTGATAGCAACCAAAGAAGACCTAGAAATAACACAACTGAAAACTGGAGGCAGACAACACCAAGCCTAGACTCAATCGACTCTACAAACAAAACACAGACAATGAGAAGACAAAAAAGTACAATCCAAATGAAACCATCAGGAGATGAACTGAGTGATATGGAAATAATCAAACTTCTAGATGCAGAGTTCAAAATAATGATTGTAAGGATGCTTAGGGATCTTAGAACAACAATGATGGTCATTATGAACACCTAAATAAAGAAATAGCAAGTATAAAAAAGAATCAGTCGGAGATGACAAATACAATATCAGAAATAAAGACCACAATGGAAGGAATTAAAAACAGGATAGATAGAGCTGAGGATCGAATCAGTGAGGTGGAGGACAACTGGAATGAATGCATGAAAGCAGAGAAGAAAAAAGAAAAGAGACTCAAAAAATCTGAGGAAACTCTTAGAGAGCTTTGTGACAACATGAAGAGAAATAACATCAACATTATATGGGTTCCTGAAGAAGAAGAAAAAGAACAAGTGATAGAGACTTTGTTCAATCATATCATAGCTGAAAACTTCCCCTAAATTAATGCAGGAGAAACTCTCACAAGTTCAAGAAGCACAGAAGACTCCATTAAAGAGAAACCCAAAGAAACCTACACCAAGACACATCATAATTAAAATACCAAAGGTAAACAATAAAGAGAAAATATTAAAAGTTGCAAGAGAAAAAAAAAGCTATCACCTACAAAGGAGACCCCATAAGGATGACATCTGACTTCTCAACAGAAACACTTGAGGCCAGAAGGGAATGGCAAGAAATATGCAAAGTAATGCAGAACAAGAACCAATAACCAAGACTACTTTATCCAGCAAGGCTATCATTTAAAATCGAAGGAGAAATAAAAAGCTTCCCAGACAAAAAACAACTCAAGGAATTCATTACAATCAAACCAATGCTGCAGGAAATGTTAATTGGCCTGTTGTAAACAGATCAAAGAGGAAAAAAATATAGCAAAAAAGGAATAGAGCTTTAAAGAATAAAATGGCAATAAACAACTACATATCAATAATAACCTTAAATGTAAATGGATTAAATGATCCAATCAAAAGACATAGGGTAGCTGCATGGATAAGTAAAAAGGACCCATACATTTGCTGTCCATAAGAGACACACCTTAAAACAAAAGATACACATAGATTGAAAGTAAAAGGATGGAAAAAACATTTCATGCAAATGGAAATGAAAAAAAAGCTGGGGTAGCAATACTTATATCAGACAAATTGGACTTTAAAACAAAGGATATATAGTAAGAGATAAAGAAGGCCACTACATAATGATAAAGGGAGTAATCCAACAGGAAGATATAACTATTATAAATATCCATGCACTTAATATAGGAGCACCTAAATATATAAAGCAGATTTTGATGGATTTAAAAGGCGAGATCAACAGCAATACTATAATAGTAGGGGATTTCAATATCCCACTAACATCACTAGATAGAACCTCAAGAAAGAAAATTAACAAAGAAACAGCAGACTTATTGGACACACTAGATCAACTCGATTTAATAGATATCTTCAGAACCTTTCACCCTAAAGCAGCAGAATATACATTCTTTTCAAGTGCTCATGGTACATTCTCTAGGATAGACCACATGCTAGGGCACAAAAGTGGTCTCAACAAATTTAAGAAGATTGAAATTATATCAAGCATTTTCTCCCGTCACAACGGCATGAAACTAGAAATGAACCACAACAGAAAAACTCAAAAATTATCAAACACATGGAAATTAAATAGGTTGTTAAATAACAAATGGTTTAAGAATGAGATCAAAGAAGAAATAAAGAAATTCCTAGAAACGAATGACAATGAGCATACAACAACTCAAAATTTATGGGACACAGCAAAAGCAGTACTGAGAGGGAAGTTCATAGCACTACAGGCACACTTTAAGAAGCTAGAAAAAGCTCAAATAAACAACCTAACCCTGCATCTAAAAGAACTACAAAAAGAACAGCAAGTAAAAGCCCAAATGTAGTAGAAGGAAGGAAATAATAAAGATCAGAGCAGAAATAAATGACATAGAGGGTAAAGAAACAATACAGAGGATCAATGAAACTAGGAGCTGGTTCTTTGAAAAGGTAAACAAGATTGATGAACCTTTAACTAAAATCACCAAGAAAGAGAGAGAGAGGACTCAAATAAATAAAATTAGAAACGAGAGTGGAGAAATAACAACTGACACAACAGAAATACAAAATATTGTAAGAAAATAATATGAAGAACTATATGCAAAAACTAGATAACCTAGATGAAATGGACAAATTCCTTGAAACATACAATCTTCCAAAAATCAATCTGGAAGAATCATAAAACCTAAACAGACCAATTACACCAAATGAGATTGAAACAGTTATCAAAAAACTTCCAACAAAGAAAAGTCCTGGGCCTGATGGCTTCACAGCTGAATTCTAGCAAATATTCAAAGAAGAACTAACTCCTATCCTTCTCA
Organism: Saccopteryx bilineata; assembly: GCF_036850765.1. Taxonomy (NCBI): domain Eukaryota; kingdom Metazoa; phylum Chordata; class Mammalia; order Chiroptera; family Emballonuridae; genus Saccopteryx; species Saccopteryx bilineata. The sequence goes on from NC_089499.1 coordinate 78,945,088, forward strand.
AACTATTTCAAAAAATTCAAGAGGAAGGAAGACTTCCAAGCTCCTTTTATGAGGCGAGCATAATTCTGATTCCAAAACCAAGCAAAGACAACACAAAGAAAGAAAATTATAGGCCAATATCTCTGATGAATATAGATGCTAAAATCCTCAACAAAATATTAGCAAACTGGATCCAACAATATATGGAAAAAATTATACACCATAATCAAGTGGGATTTATTCTGAGGAGGCAAGGCTGGTACAATATTCATAAATCAATAATGTGATTCATCACATAAAGAAAAAGAAGGAGAAAAACCATATGATAATTTCAATAGATGCAGAAAAAGCATTTGATAAAATTCACCACCCATTTATGATCAAAATTCTCAGCAAAGTGGGAATACAGGGAACATACCTCAACATGATAAAGCCATCTATGAGAAACCCACAGCCAACATCATACTCAATGGGCAAAAATTAAAAGCAATCCCCTTAAGATCAGGAACAAGGCAGGGGTGCCCCCTTTCACCACTCTTATTTAACATCGTCTTGTAAGTCCTAGCCACAGCAATCAGACAAGAAGAAAAAATAAAAGGCATTCAAGTTGGAAAAGAAGAAGTAAATCTATCATTATTTGCAGATGGTATAATATTGTATATAGAAAACCCTAAAGTCTCAGTCAAAAAACTACTGGACCTGATAAATGAATTCAGCAAAGTGGCAGGATATAAAATCAATACTCAGAAATCAGAGGCATTTTTATACGCCAGCTATGAACAGTCAGAAAGATAAATTTAGGAAACAATCCCCTTCACTATTACAACTAAAAAAATAAAGTACCTAGGAGTAAACTTAACCAAGGAGACTAAAGACTTGTACTCAGAAAATTACAAAGCATTGATAAAAGAAAACAAGGAAGATACAAAGAAGTGGAAGCATATACTGTGCTCATGGTTAGGAAGAATGAACATCATTAAAATGTCTATATTACCCAAAGCAATCTCTAAATTCAATGCAATACCAATTAAAATACCAATGACATACTTCAAAGATATAGATCACATATTCCAAAAATTTATATGGAACCAAAAAAGAAAACGAATAGCCTCAGCAATCTTAAAAAAGAAGAATAAAGTGGGAGGTATCACACTTCCTGATATCAAGTTATACTACAAGGCCATTGTACTCAAAACAGCCTGGTACTGGCATAAGGACAGGCATATAGATCAATGGAACAGAACAGAGAACCCAGAAATAAACCCGCAGCTCTATGGACAACTGGTATTTGACAAAGGAGGTAAGGAAATACAATGGAGTAAAGACAGCCTCTTTAACAAATGGTGTTGGGAAAATTGGATAGCTACCTGCAAAAAAATGAAACTAGATCACCAGCTTACACCACTCACAAAAATAAACTCAAAATGGATAAAAAGACTTAAGTGTAGGCCATGAAACCATAAGCATCTTAGAAGAAATCATAGGCAGTAAGCTCTCTGACATCTCTCGGAGCAAAATATTTGCTGATTTATCTCCACGTGGAAGTGAAATAAAAGACAGGATAAACAAATGGGACTATATCAAACTAAAAAGCTTTTGTACAGCCAAAGACAATAAGAACAGAATAAAAAGACAAACTATACAATGGGAGAATATATTTGACAATACATCTGATAAGGGGTTAATAACCAAAATTTATAAAGAACTTGTAAATCTCAACACCAGGAGATTTACAAACAATCCAATCAAAAAATGGGAAAAAGAAATAAATAGACACTTCTCCAAAGAGGACATACAGATGGACAATAGGCATACGAAAAAATGCTCAACATCACTAATCATTAGAGAAATGCAAATTAAAACCACAATGAGATATCACCTCACACCAGCCAGAATGGCACCCATCAACAAAACAACACAGAATAAGTGCTGGCGAGGATGTGGAGAAAAGGGAACCCTCCTGCACTGCTGATGGGAATGCAGACTGGTGCAGCCACTGTGGAAAACAGTATGGAGATTCCTCAAAAAACTAAAAATCGAACTGCCTTTTGACCCAGCTGTCCCACTTTCAGGAATATACCCCAAGAACACCATAGAACTGTTCCAGAAGGAGAAATGCACCCCCATGTTTGTGGTAGCATTGTTCACAATAGCAAAGATCTGGAAACAGCCCAAGTGTCCATCAAAGGACAAGTGGATTAAAAAGCTTTGGTACATATATACTATGGAATACTACTCAGCCATAAGAAATGATGACATCAGATCCTTTACAATATCATAGATGGACCTTGATAACATTTTACGGCGTGAAATAAGTAAATCAGAAAAAACTAAGAACTATATGAATCCATACATAGAAGGGACATAAAAATGAGACTCAGAGACATGAACAAGAATGTGATAGCAACGGGGGTGGGGGTTGGGGGGAGGGGGGATGGGTGAGGAAGGAGAGAGGGGGTGGGGAGGGGAGGGGCACAAAGAAAACCAGATAGAAGGTGACAGAAGACAATTTGACTTTGTGTGAGGGGTATACAGCACAATCAAATGTCAAAATAATCTGGAGATGTTTTCTCTCAACATATGTACCGTGATTATCAATGTCACTGCATTAAATTTAATAAAAAAAAAAAGAGTTGCTGAGTTGCTTTTCAAAGACAACAGACCAGAAGTGCAAGTCATAGAGCCAAAGCATGTGCAGACAGAACTCTGACCTCTAGCTGTACCCCAAAGTCCCAGTCCCCTCTTTTAGCTCCTGCCAACACACACACACACACACACACACACTCTCTCTCTCTCTCTCTCTCTCTCTTTCTCTCTCTCTCTCTCTCTCTCTCTCACACACACACACACACACACACACACACACCAAAGGATCAGGACAGAACAGGAATTTGAACACTTGGACCCTTTCAGACGCGAGGAGTCCATTATCTGGAAAGATATGGCCCTACCATAAATGGCCAAGCTCCAAGACCCTCCAATTAAAACTTACTTGATCAATGCTTTCTCTTACCTGTTTCCCCAAGCCTTTAAAAAGTCTCCCCAAACCCTGAATTGGGGAGTTTAGGTTTTTCAACACGAGCTTTCCATTCCCCGCTGGGGAGCAGTAAGCAGCAAACACCATGTTCTTTCTCTGCAGCCCAGTGTCAGGGCAGTTGGCTCTCTGCAGCACCTGGGGTGAACTTTGCTTGGTTACAAGATCATACATAGTATTGGGAATGGATTCCTTAGCAATCATGTGGAATGGTCAGCGGAGGAGATTTTAAGTGCAACTCTCAGTAGAAAATAAGTCAGCACTCTGTGCAGTGGAGAATACAAATACAGGTTTGGTAACCAAGTAGCACACAAAAGGATATCAGAAAGTGAGACGTTTTGTAGTGTCAACTTAATCCTTTTTTTTTTTTCATTTATAGCCAATTAAATGGAAAATATTTTTGAAAAAAAATATGTAAAGGCTGTCCCATGGTTATTTCATGAAAGTTGGTTACAAATTTGATGTTGGAACTTTCTTTAAACTGCAACCCAAAATGTTGACAAAAATGAAATAATAGCTTATAATGCTTATAATAGGTATTCTGAAAGTTGAAAATAGCATTGATTACCCTTTCTTTTCTGCTAGGATGTTAAGATACGTTACTTTATTTTTTGTCTTAAAATCTGCAGATTCTTTTTGTTGTATAGGGGAGAAAAAATAATATTCCTTCTACTCTTCTGAGTTTTTGGCTGAGACCTCTTGTAATAAGAGATAGATTAAAAAGAGAAAGAACCAGAAAAGCAGTCAACCTCCATCAGGTGTCCCAAGTCACCACCTTAAGTACCATCATCTGGTAAAGACAAAAAATAAAAGGAAGAAAGAAAAAAGTTTGGGAGTAGAGCTACAGTTTTGAGAGGTTACCAGGAAAAGCAAGGTAAACAAAGAAAAGGTTTGTTCTATAGATTTAATTCTTCTTCCTGGTATAGAGAGGGAGACACTTACAAATAGAGATTAAAAAGAAAAGTAAATTCCCCTTACAAAAGAATAACTTCTACTCTGTTTTCAAAACTTCTCTTTCTGCAGCATCTTAAAAATACAATAACTGCTTCAAATAATTCTTATGCCAAAGAGGCATATTTGGGGGCAGCAAATTCTGCTCCCCTTCAGTTGTAAGTGGATAAAATTGAATTCAGATTATCTCAAGAGAAAAGAAAGGGTGACTACCTGCTCACACAACTGCAGAGTCCAGTGGGGTGAAACTGGCTCTTGTTGTGGACAGCTGTGGGTGCTTCACTGTACATTGTGAACTGTCCCTCCCAGGGATTTACCTCGGTTTTATGTGGCCTGAAGTTTATACAGCTTGGAGAGTGTAATTTATAAAAACAAACAATTACAAATGGCCACATTGATAGAAAAGGACCTGTGAGCTTGAGTTGTTACAAGGTCCGGTAAATTTGCCCTTGCTGTCCTATCTCACAGCCCTTTTCCTCTCTAGGCAGGTTCAGCCTGAGGCGAATTTACCCGAGACCTCTGAAGCCCCTTCGTTCCCCAGGTGATTCATACAAACCTTACACAGACTCAGATGGTTAGCTTCCTGCCTCTGGTGGTGGAGACGAGGCCCCTCCACTAAGGTTTCAGAAGAGCCACAGGAGTTGGGGAAAGGCAGTGCCTTGAAGGAGTCAGATTCTGTGCAGCCAAAATAATGGGTGTTTACTTCATGCTCTTCATTCATTCCTGCAGATGGAGACAGGAAAGGAGAGGTGTTCTGAATTTGGTGAAACATCTATTTAAACTTCAATTTTCAGCACTTTTCAGGGAGTAAAGTAACCTTGTCAAGAGCAGAGGGCGTAAGGCTGAGGTAGGCTGGAAGATCCATTTCTGATTTTTCCAGTTACATATATCACTTAGAGAATCTTTTAAGTGTGAGGCACTAGGTAAGGATAGCTAGCTGGGATCCTCTCCCTTGTTGTACCTGTCTTTAGCCAGAATTCATTCTCAGATACTGTGACACATGTTCATTCTCATTGTCGGCATTGCTTTCAATAGTAGAAGTACTGTGGCAAATTACAAAGGAAGTAGGAACTCCGTGTTTGTGTTTCCACTTCCTTTCAGTTTCCTTGCTAATGTTCACCTATCTGAATTGGGACTATGGGAAGAAGCTGGGATGACATGGGGGTATGTAGCATCCAAAGCTGAAAGTGTCTGTATGTGCATAGCACCTCTTACTCCTGCTTCCCTGTCAGCACGTCAGAAATATAAATGTGTCTCTTTCCTTAATGAACTTAGTACAGAGCTGTTACAACACCCTCTTTTATAGATGATGTCATGGTTATAATTTTTAGAAGTATGTATTAAGTATAAAAATATTAGTGTATTAGGTTTTGCAGAGAAATGATTTACATACCCTATTATACACACACACACACACACACACACACACACATCCTATTAGTTCTCTCTCTATATATAAATTTTATTTCTCTGGAGAACTATAACTAGTAATTATATATATGTGTGTATGTGTGTGTATATATATATGTGTATGTGTGTGTATATATATGTATATGTGTGTATATATATGTATATATATACACACATATATATACATATATATAATCATATATCTATTTGTATATTCTATTGGTTCCACGATTATATATATGTGTGTATATATGTATTTATTATAAGGAAGTCATTCACATATTTATGGAGGCTGAAAAGTTGTATGAACTGCTGTCTACAAGGTATAAGAACCAGACCCTATGGTGCCAAGAGTCAGGCCCAGGGAATGCATCCCTCTGCCTCCTTGTTCTTTTCAGGCCCTCAGCAGAGTGGATGACATGCCCACATTGGGGAGGGCAGTCGTCTTTGCTGAGCCCACCATTCAGATGTTACTCTCATCTGGGAACTCCCTCATAGACACATCCAGAAATAATGTTTTGTCTGGACAAGCTGTCTCCTGGTCAAGTTGGCATATAAAGTGAACTATCACAATTAACTAAGGGGTGGCAGTAATAATTAAAATTACATTTAAGAAATAGTAACATGCAAAGATGAGAATATATTCAGCAGCTGGGCTTTTTGAGGGCAAGGGTCCCCACTTTCTGCTTTTTGAGTCTCTCCAAGCTTTGCACAGTACCTTGTACGTTTTTCATAGGTGTTAATGAGTGAGTAATGAGCGACTCAGTGAGAGACTTTGCTGTTACCACTTCTGTTTGTCCATTGCCTGTGTTTCCTTCCAGGCTTCAACTCTGCTTGTGACTGCTATTTCCTCACTGGTCCCTTTTTGTTTGTAAGCATCTTTATATATATATACATATATATATATATTCTCTTTTAACTTTTGATTTGTGACATTTCCAATTTTCATTTCTTACTTTTTTGTACAACTGCCTTTATCTGTTCCAGTCCCTCCTGTCCATAGTATTTTGTGTCTATTTCTTTTTTCATTCTGTGACTTTTCCCTTTCTTAGATACTATTGGTGAGCTAGTTTCTCTATTGAGTTAAAAAGGGCACTCCATTGTACCATCACAAGAGAAAACCGATTGACTGATGATGTAATTTCTACTGTGTCAAGGTCTTTTGCAGCTACTGATTGAGGATATGGAGCAACTTATAATGGCATTTTTAACATCTTCCAAACCTTAAAGCACCTGTAGTTTTTCTCCTTTGTCTTTGATTTATTTGGCCTACTAGATATAAATACGGATCCTGTGACTTTTCCTGTTGTCTATATCAGTGATTTTTCAACCTTTTTTGAGCCACAGCACATTTTTTACATTTATAAAATCCTGGGGCACACCACCTACCAAAATGACACAAAATGACACTCTAACTGTTAGAATTTATTTAAAGTTTAAATAAATTACATTTATTAAAAAAAGTTAAATAAAAAAGGATAACCCCTTCATATATACAGTCCCATGTAACATCCCTCATATATACAGTCCCAAGTAACATCTCCTCATATATAGTCCCATGTAACATCCCCTCACATACAGTCCCACATAATATCCCCTCATATACAGTCCCATGTAACCCCTCATATATACAGTCCCATGTATCCCCTCATATATACAGTCCCGCTAATAGATACTGGAGCTTTCATCAAGGTTGTGGGTTCAAATCAATTTGGCAAATACTCTCTATATATAGAGACTGGACAAAATCAATTTTAGAAAATGTTAGGTACTTGTGTAACATCATAAGTCCTCAGAGCATCTCTACTGTCAGATTGAGAAGTTTGCTTTCTAGGTAAGGATTCTGATAAATACTAGAGTTATCCCTGAGGTTGTGGGTTCAAATCCCATGATCAGCTGGGTGCAGGGGCCTTGGTTCTGTCTGTTTTGATGGTGTATATAGAGATTTGAGCTCTTTAAGAAGATGACCCTTAAGGAGGCCATATACAATATAGATAACATTGTGATGCATTGTACATCACCCTCTGCGGGGGCCTCTTTTAAAAAGAAAAAGGTCAAATATCTATATACACCATCAGGATAGACATAACCAGCTGAGGCTGAGGCTTCATCTAGTGATGGCAACATTTACCTCCAGTCCTGACCAGGATTAGAAATCGGGACCATAGGGAGGACTAGCAGCTTCAACTACTCGCCATGGCCACACAATGACAAGTGCATGGCAGCCCGAGTGGGGACCTTCCTGGGTGTGGATGAGAGGCGGTCTACTATTGGTTCATCGCTAGTGGTCGGGAAGAATCCTAGAAGGTGATTGGTCAGTGAGTGTTCCCTGTGCCTCCACTCTTTCTGTCGCTGATAGCTGGAGGGATTGTGAGCGGGATGTTTATGTACGGATGGAGGCGGCTGGTGGCGGGCCTGATAAATAGCCTCCGCAGGCCGTATCCGGCACACGGGCCATAGTTTGGGGACTTATGTTTAATTTCTCCATGGCACACCTGAACATGTCTCACGGCACACTGGTTGAAAAACACTGGTCTATATTATAAAAATAATAGCCAGAAGTGAACCATATTATTTTTATTTATTTATTTATTTATTTATTTATTTATTTATTTGTATTTTTCTGAAGCTGGAAACGGGGAGAGACAGTTCGACAGACTCCTGCATGTGCCTGACCAGGATCCACCCAGCACACCCACCAAGGGGCAATGCTCTGCCCCTCCGGGGCATCGCTCTGTGGCAACCAGAGCCACTCCAGCGCCTGGGGCAGAGGTCAAGGAGCCATCCCCAGCGCCCGGGCCATCTTTGCTCCAATGGAGCCTCGCTGCGGGAGGGGAAGAGAGAGACAGAGAGGAAGGAGAGGGGGAGGGGTAGAGAAACAGATGGGCGCTTCTCCTGTGTGCCCTGGCGGGGAATCGAACCCGGGACTTCTGCACGCCAGGCTGACGCTCTACCACTGAGCCAACCGGCCAGGGCCCATATTATTTTTAGATGCTATATTTATACAATCAAACCCCATCCAGACCTGAGGCTGTTCGTTGGCCTTGTTATTGCTGATTTTATTATCCAGCATAAGAAAGAGAACTAATCAGAGCCAACTCAACCCTCCAGAATTCTGTGTTGAGCCATTAGGAGATATCAGATGCATATAATCATTAAGCTGAATATGATTAATATGTTTGCATTACTAATCAGGTTATTTCATATTATTTGACAAACATGTTCAGTAATCTGATTTATTATTTATTTGAAGGGAGGAAAATTTTGTTGGCTATGATAGTAAACTGTGAATGTAAATTTCTTAGGTGCAAATCCTAACTACTCTGATAACTAGCATGGGGAAGTTATTTTACCTCTATTGGACTCAATTTTCTAGTAAATAACTTCCCCATGCCAGTTATCACAGAATTATGAGAATTAACTGAGTTATTATTAAAAATCCCTCTGGGGCTTGACACAGAGTGAGAATCGTAAAAATGCTGGTTTTCCTTGATTTATTGTTTTGTAACAGGCTATCCCAATTATTTTCCTCAAATTTTTTTGAAATATTGAAACTTAAGGAGAACTCAGAGATGAGAACCTACATACCATTCACAAGAATTCAGTTATGAACATTTTGTCATAATTGTTCATTTGTTTTCTTTTTCTCATATATATTTAAATTTTAAAAAATTGACTTTTAGAGAGAGGAAGAGAAGGAGAGAAAGAAGCATCAATTTGTTGTTCCACTTATTTATGCATTTATTGGTTTATTCTTCTATGTGCCCTCACCAGGAATTGAACCTGCTACGTTGGCATATCAGGAGATACTCTAATCACTGAGATAACCAGTCAGGACTAATTTGTGTACATTTTTAAATCATTTGCAATTCACCTGTAGACATATTTTCTTCTGACCTTAAACCTTGTATCTCCTATGATCAGTATATAACCATAATATCATTATCATACCAAGAAATTTAACACTAATGTGTTATATTATCAAATATATTCAAATGTCACCACTTGTATTCAACACAGTCCTGGAAGTCTTAGCCACAGTGACCAGACAAGGATAAGAAATAAAAGGCATCCAAATTAAAAAGGAAGAAGTGAAACTGTCTTGATAATGTATATAGATGATATGTATATAGAGAACCCAAAGACTCCACCAAAAAACTAAAAAATGGATTCAGTAAAGTAGCAGGATAGAAAATAAATACCCAGGCATCAGTTGCATTTTTATACACCAATAATGAACTATTAGAAAGAAGAACTAAGAAAACAATCCCATTCACAATTGCATCAAAACAAACAAAAAACACCTAGGAATAAATTTAACAAAAGATGTAAAAGACCTGTATTTGGAAAATTATAAGACACTGAAGAAAGAAATTGAAGAAAATACAAATAAGTGGAAGCATATAATGTGCTCATGGATAGAAAGAATTAACATCACTAAAATGTCCATACTTTCCTAAGCAATCTATAGATTGGATGCAATTCCTATCAAGACACCAATGGTGTGTTTCACAGAACTAGAACAAATATTCCAAAAATTTATATGGGACAACAAAATATCCTAAATAGCCACAGAAATCTTGAGAAAGAAGAACAAAGTTGGAGCAATTACACCATTTGATGTCAAACCATATTACAAGGTGATAGTAATCAAAACAGCATGGTACTACATACAAACAGACATATACACCAATGGAACAGAATAGAGAGCCCAGAAATCAACCCACCCGTATATGGCCAATTAATATTTGACAAAGGAGGCAAGAATATATAATAGGGTAAAGATAGTCTCTTCAATAAATGGTGTTGGGGAAATTGGACAGATATGGGGGGAAAAAGTAGATTGCCTTCTTATACCATACACAAGAATAAACAAAAATGGACTTTGGACATAAATGTTAGACTTGAAACCATAAAAATTATAGAAGAAAACAAAGGCAGTTAATTTTGGACATTTCTTGTAACAATATGTTTCCTGATATATTGCTTTGGGCAAGGGAAACAAAAGAAAAAAAATGCAAAAATGAAATAACATTAGACACAGTAAAGGAAACCATCAACAAAATTAAAAAACAACCCACTGAATGGGGTTGTCTGTATTGATAATGTGTCAATGTTCACTGATACATCTAACAAGGGCTTAATATCCAATATTTGCAAGGAACTTATATAACTCAGCACCAAAAAAAAAAAACCCAAAACCCACAAACAATTCAATTTAGAAATAGGCAAAGGACTTGAATAGACAGTTCTCCAAAGAGGACATACAATTGGCCAATAAACATACTAAAAAATGCTCAACATCACTAATAATCAGAGAAATGCAAATTAAAACCCCAATGAGACATCACCCTACACCTGTTAGAATGGCTGTCATTAATAAATCAACATGGCCTGACTGGTGGTGGCACAGTGGATAGAGCATTGTACTTGGAATGCTGATGTCTCAGGTTCAAAACCCTGAGATCACCAGCTTGAGTTTAGCGTGGGATCAACATGATCACATAGTTGCTGGCTTGAGCCCAAGGTATCTGGCTGGAGCAAGGGGTCATTGGCTCAGTTGAAGCTCCCCAGTCAAGGCATTAACAAGAAGTAATCAATAGTGATGCAACTATTAGTTGATGCTTCTCATCTGTCTCCCTTCCTGTCTGTCTGTCTGTCTCTCTCACTTAAAAGAAAATCAACAAATAACAAGTATTGATGAGGATGTGGAGAAAAGGGCACCCTCATGCATTGTTGGTGGAAATATAGATTGGTGCAGCCACTGTGGAAAAGCAGTATGGAGTTACCTCAAAAACTTAAAAATGGAACTGACCCAAAGATTCTACTTCTGAGAATATATCTGTAGAAACCCAAAACACTAATATGAAAAGATATGTGCACCTATATTATGTTAATTGCAGCATTATTTACAATGGCCATGATTTGGAAGCAGCCCAAGTGCCATCAGTAGATGAGCAGATAAAAAAACCTCACACAATGGAATACTACCCGGCCATAAGAAAGAAGAAATCTCACCCTTTGTGACAGCATAAATGAACCTGGTGAGCATTATGCTAAGTGAAATGAGTCAATCAAAGAAAGACAATATCATATGATTTCAGCCATCTGTAGAATCTAATGAACAAAATAAACAAACAAAATAGAAACAGACTCATAGAGAAGAGACTGACAGCTGTCAGAGGGAGGAGTCCTGGGGGTGGGTGAAAAAGGTGAAAGAGTTAAGGAAAAAACATGCCTCTCCACAGACACAGTATGGTGATAACCAAAGGAAAAGGGGGGTGGTAAACGAGGGTACAGGGGGAATAACTTGTCTTGAAAGGAGACAGCTTGACATGGTAAACACAGAACACACCACGGTACAATATACAGATGGATTGTAGAATTGTACACCTGAAACTTATATAATTTTATTTACCAATGTCACCTCAATAAACTTAATAAAAAAGTAAAAAAGACAAATTTAAAATATTTAAAAGGAAAAATAGACTGTTATATTGTAATTTCCCTCTGATTTATTTCTAATTTTTAATCCAATCAATGATTATACATTTCATTTAGTTGTTGCATCTCTATGGAGCCTTTTAATCTAGATTGGTCCCTTGACCTTATTTGTCTTTCATGAGTTGATATTTTTTAAGATTCTGAGTCAGTGTCTTGAGGAATGTCATTCAGTGTAGATTTGTTCACTTGTTTCTTTATGAGTAGATTTAGTTTAAACATTTTTGGCCAAAATACCACCTAGGTGATACTACATACTTTACCTGAATCATATCAGAGACATAATTTGTGCCATTATTGGTGATTTTGATTAAAGTAATATTTTTTATATTCCTCTGTTTTTTGAAGCTGTGGGTTATTTGAAAAATTTTTTTTATTTTGTAATTAGTAAGTAATCTGTGTGGTAATACTTTGAGATTGGGTGAATATATTGTTTCCCAAAAACTCTCATCTGTTGGTTTTACCATTTATTGATAAATTTAGCCTAGTAGAGTTTTTCTAATTATTTTTCTTTATACATTTTTTAGCTGACATTCTTTGGTTCAAAAATGCTACACCTCCCCATATCCACTGTAGGATTGGATAATTATGATTATAGCTAAAAGAATTTGTCCATAGAGTATGATTTTTCTTTCAACTAAAATGTTTCCTTTGCTCCTTATAACAGAGCTTTGTGTAGAAATAAAAAATAAAAAATCACTACATATAAACTTTGTATTGAAGTATAGCAAACCTACAGAAAAATGCACACATCATAGGTATATACCTCAAGGAAGTTTCATAAAATAAATATAACTTTATAAACAGCTTCTTATTTAGGCTCAAATTGTCTCCAGTTTAGCCAGTAAGATCCCTTTTGAGCTATTTTCTATGCCTGTTTGATATATCTCCTTCTGTCTGTGAGGATGCCTTGAGCAAAATAAAATCTTTTAAACTTACTTTGTTTTTTTTTTTTTTACCTATGCTTGATCACAAATAGTAATTTCTTAGAGAAGCCCGCCTTACTTTAGTGGGAAGTGGAAATTAGAAACAAAGATTTAGTTACTAGGTGGGTTCATTGCTATTTGAGTATTATTACTTCTAGAATATATATATATATATATATATATATATATATATATATATATATATATCTCTAAACTATATATGTAATAAACTACAATTCAATTTCAACATTAGAAGATTCTTTCACCTTCTCTCATTATGTATTCATACCTCCTTTATTTCACAGTGAGAGCCAAATATGTTGATTTATTTTTTTGCTCTATCTAGTAACACCCAGAAAATAGTTTCAGAATTACAATACATCAATACACTCCACAACCAATCTACTAAGTAAAGTTCAAGATCTATTTGCATTTCTCTCTGTGCTAATATTCCACTATGGACATATATTCAGAGTATAGATTCAAAAATAATTTGAATTCATTTTTTTGTCATCTGTGGTTATTTTTATCAATATGACACATCATTCATTTCATCTATTTTCCTGTTTGTATGAAGGTTTAATTTTTGTTTTTAAAATATTTTTCTATTTTGAATATGTAAACTTTACATGATTCAAAAGTCAAAATTCAATAAAAAGTTGTTCAAGGAAGTCCTACTTCATTCCTACCCTCCCTTTCACCCCATTTTTACCCCCTCTAGACTAAATATTTTCAGTAGTTTCTGGTTTATGTTTCATGCATTCAATACGAAAACTAGCAAATGCATTGTTTTATTTTGATTATTCTGAAAACAAGGTTTTTGATCAATTTGTCCTTTGACTTTTAAGAATAAAAATACATATATATTTATATATATTAGAGTGAATGGTGCCTAATCTGTGCTGTATAATGTGTCCTTTTTCAAGCATGCATGTCTTTGACTTTGCTTATGGTATTTTTCCCATGCAAAAGAATTTTTAAATTTTATATGTCATCAAATTTTTCAATCTTTTCCTTTTTCTTTAACATTTATATTTGAGTCATAATTAGAAAGGTTTTCCCCATATGCTGATTGTAAAGAAATTCATCTATGTTCTTTCTAATATTTGTTTCAGTTTTTACCTTGATTGTTACCCTTGGTTTTAAAGCTAATCCTGCTAAATGTCAAGGTCTATCAGAACTCAAAGTATTCCAGCAGGAGCTGGTGGCTGGAGGAAGGGGGCAGATGGAGAAGCCAGACTTGAATTCATTTTACCTCCCCCTCCTTTCTCTCCTCCTTTCTACCGCAGAGAGGTTTGGGACTTTGGATCCCCAGCCAGGGATCGGCAAATGAATAAGTGAATTCTAGATAGAAATAATAAGTGGCTTAAAAACTAGACTCTGGAGAATCTGATGAACACCAAAGCTAGAAAACAAGAGACGAAAGAACAAACAAGTGACACTCTGGTTTCTAGGTCAAGTTGTCAGATGTAAGAAACTACAAATTCCTTGTATCCTGAGGGGAAGGCTCGGCTTTTGAAGAGATGTGGGCATGTCTTATGCATTCTTGTTTCCTCTGTGGAGTCTCCTTTCTTGATCGTGGTTACTTTGGAAACAGTTCTATTTTGGGTATTTATCCAGGATATTAGATAGAAAAACCTGACTTTCTCATTAAAAGTCCAATTCTTAGAGTCATCTTGGTGCCAGATATACAATCATTTTTTCTCTATAAATTTTTGCTGTGTGTTTTTGACACCAAATAGCTGAACCCGCAAACTTGGCCTACTGGGATGGCATTATAACCAACTGAGTATCCAGCTAGAATGTGCTACAACTTTAGAATGGCTACAACTTCACTAGGTGATAGGAATTTATCAGCTTCATTATAATCTTATAAGATCACTTACGTATACATGGTCTGTTATTGACTGAAATGTTTTGCTGTGCATGACTATACAGATTATTTTGTATGTGTAATAATCATAATGACTTTTATTTTGCATTTTATCCAACTTAACCATTTTTTAAGTGAGAAGAGGGGAGATAGATTTCTTCATGCACCCCAACCAGGATCCACCTGAAATTCCCATCTGGGGCTAATGCTCTGCCCATCTGGGGCCATGCTTGCAACTGAGCTATTTTTAGCACCTGAAGCAGAGGCTCCATAGAGCCATCCTCAGCACCTGGGGCCCATGTACTCGAACCAATCAAGCCACAGCTGTGGGAGGGAAAGAGCGAAAGGGAGAGAGAAGGTGGAGGTAAAGGACTGGAGAAGCAGATGATTGTTTCTCCCATGTGCCCTGACCAGGAATTGAACCTGGGACTTCCACATGCTGGATCAATGCTCTATCACAGAGCTAACTGGCCAAGGCCCATTTTTGATATTCAAAGTAATATTATGGAATGAGTAAGAAATTATTTTCTCCATTTCGGAAATGTGGAAACAAAGGTTTATAGCAGGGGTCAGAAACCTATGGCTCGCGAGCCAAATGTGGCTCTTTTGATGGCTGCATCTGGCTCGCGGACAAATCTCTAATAAAAAAATAATAATGTTAAAAATATAAAACATTCTCATGTATTAAAATCAATTCATTTCCTACTGCTCCTGATCATGGTTGCAGGTGGCTGGAGCCAATCACAGCTGTCCTCTGGGACAACACCAAATTTTTATTGAATAATGCGTAATGTACACAAGTTGTTGTATGGCTCTCACGGAATTACATTTTAAAATATGTGGCGTTCAGCCAAAAAAGTTCCTGACCCTTGGTTTATAGGAAGGAGTGAAGAGAATCCGTGAAACCAAGTACTTACAAAATGATAAACTGGTAAAGCCGAAATGTCTGATGAGAAATCCACTTATCATGTCTTATTTCCAAAATTCTCTTGTAAGCTCCTTGATGTGTGGAATATGAAATTTTATTTGTAGGCTGTGGAGTTAAGAGTTTTTAGTTTTAAGAGGAATAGAACTTAAATTGACTTAAGCCAAAAGAAATTTTATTGGCTTGTAAAACTGACCAGCCTAGGGTGGATCTTTAGGCACGGCTATCCCAGCTCAAACGAGATTAGTAAATTGTCTCATTCACTTGGTTATACTTTGGCTTCCTGTTGGCCTTATCCTCAACCTGGAAATTCCCTTGTAGAGGCAGAAATACCAGTTCAGGTTCTCTTTTCATTATAACTTCTTGTTACCAACAGTCATTTCAGATGTCTTGCATTGAAAATCATTAGATCGAACTGGGTCATGTGCCCCTCTCTCAACATAGCTCTGTGGTCAGGGTGCTGGTTGATTAATTAAGCCTTGGTATGGCTATCCTAGAAGTAAATAATGTTGGGCCAGCCTTTTAAAAATCATATGACATGAGAGTGGATGATTTGCCAAATCAAAATCAAAATTCTATCACCATGGATAAATAAACAGTGGTCTATCCATACAATAGAATTATACTCAGCAATAAAAAGGAATAAATTACTGATACATGCAACAGATGGATGAATTACAAATGCTTCACAGTAAATGAAAGGAGCTAGTCACAAAAGGCTTATGATTTTATTAAAATGATATTTTCAGATAGGCAAAATTATAGGGACAAAAAGATAAATCAGTGACTATCAGGGGCTGGAGAATAAGGTGATGGCTTGACTATAGCAATGGACAAGAAAACTTGTCAGAGTGATGAAAATGTTTTATATTTGGATTGTGATGTTGGTTAAGTGACTATGAATTTTCAAAATTCTTAGAAATGTATATTTAAAAGGGCTAATTTTATTGTTTTTAAATTATAGGATAAAAAAGCAAATAATCACTGTTATGAAAATAGAGGAATATTGAGCAGGTACAAAGGAACTCCAAAACAAAACAAGAGACATGCTCAACTAATTATCCCTAGCTTATGTATTTCATTACTGCCTATCTGTGATGACGAACCTTTTTATAAAAACCACCCACTTTTGCAGTGCTGGTTAACCTGGTCCCTCCCGCCCACTAGTGGGCATTCCAGCTTTCATGGTGGGTGGTAGTGGAGCAACCAAACGGCACCATGATTGGCCCACCATGAATGCTGGAACACCCCCTAGTGGGCGGGAGGGACCAGGTTGACCAGCACTACAAAAGTGGGTGGTTTTTATAAAAAGGTTTGCCATCAACCAGACTAGATAAATGATTGATAACCTATGACACATTGTAGTTGAGATGCCCATGAGCTCCTTAAACCTACAATAGTTGTTTGTAATTCCCAGTACGTATGCTATAACTCTACCACTTTCTCTTGAATTAAAAAAAAAAAAAAAAGAAAAGAAAATGTACCTAGCTACCAGTGAGTGAGAATCACATTATTGGAGGAATAATCTTTCAAAGATATCAAATATTAGCAAAGAGTAATACTTTCATTTTAATTAGTGACATGTTACTTGGGCACCCAATGCACTATTTTGTAGCATCATGATTGTGAACCTTTTGTCTCAAGGACTATATTCTTTACCTTTTACCATCCATGTATATTTGATGTATAATGACTTTTACTTACTTAAAACATTTTAAGCCTGACCAGGCAGTGGCACAGTGGATAGAGCATGGAACTGGGATGCGGAGGACCCAGGTTTGAGACCCCGAGGTCGCCAGCTTGAGCGCAGGCTCATCTGGTTTGAGCTAAGCTCACCAGCTTGGACCCAAGGTGCTGGCTCAAGCAAGGGGTTACTTGGTCTGCTGTAGCCCCATGGTCAAGGCACATATGAGAAAGCAATCAATGAACAACTAAGGTGTTGCAACGAAAAACTGATAATTGATGCTTCTCATCTCTCACCGTTCCTGTCTGTCTGTCCCTGTCTATCCCTCTCTCCCCCCCCCCGTAAAAAAAAAAAATTAAGTATAAATGAGCCTATACTTACATATTATTGTACAACATACTTTTTCACTTAACATATCTTGTGTTCCTTTCTACATTTAGAGTAATTTTTATTATTATATCATATGTCTGAAATGAGTATAGCTTCAACTCTAACTTGGATGTAACAAGTAAACACAATTTAAGAGAGTGACAAAATACTCAGTAATAAAGAAAAATTATGTTAATTCAATATTTTTTAAAAAGTTAAATAATGCAAAATTTTCATGATAAACAAAATATAAAAACTTAAATAAAGATAAGTGCTGAACCCTGCAGTAAAAGAAAAATGAAGTTAATTAGATCAGTAAAGTTAAGTTAATTTAAAATTATTTATGATTGTCACTTGCTGATGAGAAAATATTGAACAAGTCAGTTCTCCCATTGAAAACAAGATAAGGAAGTAAATGTTGAAAGTATTACTGACTTTGTACCCATTAAAGCTAGAAAATTGAAATTATAATGAATACTTGTTTTAGTACAAATAAAATATTTATACTTAAAACAATATGAATTTTAATATAATTTCTTTTCATTTTTCTGATAGTTTTTCACCTACCTTAATGTCCTCCAAAAAATTTAGCCTTTTAAAAAATACAAAAAAGATATGTAACAGAAGTTTAGCTATGAAGGCTCAAAAATGGTTTGGCATGGCATTAATCTTAATTCAAAATTTTGATACTTTGTTCATCATGGATTTTTGTATTAATCTTGATTTTTAGTAATAGTATGATACATTAAAGTATTATCTTGATTACTTAGGGCTTTTTTTCTGCAATCCTTAAATTTTGCACTGGAGGCAAGTACCTGACTCTCATCACCCTAATCCTGGCCCTGGAACCTATTACCGTGACTTTGAGCAAATTGGAAATGAACTTGAAGTAGGAGAATAAATGAGAGCTGTACACACCTGGTAGAGAGAGGTACAGGGTACAGGTACTTATGCAAGTGACCGAGTACCTTGAAGTTGCCCCCGTCTTTTCCATTGGATTACCATTTAGGTTTCCTGGCTTTGCCCAGATTGACAGTGAGGCAGAGAAGCTGCTGGGGGTGAAGGGACAGAATGGGCTGTCCCAAAATACACGTTTTTGACATAAGGATTATTTTAAACTGATTATTTTTAACTGCAACACAGGAAAAGAAAGCTCTGAAAACAGTAAGGGTTAGGGAAATCTGCATTGTAGATCTACACTTTGGTAGAGAATATCTGCATTGTAAGGGAAAAGTACATTTGTGAAGGAAATTTAAATTAGAAAGGAGGCCTGTACCAGGAAAACAGCTATTACAAGAGGCCAATCTCTGTTTATCAAACATCTCCTCTTCTCAACTTCCTGTGAATTGCTTTCTGCACTTTGAAGCCACAGACGCTATCCCTTTTCCTAGCTCAGGCTGGTGTATAAGCCTCTATCTGGCTGTCTTTTGAGTCTCACCCTACATATGTACATAATAAAACATTTATCCCCCCCCCCTTTTTTTTATAGAGACAGAAGGACAGAGGGAGAGTCAGAGAGAGGGATAGATAGGGACAGATGGACAGGAATGGAGAGAGATGAGAACCATCAATCATTAGTTTTTTGCTGCGACACCTTAGTTGTTCATTGATTGTTTTCTCATATGTGCCTTGACCGCAGGCCTTCAGCAGACTGAGTAAACCCTTGTTCGAGCTAGTGACCTTGGGTCCAAGCTGGTGAGCTTTGCTCAAACTAGATGAGCCCACACTCAAGCTGGCAACCTCGGGGTCTCGAACCTGGGTTTTCTGCATCCCAGTCTGACGCTCTATCCACTGCGCCAC
Organism: Saccopteryx bilineata; assembly: GCF_036850765.1. Lineage (NCBI taxonomy): Eukaryota > Metazoa > Chordata > Mammalia > Chiroptera > Emballonuridae > Saccopteryx > Saccopteryx bilineata. The sequence goes on from NC_089499.1 coordinate 78,964,540, forward strand.
CGCCTGGTCAGGCCATTTATCCCCTTTTTAATCTTTAATAAGAGGGATGTCTCAGCCAAGAACCTAGAAGGGTAGAGGTAAAATTGTTTTTTCTCCCTGACAAGGCAGATGAGTGGGGAACAGTGCTCTGAGACTTCCAGAGACCTTTGTCGAGTGTGGTAGGTGTCATTTCCAGAGCTTTCTCTTTTCTGCATTTGATTTTCTTTCTGGATCTTCTCAGCTTCTCTTCTTATGTTCCTCTTTTTTAGCACCCACTATCCTCTTTCTCTGATTGTGATCCCATTCATACCCTCATGTACCCCAGATGGAATTTAAAAACTCCTGGAGTCATAGTCAGATTTTAACATCTGACAGATATATCTTGAGAGAATGCAGTCAAAAGCTATGTTCTGGTGTCCTGGTGATTGAGGCACTGTCTCATGGCCAGTGCTTGCTGGAATCTTTTCTACTTGGTGAAGGACCTCTGGCATGCTCTTGGGAGAGACAAGAGCTCTGCAAACCCTGGCCTTTGGCTCCTGTTTTGGGAGCACATTTTCTTTATTTGCTGTGCAAATATGAATCTTGCCATTTTGCAAGACCAGTAGATTTTGCAAAGGTTTATTAATCTTGATTTAATGTATTAATGTGAGAAAATGTAACAGTGAGAGAATAAAGCTTATGTAGGCATTGCAGGGGTCCCTTTGGGGGTTCTCTCTATATTACTCCTAGCAAAAAAAAGTAAAGATGGCAAGTTACATTAGCTAAGTTCAAGATACAAAAGGCAATATTAATTTCACAGGAAGTGTAAAACGGTATGCAAATATGATCAAATCCCAAAAATTCATTGCAATATACCACTCTAGGCTTTGAAATTATGTAGTTTGATAAACACTTGGTAAGAAACTTCACACAGCAAGCATCAAATTTTAAAGGAAGTGATTCTGGCCACACAGTTTCTGTGGAACAGCGTTGTGTTCTCAGCATTTGGGACCCTAACCAGGAAGATTGGGGTATGCAAAGTAGTAGGTTTATCAATAGTAGTCACAGATTCTTCGGGAAGCACAGAAGGTATAAAAAAGATCCCATGCTGTTGTTTTTCAAACAAAAGTGTCATTGAAAGGTATGGGCTAGTAGGCTAGAGCCTGAAGTAAGAATTTCTAAGGCCAATGGTTAAGCTGGTAACTGACAAGGAGAGTTCCCCTGGGTCTCTAGTGAGTACAGCTCTGACGGGAGAAGCTTTGGCCTGAGTTTCCCCACACAGCTTCCTCAGGTGTCTGTGTCTTCTCCAGGAACCTCCCTTTTTATTTATAACCCAACCAAGCTGGGACTCCAGCTCAATGAAGGAAGTTACACCATTTTTTTTTTCAGGTTGAAAGACTGAGCTATGCAAGTAGAGTAAAAGAATATTTCCTCTTTTATTGAAGTGATTTCTCAGATGTCCCCATAGATTGTCCTGAGCCTGAGAGGAGTTTTGTAGTGTTTGTGGACACACATCAGTACTGTTGTTTTAGATCTGCCTGCTTTTTGTGATGTTGCAGAGCTTTATGCTCCTGAGTAGTCTTGTGTTAAGAAATCAAGAGATAAAAAAGGATTGAGGAAAATGATAATAGCAAGTAGGTGGGATGTGGGTGAAGGGAGCAGTTATTTTCAGACACTGCTCATTGCAGCTTAGCTGTAATAAATATATTGTGTACTATTTGATCCAATAACTCTATGTCTATATATTCATTTTAAAGAAATATTTGGGCAAGTTTACAAAGGTGTGTGTGTTTAAGTAAGTTTATCACAGAGCTGTTTATGATAGTGTGAGAGGCAGTCAGACAGATGTGAGCAGAGCAAGGACTACAGGCCAGGGACAGAAGGTCCCCAGGGTGGAAAACCCCAGGTGCCTAGTAACAGGCAAAACTGGGAAAACAGGGACCTCACCCCCAGAGTGACCTTTCCTGCCTTAGCTGGTCATAGGGTTTAGACCTCCTGATTTCATATAACTAGTCATAGGATTCAGACCCTCCCCTGGCATATGTTAGTCATGTGCTTTTAGACCTCCTTAGAGGAAGAACAGACAAGGGGATGGGGAATAGCATTTAAGCATTAACCACTAGAGATAACATCTAGGCATCAGTTGTGTTTCAGCTCCAGGCACAGAAAAGCAGCAAAACCAGACAAAAGGGAATCCATTGCTAACATCAGGACCAGCTGCATTGGTACCCACCTCTGCACTGTCACCAACGGATCAATGGAGATTATGACTCCAAAAGGACACACCTGGAGAGCTAATGAATATTCTATTGAGATCTTCCCCTAGGATCTCCCCTGAAATATCCATCCTTAAAAGATTTTAGGGACCTGGCAGGGTAACTCAGTGGATAAAGCATCATTTCTACTCTCCAGGGTCATGAGTTGATCCCTGGTCAGGGCATGTTAAAGAATCAATGAGTACACAACTAAAACTGGCACAACTAAGTGGAACAGCAAGTTGATGCTTCTCTCTCTCCCTCTGTTGCTCTCTCTCTCTCAAATCAATGGAAAAATTAAAAACAAAAAGACAAAAAACTGAGGAGGCAATAATACCCTTTCACTCCGGGAGCATGCCTGCATCTTGCCTCTCTCCTCTCCTTCTCTTTCCCCCAGGCATGTTTTCCCTGAGCCTCTCTTTTTCCTGAGCTCTGAGGGACCCCACAAGACTTGCAACCAGAGGAGCAGAGCACAGCAGCAGCTTATCCTGGACTAACCCCCTGAACCTGTCTCCAGGGCCCTCCTTCCTCTCACTTTCTTCCTGTATAGCCAATAAATTCTTCCTTTTCTTGCTACACTTTGTCTCTTGGTTGAATTCTTTCTCTCAAGAAGACAAGAATTGAAGTCTCCTCATTTCCCTAGGAACAATAGTAAACAGAAAAACCAAATTTCCTAAGTACACAATACTTGGTTAAATATTTTCTGTCTTTATGGAGTTGAATACCATGTGACTTTTAAAAATGCTATTGTAGATAACTCAGTAATATGGGAAGATTTTTTATATTAAGTCAAAATGGAAACAGATTATAAAACAGAAAGTATAGAATTTAGAAAAAATCAGCATGAAAAACCAACACTGAACTGCAAGAACAGCTCTCAAAAACCAAGGAGCAAAGAGGAAGCCACAATAATCCTGGTAAGGAGTGCCTGAATCTCCTCTGCTTACAGGAAGGGAAGGAGGGGGGTGAGGCTGAGAGCCCAGAGAGGATTTCACAGAGGAAAAAGAGCAGAAACTACTGCTCACAGCCACTTACCTGGCGACCAGGGAGCAAGGTGGGTTGAAAAGACCAGCTTATCTCCCAAGTGGAAAAGACAGGGAGAGGGACAGACTGTGAGGGGCTAAGGTATGCAAGAAACAAAATAAAAAAGCTGACACATTCGTGCTGGAGGCGGCCATAGCTGGGGGAGGGACTGAACCTTTCACAAAACAGAGCTGAAGTGCTTCCGGATCAGAGATCTCCGGACATCTATCCAGCTCCAATCAGCACAACAAGACACAGCTGAAAACAAGAAGTGGGGAGGAGGGGCAGTAACTCAGGTCTCCATGGAGATCTGAGATACACCTCCCCCTACTGAAGCTGAGAGAAAAAACCCTGCCCCCAGTGAGATTAGTTGGAGGAAGAGACCTTCAGCGTCTCAGGTTACACTCACAGCATTCCTGGATACAGTTTCAAGGAAGCCCCCTGCTGAGATCAGTTAACAAGACTATCACCTGTTAAGAAAACAAACAAATCAAGACTTCAAAGCTGCCCAAATCCGAAAGTGGATTACAAATAATAGCTGATACCAACCCACGAAGACCTAAAAATAACACAACTGAAAACTGGAGGCAGACAACACCAAGCCTAGACTCAATCAATTCTACAAATAAAAAAAAAAGAAGAAGATGAGAAAACAAAGGAGTGCAATCCAAATGAAACCACAAGAGACACTTTTGAGAGATGAACTGAGTGATATGGAAATAATCAAACTTCCAGATGCAGAGTTCAAAATAATGATTGTAAGGATGCTTAGGGATCTTAGAACAACAATGGAGGGGGAGTTTGAAAACCTAAATAAAGAAATAGCAAGTATAAAAAAGAATCAGTTGGAGACGACAAATACAATATCAGAAATAAAGGAAGGAATTAAAAACAGGATAGATAGAGCAGAGGATCGAATCAACGAGTTAGAAGACAACTGGAATGAAGGCATGAAAGCAGAGAAAAAAAGAGAAAAAAGACTCAAAAAGTCAGAGGAAACTCTTAGAGAGCTCTGTGACAACATGAAGAGAAATAACATCCGCATCATAGGGGTTCCTGAAGAAGAAGAAAAAGAACAAGGGATAGAGACTTTGTTCAATCATATCATAGCTGAAAACTTCCCTAAATTAATGCAAGAGAAACTCTCACAAATCCAAGAAGCACAGAGGACTCCATTAAAGAGAAACCCAAAGAAACCTACACCAAGACACATCATAATTAAAATACCAAAGCTAAGCGATAAAGAGAAAATATTAAAAGCTGCAAGAGAAAAAAAAGTTATCACCTACAAAGGAGCCCCCATAAGGATGACATCTGACTTCTCAACAGAAACACTTGAGGCCAGAAGGGAATGGCAAGAAATATTCAAAGTAATGCAGAACAAGAACCTACAACCAAGACTACTTTATCCAGCAAGGCTATCGTTTAAAATTGAAGGAGAAATAAAAAGCTTCCCAGACAAAAAACAACTCAAGGAATTCATTACAACCAAACCAATGCTGCAGGAAATATTAAGGGGCCTGGTGTAAACAGATAAAGTGGGAAAAGAATACAGAAAAAAAAAAAGAAAAAGGAATACACCTTTAAAGAAGAAAATGGCAATAAACAACTACATATCAATAATAACCTTAAATGTAAATGGATTAAATGATCCAATCAAAAGACATAGGGTAGATGCGTGGATAAGAAAACAGGACCCATACATATGTTGTCTAAAAGAGACACACCTTAGAACAAAAGACACACACATATTGAAGGTAAAAGGATGGAAAAAAATGTTTCATGCAAACGGAAATGAAAAAAAAGCTGGGGTAGCAATACTTATATCAGACAAATTGGACTTTAAAACAAAGGATATAATAAGAGATAAAGAAGGCCACTACATAATGATAAAGGGAGTAATCCAACAGGAAGATATAACTATTATAAATATCTATGCACCTAATATAGGAGCACCCAAATATATAAAACAGACTTTGATGGATTTAAAGGGCGAGATCAACAGCAATACTATAATAGTAGGGGATTTCAATACCCCACTAACATCACTAGATAGATCCTCAAGAAAGAAAATTAACAAAGAAACAGCAGACTTATTGGAAACACTAGATCAACTCGATTTAATAGATATCTTCAGAACCTTTCACCCTAAAGCAGCAGAATATACATTCTTTTCAAGTGCTCATGGTACATTCTCTAGGATAGACCACATGTTAGGGCACAAAAGTGCTCTCAACAAATTTAAGAAGACTGAAATCATATCAAGCACTTTCTCCGATCACAACGGCATGAAACTAGAAATGAATCACAGCAGAAAAGCTCAAAAATTCTCAAACACATGGAAACTAAATAGCAGGGTGTTAAATAATGAAGGGATTAAGAATGAGATCAAAGAAGAAATAAAGAAATTCCTAGAAACGAATGACAATGAGCATACAACAACTCAAAATTTATGGGACACAGCGAAAGCAGTGCTGAGAGGGAAGTTCATAGCACTACAGGCACACTTTCAGAAGCTAGAAAAAGCTCAAATAAACAACTTAACCCTGCATCTAAAAGAACTAGAAAAAGAACAGCAAGTAAAGCCCAAATGTAGTAGAAGGAAGGAAATAATAAAGATCAGAGCAGAAATAAATGACATAGAGGCTAAAGAAACAATACAGAGGATCAATGAAACTAGGAGCTGGTTCTTTGAAAAGGTAAACAAGATTGATGCACCTTTAAGTAGACTCACCAAGAAAAAGAGAGAGAGGACTCAAATAAATAAAATTAGAAATGAGAGTGGAGAAATAACAACTGACACAACAGAAATACAAAATATTGTAAGAAAATACTATGAAGAACTGTATGCCAAAAAACTAGACAACCTAGATGAAATGGACAAATTCCTTGAAACGTACAATCTTCCAAAAATCAATCTGGGAGAATCAGAACACTTAAACAGACCAATTACACCAAAGGAGATCGAAACAGTTATCAAAAAACTCCCAACAAAGAAAAGTCCGGGGCCCAATGGCTTCACAACAGAATTCTACCAAATATTCAAAGAAGAACTAACTCCTATCCTTCTCAAACTATTTCAAAAAATTCAAGAGGAAGGAAGACTTCCAAACTCCTTTTATGAGGCGAGCATAATTCTGATTCCAAAACCAGGCAAAGACCACACAAAGAAAGAAAATTATAGGCCAATATCTCTGATGAATATAGATGCTAAAATCCTCAACAAAATATTAGCAAACCGGATCCAACAATATATGGAAAAAATCATACACCATGATCAAGTGGGATTTATTCTTGGGAGGCAAGGCTGGTACAATATTCGTAAATCAATCAATGTGATTCATCACATAAACAAAAAGAAGGAGAAAAACCATATGATAATTTCAATAGATGCAGAAAAAGCATTTGATAAAATCCAGCACCCATTCATGATCAAAAGTCTCAGCAAAGTGGGAATACAGGGAACATACCTCAACATGATAAAAGCCATCTATGAGAAACCCACAGCCAACATCATACTCAATGGGCAAAAATTAAAAGCAATCCCCTTAAGATCAGGAACAAGGCAAGGGTGCCCCCTTTCACCACTCTTAGTTAACATAGTCCTGGAAGTCCTAGCCACAGCAATCAGACAAGAAGAAGAAATAAAAGGCATTCAAGTTGGAAAAGAAGAAGTAAAACTATCATTATTTGCAGATGATATGATATTGTATATAGAAAACCCTAAAGTCTCAGTCAAAAAACTACTGGACCTGATAAATAAATTCAGCAAAGTGGCAGGATATAAAATCAATACTCAGAAATCAGAAGCATTTTTTATACACCAACAATGAACAGTCAGAAAGAGAAATTAAGGAAACAATCCCCTTCACAGTTACAACTAAAAAAATAAAGTACCTAGGAGTAAACTTAACCAAGGAGACTAAAGACTTGTACTCGGAAAATTACAAAACATTGATAAAAGAAATCAAGGAAGATACTAACAAGTGGAAGCATATACCGTGCTCATGTTTAGGAAGAATAAACATCATTAAAATGTCTATATTACCCAAAGCAATCTATAAATTCAATGCAATACCAATTAAAATACCAATGACATACTTCAAAGATATAGAACACATATTCCAAAAATTTATATGGAACCAAAAAAGGACACGAATAGCCTCAGCAATCTTAAAAAAGAAGAATAAAGTGGGAGGTATCACACTTCCTGATATCAAGTTATACTACAAGGCCATTGTACTCAAAACAGCCTGGTACTGGCATAAGAACAGGCATATAGATCAATGGAATAGAACAGAGAACCCAGAAATAAACCCACAGTTCTATGGACAACTGATATTTGACAAAGGAGGTAAGGAAATACAATGGAGTAAAGACAGCCTCTTTAACAAATGGTGTTGGGAAAATTGGACAGCTACCTGCAAAAAAATGAAACTAGATCACCAGCTTACACCACTCACAAAAATAAACTCAAAATGGATAAAAGACTTGAATGTAGGCCGTGAAACCATAAGCATCTTAGAAGAAAACATAGGCAGTAAGCTCTCCGACATCTCTCGGAGCAATATATTTGCTGATTTATCTCCACGGGGAAGTGAAATAAAAGACAGGATAAACAAATGGGACTATATCAAACTAAAAAGCTTTTGCACAGCTAAAGACAACAAGAACAGAATAAAAAGACAAACTACACAATGGGAGAACATATTTGACAATACGTCTGATAAGGGGTTAATAACCAAAATTTATAAAGAACTTGTAAAACTCAACACCAGGAAGGCAAACAACCCAATCCAAAAATGGGCAAAAGAGATGAATAGACACTTCTCCAAAGAGGACATACAGATGGCCAATAGGCATATGAAAAAATGCTCAACATCACTAATCATTAGAGAAATGCAAATTAAAACCACAATGAGATATCACCTTACACCAGTCAGAATGGCGCTTATCAACAAAACAACACAGAATAAGTGCTGGCGAGGATGTGGAGAAAAGGGGACCCTCCTGCACTGCTGGTGGGAATGCAGACTGGTGCAGCCACTGTGGAAAACAGTATGGAGATTCCTCAAAAAACTGAAAATCGAACCGCCTTTTGACCCAGCTATCCCACTTTTAGGAATATACCCCAAGGACACCATAGAACGGCTTGAAAAGGAGAAATGCACCCGCATGTTTGTGGCAGCATTGTTCACAATAGCGAAGATCTGGAAACAGCCCAAGTGTCCGTCAGAGGACGAGTGGATTAAAAAACTTTGGTACATATATACTATGGAATACTACTCAGCCATAAGAAATGATGACATCGGATCATTTACAATAACATGGATGGACCTTGATAACATTATACGGAGTGAAATAAGTAAATCAGAAAAAAAAACTGAGATGAATCCATACATAGAAGGGACATAAAAATGAGACTCAGAGACATGAACAAGAATGTGATTGCAACAGGGGCGGGGGGGGGGGGGTTGGGGGGGGGGGGGAGGGGGTGAAGAAGGAGAGAGGGGTTAGGGGAGGGGAGGGGCACAAAGAAAACCAGATAGAAGGTGACAGAAGACAATTTAACTTTGTGGGAGGGGTATACAGCACAATCAAATGTCAAAATAATCTAGAGATATTTTCTCTCAACATATGTACCCTGATTTATCAATGTCACTGCATTAAATTTAATAAAAAAATATTAATATTAAAAAAAAAACAAAAAAAAAAACACAGAAAGTATAGTCTTATTGAAAGGGAATTTTTAATAGGTATATATTGACATATTAATATGTCCTAAAATATTAACAGATTCAAAATTATTTTTACTTAACTGTTTTTAAAAAAATAAACATGTATTATGTTATAATAAAAATAATATGAAAGAATACCACCATCAATGACAGATAATAAAATATAGGTGATCCTTGCTTTACAAAAGTGTGATTATAAAGCAGATTTGTCTAGCAATTATTATTTCTCTAGAGGAAAGATTCCTCTGTTCTGAGTGAGCAGCATTCTCTTTAGTCTGGCTTACTAAGGAATCCTGGGTTAGGGAAAATGAAAGCCACCTTCTTAAGAGATGAAGGAATTACAGAATAATGCTCATACATTTTTGAAATTGCCCAGAGGTCAGTTGGCAAATAGTATTTTATTTCTATACTCATTCTCATATACAGTATAGCAAGGGAAATATACATTTAGCCAATAAGGGGAATTCTTTCTTCATTACCTGTCTGCAGGAAAGCCCTTGTATAATTCAAAATCCAGATAAAATAAAACTTGATTGTGGAAAATTAAAATTAAAAGAGTTTTCTTTTGCATGGCAAAGATTTAAAGTCAAGCCCTAAGTAATAAGCTGGGTGAAAATATTTGTAAGATATATTACTGATAAAAGAGCTAATATTCCTAATATATTCAGGGTTATTACAAATTGAGAAAACAAGAAGCCAAAAATCCAGTATGAATATGGCAAACTACTTAAGCATGTCACAGAAATTGATATAAAAATGCTCCTGTAAGCATATGAAGGTATATTTAACTTCACTCACAATAAGAGCCACATGTCCTTATTTGTACTTACGAAATATTGGGTAAGACTAAATGCCTGTGTATAGATTATTTGAATGAGTCATAGTCCAAACCATGCATGTAGTGTGCTATAGAATAGAATTAGGAAGAGTGTTATGAATTAATATGGCATGATTCCCTGAGATAATATTAATGCAAAAAGCAAAGAGCAGAAGAGTCTATATGGCATGCAACGTGTTATATAAGAATAAAGGGAAATAACTATGTCTGTCTATTGATCTCTCTGATTATCTTTGCGAAAGTAAACATAGGCAGGATAAACTGGAAGAAATGAAATTGGCAATGGGGTGGGAGTGAGATTAGAAAACTTACGGAAGAGAGTGATAACACTCTGAATATCCTTTTATTTATTTATTTATTTATTTAAAATTAATAATTTTATATTTTTAATGGGGTGACATCAATAAATCAGGATACATATATTCAAAGATAACAAGTCCAGGTTACCTTGTCGTTCAATTATGTTGCATACCTATCACCCAAAGTCAGATTGTCCTCTGTCACCTTCTATCTAGTTTTCTTTGTGCCCCTCCCCCTCCCCCTTTCCCTCCCCCTTTCTCCCCTCCCCCTGTAACCACCACACTCTTATCAATGTCTCTTAGTTTCACTTTTATGTCCCACCTACGTATGGAATAATGCAGTTCCTGTTTTTTTCTGATTTATTTCACTTCGTATAATGTTATCAAGATCCCACCATTTTGCTGTAAATGATCCGATGTCATCATTTCTTATGGCTGAGTAGTATTCCATAGTGTATATGTACCACATCTTCTTTATCCAGTCATCTATTGATGGGCTTTTTGGTTGTTTCCATGTCCTGGCTACTGTGAACAATGCTGCAATGAACATGGGGCTGCATGTGTCTTTACGTATCAATGTTTCTGAGTTTTGGGGGTATATACCCAGTAGAGGGATTGCTGGGTCATAAGGTAATTCTATTTTCAGTTTTTAGAGGAATCACCATACTTTCTTCCATAATGGTTGTACTACTTTACATTCCCATCAACAGTGTATGAGGGTTCCTTTTTCTCCACAGCCTCTCCAACATTTGCTATTACCTGTCTTGTTAATAATAGCTAATCTAACAGGTGTGAGAAAGAATCTCATTGCAGTTTTGATTTGCATTTCTCTAATAACTAAAGAAGATGAGCATCTTTTCATATATCTGTTGGCCATTTGTATTTCTTCCTGGGAAAAGTGTCTTTTCATGTCCTCTTCCCATTTTTTTATTGGGTTGTTTGTTTGTTTGTTGTTGAGTTTTATGAGTTCTTTGTATATTTTGGATATTAGGCCCTTATCTGAGCTGTTGTTTGAAAATATCATTTCCCATTTAGTTGGCTTTCTGTTTATTTTTATATCAGTTTCTCTTGCTGAGCAAAAACTTCTTAGTCTGATGTAGTCCCATTCATTAATTTTTGCCTTCACTTCTCTTGCCTTTGGAGTCAAATTCATAAAATGCTCTTTAAAACCCAGGTCCATGAGTTGAGTACCTATGTCTTCTTCTATGTACTTAATTGTTTCAGGTCTTATGTTTAGATCTTTGATCCATTTTGAGTTAATTTTAGTAGAGGGGGACAAACTGTAGTCCACTTTCATTCTTTTGCATGTGGCTTTCCAGTTTTCCCAGCACCATTTATTGAAGAGGCTTTCTTTTCTCCATTGTGTGTTGTTGGCCCCTTTATTAAAAATTATTTGACTATATATATGTGGTTTTATTCCTGGATTTTCTATTCTGTTCCATTGGTCTGAGTGTCTATTTTTCTGCCAATACCATGCTGTTTTGATTGTCGTGGCCCTATAATAGAGTTTGAAGTCAGGTATTGTAATGCCCCCAGCTTCATTCTTTTTCTTTAGGATTGCTTTGGCTATTCGGGGTTTTTTTATAGTTCCATATAAAACTGATGATTTTTTTGCTCTATTTCTTTAAAAAATGTCATTGGAATTTTGATGGGAATTGCATTAAATTTGAATATTGCTTTGGGTAATATGGCCATCTTGATTATATTTATTCTTCCTAGCCAAGAACAAGGTATATTCTTCCATCTCATTATATCTTTTTTGATTTCCCTTAACAATGGTTTATAGTTTGCATTATATAAGTCCTTTACATTCTTTGTTATGTTTATTCCTAAGTATTTTATTTTTTTTGTTGCAATCATGAAGGGGATTATTCTTTTGAGTTCGTTCTCAATTGTTTCATTGTTGGCATATAGAAAGGCTATTGACTTCTGTATGTTAATTTTGTATCCTGCGACCTTACTATATTGGCTTATTGTTTCTAGTAGTCTTTTTCTGGAGTCTTTGGAGTTTTCCATGTATAGGATCATATCATCTGCAAAAAGTGATACCTTTACTTCTACTTTTCCAATATGGATGCCTTTTATTTCTTTGTCTTGTCTGATTGCTCTGGCTAGAACCTCTAGTACCACATTAAATAAGAGTGGAGAGAATAGACAACCCTGTCTTGTTCCTGATTTAAGGGGGAAAGCCTTCAGTTTAGTGCCATTTAATAAGATGTTAGCTGATAGTTTATCATATATGGCCTTTGTCATGTTGAGAAATTTTCCTTCTATACCCATTTTGTTGAGAGTCTTAAACATAAAATTGTGTTGTATTTTATCAAAAGCCTTTTCTGCATCTATTGATAAGATCATGTGGTTTTTGTTCTTTGTTTTGTTGATATGGTATATTATATTAACCGTTTTACGTATGTTGAACCATCCTTGAGATTCTGGGATGAATCCCACTTGATCATGATGTATTATCTTTTTAATATGTTGTTGTATTCGAGTTGCTAGTATTTTGTTTAGTATTTTAGCATCTGTATTTATTGGAGATATTGGTCTATAGTTTTCTTTTTTTGGGCCATCCTTGCCTGGTTTTGGTATGAGGGTTATGTTAGTCTCATAAAATGTGTTTGGAAGTATTGCTTCTTCTTCAATTTTTTGGAAGATTTTGAGTAGAATAGGAACCAAGTCTTATTTGAATGTTTAATAAAATTCACTGGTATAACCGTCAGGGCCTGGACTTTTATATTTGGGGAGATTTTTAATGATTTTTTTCTATTTCTTCTCTACTAATAGGTCTGTTTAGGCTTTCTGCTTCTTCTTGACTCAGTCTAGGAAGGTTGTATTGTTCTAGGAATTTATCCATTTCTTCTAGGTTGTTGAATTTAGTGGCATAAAGTTTTTCATAGCATTCTACAATAATTCTTTGTATATCTACGGTGTCCATGGTGATTTCTCCTGTTTCATTTTGGATTTTGTTTATGAGTTCTTTCTCTTTTTTCCTTGGTAAGTCTTGCCAAGGGTTTGTCAATTTTGTTGATCTTTTCAAAGAACCAGCTCCTTGTTCTATTAATTTTTTCTATAGTTTTTCTACTTTCTATTTCATTTAATTCTGCTCTGATTTTTATTATCTCCTTTCTTAGGCTGGTTTTGGGTTGTCTTTGTTCTTCTTTTTCTAGTTCCTTAAGGTGTGAAGTTAAGTGGTTCACTTGGGCTCTCTCTTGTTTCTTCACATAGGCCTGAAGTGATATGAACTTCCCTCTTATCACTGCTTTTGCTGCATCCCATAGATTCTGATATGTCATACTGTCATTTTCATTAGTCTATATATATCTTTTGATCTCTGCACTTATTTCTTCTTTGACCCATTCATTTTTTAAAAGTATGTTGTTTAGTTTCCACATTTTTGTGGGATTTTTTTTCCTTTTTTTTGCAGTTGAATTCTAGTTTCAAGGCTTTATGATCAGAAAATATGCTTGGTACAACTTTGATTTTTTTGAATTTGCTGATGTTGTTTTTGTGGCCCAACATATGGTCAGTTCTTGAGAATGATCCATGCACACTGGAGAAAAAATATACTCAGTCACTTTGGGATGAAATGTCCTGTAGATGTCTATCATATCCAGGTGCTCTAGTGTTTTGTTTAAGGCCACTATGTCTTTGTTGATTCTCTGTTTGGATGACCGATCTCAAGCCGTCAGCGGTGTATTGAGGTCTCCAAGTATGATTGTATTTTTGTCAGTTTTTCTTTTAAGGTCAATAAGTAGCTGTCTTATATATTTTGGTGCTCTTTGGTTTGGTGCATATATATTAAGAATTGTTATGTCTTCTTGATTCAGTGTCCCCTTAGCCATTATGAAATGGCCATTTTTGTCTCTGAGTACTTTTGCTGTCTTGTAGTCAGCATTATCAGATATGAGTATTTCTATGCCTGCTTTTTTTTGGATGTTATTTGCTTGGAGTATTGTTTTCCAGCCTTTCACTTTGAATTTGTTTTTATCCTTGTTATTTAGATGAGTTTCTGGTAGACAGCATACAATTGGATTTTCTTTTTTAATCCATTCTGCTACTCTGTGTCTTTTTATTGGTCAGTTTAATCCATTTACATTTAGTGTAATTATTGACACTTGTAAGTTCCCTATTGCCATTTTATAGATTGCTTTCTGTTAGTTTTGTGTCTTGTTTGATCTTTCTCTTTTGTTTTTCTATCTTTTGCTTTTATTTGGTTGTATTCCAAACATCTTTCCTCTGTTGCTATCTCTTTTATCTCATGTGCTTCTGTGGTGGTTTTTTCAATGGTGGTTTCCTTTGAGTAATGAAAAGGGTCCCTACCCTGTTCATTGTAGCGAACTATTTTGTGAGTACTTTTGCACTCCATCGTCCTTTGCTACTGTTAATCTCCATCTTCTCCCCCTCTTTCTTTTTGCTGTTGTCACAGTTTAAATTTGGTTTTATTGTGTTCTTCTTGGAGCTTTTGTGGCTCTGTTTTTTTTTTTTGTTCTTTGTATCTGATTGGAGAACCCCCTTTAGTAATTCCTGGAGTGGGGGTTTTCTGATGATAAATTCACTTATCTTTTCTGTATCTGTGGATGTTTTTATTTCTCCTTCATATTTGAAGGATAGCTTTGATGGGTATAGTATTCGTGGCTGAAAGTTCCTCTCTTTCAGGACTTTAAATATTGGGGTCCACTCTCTTCTAGCTTGTAGAGTTTCTGCTGAGAAATCTGATGATAATCTAATGGGCCTTCCTTTATATGTTGTATTCTTCTTTTCCCTGGCTACCTTGAGAATTTTTTCTTTGCCGTTGGTTTGTGCCAATTTCATTATGATGTGCCTTGGGGTAGGTTTGTTGGGGTTAAGAAAACTCGGAATTCTGTTTGCTTCTTGAATTTGAGGCTTTAGTTCTTTCCACAGGCTTGGGAAGTTCTCATCTATTATTTGTTTGAGTATGTTCTTCATTCCATTTTCTCTCTCTTCTCCCTCTGATATACCTTTTATTCTTATGTTATTCTTTTGATGGAGTCAGATAATTCTTGTAGGGCTATCATTTTTTTTTTTTTTAATTTTTGAGTCTCTTTCTTCTTCTCTCTGTTGTGCTTCAAGTTGCTTGTCTTCTATTTCACTAATCCTCTCTTCTATCTGGCCTGTTCTATAAGCTAAGCTTGTTACCTTGTTTTTCAGTTCGTGAATTGAGTTTTTCATCTCTGTTTGATTTGTTTTTATAGTTTCAATTTCCTTGGACATATATTCTTTGTGTTCATTGAGTTGTTTTCTGAGCTCCCTAAATTGCCTTTCTGTGTTTTCTTGTATATCTCGGAGGATTTTTAGGATTTCTATCTTGAATTCTCTGTCATTTAGCTCCAAGGTTTCCAATATATTAAATTTTTCCTCCATAGATTTTTCCTCATCTAGCTGTGTTACCTCTCTTTTTTTTGTATCCATGATATTCGATTTTCTCTTCCTTAATGGCATCTGAGGGTGGTTTTGTTGATTGTATTAATAAGATTTAATAAAGAATAAAAGTTAAAAAAATAAAAAATCAAAAAGAGAGTTTTTTTGTTTCTTTTCTGAAGCTGGAAACGGGGAGAGACAGCCAGAGAGAATCCCGCATGTGCCCGACCAGGACCCACCCGGCACGCCCACCAGGGGTGACGCTCCTCCCAGCAGGAGGTGATGCTCTGCCCCTCCAGGGCATCACCCTGCCGCAACCAGAGCCACTCCAGTGCCTGGGGCAGAGGCCAAGGAGCCATCCCCAGCGCCAGGGCCATCCTTGCTCCAATGGAGCCCCAGCTGTGGGAAGGGGAGAGAGAGACAGAGAGGAAGGAGGGGGGTGGAGAAGGAAATGGGCGCTTCTCCTATGTGCCCTACCTGGAAATCGAGCCCAGGTCCCCCGCACTCCAGGCTGACGCTCTACTGCTGAGACAACCGGCCAGGGCCAAGAGTTGTTTTTTTCACAAAAAAAATTAATAATGAAATAAAGAAAAATTAAATTAAATAAAAATTTTTTAAAAAGGAAATTATTCCCCCTCTCTCCTTTTTTCCTGTCCTCTCCTCTCCCCTCTTTCTTGAGAAAATATTGTGAACTGTGAATTATATTGTATTAAATAGAACAAACAATGCCTGTAATGGAGGGCCTGAATTGGGGAAAAGTAATAAAGGGGCAAAAAAAAAAGAAAAGAAAATAGAAGGGGGTATGGACCCAGAAAAAGCAAATAATGAAAAAATTTGGGTCAAGAATAAAATGATTTGCTCTTAGGTGTTGGTTAACTAATAGTTATGATGAGAGGAATAAGAGGGAAACAAGAAAATGAGGGGACAAATTAAAAATTACTATTGTATTTAGTGGAAGAAGAACTAGATAAAATGGAGAGCCAGGGATGGGAGCACTGCTATTGAGTTAAAAAGGTGAAGTAAAAAAAACCCTAAATGCTACAAACATAAGTTTGCGTCCTAGATAAGATAATTTGTTCATTATTGAGGTTTGAATGAGAGGAAACATAAAGGAGAAAGGAAGAAACTAATATAGAGGGAGAAAAGAAATAGAGAGAGAGAGAAAAAAAAGAGGAAACCACTAAAAGAAGAAAAAAAAAGGAGGAGAGAGAGATAGAGAGAGAGTTAAGGGTTTTGGAGTGCAACCCTCATAGAGAGAAAGGAAGAGGAAAGAAAAGATAATGGGAGATGTAACACTTATGGGTAGTGTAGTTCAAGGAGAGGAGAGAGTAAGACCGGCAGAGAGTTAATCGACCAAATTGGAGGAGGAAAAAATATATATCAAGAATGAAATTAAGAGAAACAAATGAACAAATATAATAAAATGGGATAGGTTATAAAGTCTGCAGATTATTCTTGATTTTGAGAGATTATCTTCTTGCTTTTTCTTTTCTCTCCCTCTTCCATGTCGGTGACTCTGTACCCCGGGTTCTGCCCCTTTGGCATGCTCAGGTAGAGGTTTGCAGTTGATAAGTCTCTATGGCAATGTCATGTATTGTGCTTTAGTCTCGTTGGCAGTCAAAGCTCATTAGCATTTATAGGCTCCGACAGTGAGAGAGTCCGTGTTCCTGGAGCCTCTCTCCTAGTCTTTCCTTCCTCAATTAGTAGCCTGATAATCCAGCTATGGCGTTGCTGCTGCCTCTGCCTGGACAGTAAGAGGCTCAAAGAGCTGGCAACTCTCCACTCTATTCCCACTCAGCACAGGGCTCTGGGTAAGGCTCAGTCAGTCAGAGCTTCTAGCATAATCAGGTGGGGTTTCCACCCACTCAAAGACTTCTGGCTCTTCCACTCTATCCGGTAACACGGGTGGGTGCCCACTCCCGGGGTGCTTGGAGGAGACTCTCGCTCACTATCTGCATGCGCAGACCAGGATGTCAGGCCGGAAGTCTCACACTCTGAGTGAAACCCCCACCCACACAGAAAAGTTCCAGCGTTGGAATTGGCTCTCTCTTCGTCCCCGTGCGCAGCTTTTTCAAGGCGCTTGGATGGCCCGAGATTCCGCTTTTGGCCCGCACAAAGGCCCCTGACTCTGCCCCTCTGTGGGATAACACGGGCGCACACTGCCGAGGCACTTGGAGGAATCTCTAACTCACTATATGCGCATGCGCAGACCAGGATATCAGGCCGGCTGCCTCACCCTCTGAGTGAAACCCCCACTCGCACAAAAAAGTTCCAGTGTTGGAATTATTTCTCGCTCCCTCCCCGTGCGCGGCTCTTTCCGGGCGCTGAGGCAGTCTGGAGATTCCACGTTTGGCCCACACAAAGGCCTCTGACTCTGCCTTTCTGTGGGATAACACGAGCGCCCACTCCCGGGGCTTTGGAAGGAATCTCTCGCCCACTATCTGCGTGCATCGACCAGGGGATCGGGGTAAAATGGCTGCCCCGCTTGTCTTTCTTTGTTTGGGTTTGGCGCTAGTGTTAGCTTGTATTGCCCGGGTTGCCACAGGAACAGTTTTTCCTTGGCTTGGATCTCTGTGCCACAGCCTGGTTCGGCCGTTTGTGCCGCGGCCTGGATCTATTCACCTCCTTTGCCCGCTTTAGTTTCTATATTCTCAGTTTCTAGTAAAAGCCGCCCTGTTTAGGTTAGTGAGGAATGCGGAGCATTTCTTACTCCATATTTTCTTCGGGGTTTGGTTATATATTTAGCCAATTTTTTGCTTGACCATACCTTCGGGTGTATTGCGAAACTTCTGGAGGCTCCAAGTATAGGTTTTTCTGTTTCTGGTTGAAGATCTTGTTGAGTTTTGGGGGAGATTTATTGTTATTGCTTCCTACCCTGCCATTACTCTGACGTCATCTTGAATATCCTTTTAAAATAGTTTTCACTTTGCTTGACCAGGTGATGGTGCAGTGGATAGACCATTGGCCTGGGGTGCTGAGGACCCAAGTTTGAATACCCAAGGTCACTGGCTTGAGTGTGTGCTCACCAGCTTGATTTAGGGATTGATGGCTTGAGTATTGTATTGTAGATGTGACCTTATTGTCACTGGCTTAAAGCCTCAGGTCACTGGCTTGAACAAGGGGTAATTGGTTCAGCTGGAGCTTTCCAGTCAAGGCATATATGAGAAAGAAATCAATGAACAACTAAAGTTATGCAACAAGTTGACGTTCTCATTTCTCTCCCTTCTTGTTTGACTGTCTGTCTCTCATTTGCTTGCTAAAAAAGAAAATATATAGTTTTGACTTTCAAAGTATTTTAATGTTTTGTATACTAAAAAAAAATAAATTATAAGATCTGGGGGAGGGGGAGGTAGTTAAATAAAAACAAAGGTAAATAAATCTAAATATATATTCAGAGGATGAAATGACCACACACAGGGGAAAAATACTAATTCAAGTTATTTTGAACATAATATCTTGATTGTATACCTTCAGTCTAAAGATAAAAGAACTGGAAAAAAGTTTTAACTTTATACATTTTCTGTTATGGTGTTATTGATGGAACAATTCTGAAGTGGTTTTTTTTATGTATTGTAGAATTGAGTAAATTTGTTTATGAAGTGGTGGGAGATCCAGGATATCACTATGGAAGAATACAAATATGGAATGAGGGAAGGCAAAGAAGAACACTGAACTATTGCATTTGAGATTACTAGTGTCAATATGAGTACAGGATCTTATAAATATTTATTACTTCTAGTTCTTCCCTCTGATAGGGCTTAGAAGCAATTCACTACCAGCGGCAATGAGCACACTTAGTTCCCAGCTTGGTTTCTAAGCACCATTCCCCAGTGAGAGGAACAGTGCCCTGTAAGAATATAGCTGACTCTAGGTATAGAGTCGGAAAAGAACAAGAAAATCCTGGAACATTTTGTTATGCCAGTATGTAACAAAATGCTAAAATAAATAAATAAATAAATAAATAAATATAAGATAAGGACATGTCTAAATGACATAGGAGCCAGCTTGAAAGAGTACACTTAAGGATCTAAATTATAAGGTATACTTAAACCAATAAGAAGTAAATGAAAATGGGAAGCAAAAAGGGAAACTCTTCTTACAGAATACCAACTAATAAATGTGGAAGAAATGATGAAATTAGAAATTACTATTCTTTAACTGTTACAGTAGTAATTAATTCAGACTGGAATCATCAATAGTTGACTAAAACCACTGAGTAAAATTTTTTGATGACAGGATATTGGCAGTTTCAAAATATCCCCCATACATGTTATTTATTATATATACTTATACTTGAGGAGCCACTGACCCACTTCATCCGCAGGTGTTGTAAGGTACCAAAAACTACAGAATTAATATTTTAAGAGGCTTGGAGAACATTTTATTAATTTGGGTTAAGGTATGCAGAGAAATTATGAGAATAGTCTCTGTACTGTGTGATTGGCATGACCAGGATGGCCCTTGGCATTGTATTGTAAATGCAAAGGGGAGGAAAACATGGATTCCCAGACATTCCACCATACCTGTGGGGAAAAGGGTGAATGGCTAGCCGGGTACAGGGAGAGAAAAGCTAAAATAAACCTTTTCTTATAGCAATGAGCCATTCGTGGGCATTTGTCCCCACGAAACTACCTCTTCTATGTAAATGTGTGTGTGACTATGGACAGAGAGATAGCAGATAAACACTAGATAATATAGGAATGCCTTTAATATGTAAAGAGACATCTTTCTACTATTGTGTTGGCTTGTAAATTTTTTTTTCTCAAAAATGATGTATGACTTGCAAATTGAACATGGTCCTATCATGTTAAAGGACATATGACTATAACCAATAGTGGTAAAGGGCTCCTAATTACAATTTTTGCTTCTGTACTTCCAAAACTATAAAAACTAGGTAGAACAAAGGGCCGGTATGCTCTCCCTCAGATTTCTGTTGGAGCTGCCACAGCTTGGCCAAGCTAGACAATAAAGCTTTGATGTGTAAACGAGGGACCTTGTTCCTGTCTTTCATGTTTTGGGTCCCTTTGAATTTCGCTTAACAATACTGTAGGAGAGAAATGTTTTTCTTGACCCATCAGAGTTCCTGGATGTGTTTGAAAATTAAAAGCAAGCAAATTTATTTAATAAAAATTGTATATGGCCCTGGCCGGTTGGCTCAGCAGTAGAGCGTCGGCCTGGCATGCGGGGGACCCGGGTTTGATTCCCGGCCAGGGCACATAGGAGAAGCGCCCATTTGCTTCTCCACCCCCACCCCCTCCTTCCTCTCTGTCTCTCTCTTCCCCTCCGGCAGCCAAGGCTCCATTGGAGCAAAGATGGCCCGGGTGCTGGGGATGGCTCTTTGGCCTCTGCCCCAGGCGCTAGAGTGGCTCTGGTCGCGTTAGAGCGACCCCCTGGAGGGGCAGAGCATCGCCCCCTGGTGGGCAGAGCGTCGCCCCCTGGTGGGCGTGCCGGGTGGATCCCGGTAGGGCGCCTGCGGGAGTCTGTCTGTCTGTCTCTCCCCGTTTCCAGCTTTAGAAAAGTAAAAAAAAAAAAAAAAAGTTGTATATGATCTGCGAACCTTCATAGGAAAGTGAAGACCTGCAGAAACAGACCTGAGTATTTTTATGCTAACTTTGATGAAGAGTGGGTGGTCATGTAGACATATGATTAGGTGTAGCCAGCTGGGGGAAACTCAGCAAGGCCTGTTTTTCAGGATTCCTCTTAGAGTCCTTTGATCTTTAGAGAGAAGGATGCTCCCATTCTCAGGCTAAAAGGGAGTCACCTCTCACATGAGGGTTTTATGATGTTCTTTAGGGAAGAAAGCCAGGGAAAAAGTCAGAAAGATATTCCTGCTTTTGCCATTATCTCAGACTCCTTCCACTTAAAATATTCAATATGCTAAGGTGCCATATTTTGTGTTAGCATGTCCTGAACCCCATCAATACACCACACACACACACACACACACACACACACACACACGGTAGAGTAATCTGGCAGATTCCACCTTATCCAAAGGATCAAGGATCAAGGTTAACATTACCAATAATGGAAGCAACTTTTGTCAGGTGCCTATTAATACAATTCAATAAGGATGTAAAACCACGTCAGTAGTATATCTTTCACAAATGTATAATGTGACCCTAATCTTAAGGAAACACTCAGGTCAGTATAAACATCTTCCAATGCCACAACTCTGATCTCTTAGAAAATATTAATGACATGATAAGGAAAGGAAGACTGAGGAACTACTGCAGATTCAAGAGGACTGAAGACATTGGGCTCATTGTAGGAGGTGAGAGAAGGAAATGAGTGGTAGTAAAAGCTGTCTTACGATGCAGATGTGGACTCTCTGGTGACAGGTGATAAGAGTGGTCTCCAGGAGTAGTTCTCTTCCTGATAGGGATACATCTTTACAATGGAAATTTCCTTTGTGAATTAAAATTTTCTTTATAAAAGAAGAAATTTTTACTTTACTTTTTGACAGTTAGAGGGAGGTAAAGAGCTTTCCTATTTCTGCTGGTTTCCAATTACCTTTAGTTCCAAATAATCCTTCTGTCAAAGTGGATGCCAAATATATAATTTTGGAGTGATATTCTGGGATCATATTCTGGTACCTTTTAGCACTTACATGCAATGTTTTAGCTATTTCCCCCTCTTTTCATTTGAAGGAGAGGGAATAGATGGTGACAAGAACATAAAATAAATATAGCAAAATAGTAGCAGTTTATGGATCTAGGGAATGCTATATGGAAGTTCATGTTATGATTCTTACATGTTTTCTACAGTTTTGAATTTTTTTTTCAAAATACATATCTAAAAACACAGAAAAGCCCCCAAATTTTTAGTCTTTAAAAATTCACCAGGCCACAGAGTTTTGGCTATGAGGGATCTTAACTTTACAGATGCAGTGACTGTATTTTCTGTTCATTTCAAGATAGTTCAAAAACTGCTCATTTTATTCTCTTGAATGCTCTCACCCAAGTGACTGTCGAAGGTATGGATGCATCTCACATTATTTCTTAACAACATTTTCCCCTAATCTTGTGACATTGGGCCCTCGGGGTCACCAAGTAACAGAATTCATGTACTTCTTTCCTCCTGTAGATACCATAATTGTTTTTTTCCCCAAAGCAGAATTGAGTACCTTTCTTTGTTTTGGAAAAAATGGAGTTTCTGCTGAAATAAGCCATGTGTACAATTTTGGCACAGGAGAAAAGTGTCCAATAATGTCCATCTATAATAATACCATTGTCATGAATGTATATTAATGTTTCCTTGCATCTAACAATAGTCTTTTCTGACTTGTTAATTACACAGGGCTTAAGAAGTGATATATAACCCCTTGTTACCTAGAGTTTCAGATGCCAGGTAAAACCACCCCCAAAAAAGCATGCTGGATGTTTGATGCAGTTGATGAGGATGATTTGGGAAGTTGTCAGAATCTAACTGTTGATTTCGGGGAAGCCCAGCATTCAGAGAATTCAGTTCTGACATTTTGACAACAGTGTAGCTTTCTCATTATTCTAGAATGGGCCTCACTAAGGAAATATAAATTGTGTACTACCCTGCTGGGATTTCTGCCTGACTTTGATTTCCTCTGCTAACTACTATGTGACTCCTTGATTTCTCTGTCTTGTTTTGTGCTAGGCTGGCAACTGGGATGGGATTCTAACTTTCTTGAAACAGAAAAAGGGGAGAGAGAGAAAGAAAGAGAAACATCAACTCCTTTTTCCACTTAATTGTGCAGCCATTGACTGCTTCTCACATGTGTCCTGACCAGGGCTCTAACCAGTGACCTTGGGATATAACCAGCAATCCCAGAATTGAATTGGCAACCTCAGTGCTTCAGGAGGATGCTCTATCCACTACGCCACTGCCAGAGTGTGTGTGGGATTCTTGACCTCATTTTGGGCGGAAAGTACCTACCTAGTACAACTCCCCAGGTGGGCATGTCCTTGGTCCAAACAGGGAAAGGTTAGGTGTGTTTGGGAAGGGAGCTAGTTCAGGTGCAGTGTTGGTCATCAGACATTAAGGATGGCTTTAAGAGACATGGCTGCATGGCTTAGTACCATTTATTCTTGCTGGCTGGAAAAAAAATATGGTAATACTGTTTAAATCCTTGGCAAGTCTTGTTTTACAAAGGAAAATATCAGTAAGGAGTGTCTTTCTTGGCTTGTACAGAATGGGTAATCAGTAAATATTGACTTCATAAATAGGAGTAACTAAATTTAATGAATGTATTGCTCTACATTTAAGTTATATGTTTCCATTGTGGGAAATCTGGATAACAGAGATTTCTTTAAAGGCAAAAATAGATATTACCCATAACCCACCATGCAGTTAAATGTGTGTAGATAGTGTTATAGTTTATTCATGCATGGATATTTTTAACATGGTGGCATTTTCAGTTACATATCTTTTTACTTAACCTTAAAATTATAAGCATTTCCCATATTATTACTATATCTTCAGAAACACAACTTTAATTAATGACTGTATGTAATTCTCCCACAGAAAGGAATTTAATCACCTATTTATTCTGAGGCAGGCACTTAGGGTTCGCTTGTTTGAAATCAACAAATAAAAATTTCTAAGTATTTTTAATGTACCCTCTTCTCAACTTCTCAAGAATAAAGATAGCTTCTTTCTTCTTTTGGCATCTGACTTAAGGAGGTGCTGAGCAGAGTGTTAGGAGGAGATTCAGACTTGGAAAAGCCATAGATAGGCCTCTCTAATCTGTGTTACAAAACACAAAGGAATTCCCCAGAAGAAAATCTCCAGAGGTGGAGAGCAGCACACAGAGCTGCACCAAGAAAGAAGGGCTGGTACAAGGAGGGAGAAAGCAAGTGCAGCTCTCAGTATTAAAGCTAAGTGTACTGAGAGCAAGCTGGGGTGATGGGGGGGGTTTGAATGACCTCATCTACTCTACATTTCACTAAAAAAGATTATTCACATTTACTATTGCTATCATGTCACAGAAGAGAACATTAATATGAAAGAACATGGAAGGATGAAATCTCAGAATTCAAAAATGAAATGAAATAGCTCCATCAAAACTTATTAGAAAATCTTTATTTTTCTCATTATTCTGTTGACTGTTGATGATTGGCCACAACATTTTGTGGCCATAACATTTTGTGGATGATTGGTGATAACATTTGGGGGTCATAAGAGCAAATGATTGGCCCTGGCCGATTAGCTCAGTGGCAGAGTGTCAGCCTGGCATTTGGATGTATGGGGTTTAATTCCTGATTCAGGCACACAGGAAAAGCGCCCTTTTGCTTCTCTACTCCACCTTCTCTCTTTCTCTCTTCCTCACCCACAGCCATGGCTTGATTGGTTTGAGCAAGTTGGGCCCAGGTGCTGAGGATGGCTCCATGGCTTCTGCCTCAGATGCTAAAAATAGCTTGATTGCAAGCATGTCCCCAGATAGGCAGAGCATCAGCCCTAGATGGGGTTTGCTGGTGGATCCCAGTTGGGGTACATGCGAAATTCTGTTTCTCCATCTCCCCTCCTGTTGCTTGGAAATATAAAAAAAAAATAGCAGACGATTTGTAAGGTCCATTGATGCAAGCTGAAGAAGCCTTGCATTTAACAAAGAGTTGGATTCCAATCTTGGTGCCATTTTGACTTGATGCGTGACTTTTGAGCCATATAACACATGAATATCTCAATTTTCTTATTAGTCAACTTCACTTTTTGATGATCAAGTATGAACTGTTGCAGAAGGTGCTATTGTCTAGATGCCTTGGGCTCAGAAGAAGTTGCACAGTCCCAGAAACAAATGGCATTCCAACCCTTAGTTTGGGATCAACCCTTAGTTTGTACAGTAACCCATCTTTTTGCAGTTTCTGAAAATAATTGCAAGACAGAAAAATACAACTCAAAATGGACTAAATTAAAGGCTATTTTATTGACTTATATACTGAAAATATATGGACAAATGACTTTTAGAACTGCTGGATTCAACAGACCAAATGATCTATCCATTGTTTATTTTAAAGGCAGTCTCTCATCCTAAGGCAAGAAGGCTTCCACCCATTCCATCCTACCAGTTTATTAATCCCAATAGGAACCAATAGAGTTTCACATTTCTAATAGCTTATTGAATCTTCAAAGTTTGAATCTCATTAACACTGACTCAGGATGATTGATCAGATTTAGGTATGTGCCTAGCCCTGAATCCGTGGGGGAATTCAGTTCTTCCTGAACATGGACTAAGAATAGGGGTGGAGTAATTTCCCAAGAGAAAATTGGTTTTCTGGTAAAAGATGGGGAAATGGATGATGGACCAGGTTAACAATAAAGATCTACTATAAATTAGAAGTAGCCTGCCAAACCCATAAATGTGGCCAGTAGAATTACCTGGCATATTTGGGAAATCCACAATATCATTGTTAGTGGCAGGCAGTGTCTTTGGCATCAATTAAACTCTAATACCACTAAGCAGAAATTAAAAAGCCTGAATGGGATCTTGGACCTATTGATGAATGTTCAGGACAATAGCTCATGCCATTGATGTGTGGAGTCAAATATCTTTACCCACTGGGGATGTCATCATTTAAATGGCCCTATTGATTTTGGGTTTCGGAAG
Source organism: Saccopteryx bilineata (assembly GCF_036850765.1). Classification (NCBI taxonomy): domain Eukaryota; kingdom Metazoa; phylum Chordata; class Mammalia; order Chiroptera; family Emballonuridae; genus Saccopteryx; species Saccopteryx bilineata. The sequence goes on from NC_089499.1 coordinate 78,990,606, forward strand.
GGCTTCTTTGATCCTGGAATGCTCAAAGTAGCCTGAGGGCACATAGCCTAAGACAAAACTCCATATTATGTAGTCCTGAATTGGACCCAAACTAATTTAATCATCTGTCCTAGATAGATTTTATGGGAAAACAAGAGCCGCTCATTTTATGCTTTATGTTTATTGATGAATTAATTTGGAAAAGCTGCTTCTAGGCATGCCACACATCTAGTCATATAAGAAGGACTATTTGTTTTGAAAATGTTTAATTATTATACTAACAAGTTTATCTTTTTCTCAGCTTTATTGTAATGTATTTAAAGTGTACAGTATGATTATTTGATATATGTATACATTCTGAAAGCATTCCTACCATCAAGTTAATTAACACATCCATCACCTCACATGTTTACTTTCTTCTGGTGAGAACACAAGTTCTACTTTCTGCCAGCTTCAATTATACAATGCAGTATTAGCACCCACAGTCACCAGTTATACCTTGGATCCTCAGCCCTTATTCATCTTATAACTGAAAGTTTGTACTATTTTACCAGCATCACCTTATCCCCCACAACAGCCTCTACCTGCCAACCACCATTCTATTGTTTCTATGAGTTTGCCTATTTCTTTTTTTCAGATTCCATATGTAAGTGATACCATGCAGTATTTATCTGTTTCTGTCCAGCTTATTTCACTTAGCTGAAGGCTTCCAGGTTCATTCATGTTGTCACAAATGACAGGGTTTCCTTTTCTTTCAAGGCTAAATAATATTATCTCACACATGTGTATATATATTTTTTTTATGCATTCATTCATCAATGGACACTTAGGTTCTTTCCATACATTGACTATTGTGAATGATGCTGCAGTGAGATGGGAATACAGATATATCTTCAAGTAGGTGATTTATTTTCCTTTGAACATGTACCCAGAAGTAGGGTTGCTGGATTATTGCTAGTTCTGTTTTCAATTTTTTTTTTTTTTTTGTATTTTTCTGAAGTGAGAAGTAGGGAGACAGAGAGATAGACTCCCGCATGTGCAGGACCAGGACCCATCCAGCATCCCAGTGTGCCCACTAGGGGGTGATACTCTGCCCATCTGGGGCATTGCACTGTTCCAACTGGAGCCATCCTCAGCACCTGGGCCAACTTTTGCTCCAATGGAGCCTTGGCTGCGGGAGGAGAAGAGAGAGAGAGAAAGGAGAAGGGGAAGGGTGAAGAAGCAGATGGGCACTTCTCCTGTGTACCCTGACTGGGAATCGAACCCAGAACTTCTACACCCTGGGCCAAAGCTCTACCACTGAGCAAACCAGCCAGGGCTCAGTTTCTTGAAGAATTTCCCTATTGTTGGCCATAGCAGCAGTATCATTTTATATTCTCAACAAAAATGCACATGGGTTCCCTTTTCTTTATATCTTTGCCAGTATTTATCTTTTGTCTTTTGGATAATAAACATCCTAACAGGTGTGAAGTGATACTTCATTGTGATTTTGATTTGCATTTCCTTGATGATTAATAATATAGAGCAGTTTTCATTTACCTGTTGGCCATTTGTATATCCTTCTTAGAAAAATGTCTATTCTGGTCCTTTGCCTACTTTTTAATTGGGTTATTTATTTTCTATTGAGTTATCTGAGTTTCTTGTATGTTTTAGATATTAATAATTTACAGAAATATGATTTCCAAATAATTTTTTAATGCCGTAGGATGCATTTTTGTTTCATTGAGTTTCCTTTACTGTGCCAAAGCTTTTTAGTTTGGTGTAGTCCAATTATTTATTTTGCTTTTGTTGCCAAAATAATAAAAGATTGCCAAGATTCAAGGAGCTTACATGAGTTTTATATTATTGGGTCTTACATTCAAGTTTAATTTCAAGTGGATTTTTGTGTGTACTGTGAAATGAAGGCCAAGTTTTATTTTTTTGCATGTGGCTGTGCAAATGTTGTAGCACCATTTATTGAAGAGGCTGTTCTTTCCCCATTGTATATTCTTGGCTCTTTTGTCAAAAATTAAGTGGCCACATACACTATCTGTCCTCTATTCTGTTCCATTGATCTATGTGTCTGTTGTTATGCCAATACCATACTAGATTAATCGTGTAGTTTGAAGTTGGAAATTATGATGCCCTAAGTTTTTTTGTTTTTTTCTGAATATTGTTTTGGCTACTCAGGATCTTTTGTGGTTCCATAATGCATTTCAGGATTTTTTTTCCTTCTATTTCTGTTAAAAATGCCATAGGAATTTTGAAAGGGGAATGAATTGAATCTGTAAATCACTTTGGATAGTATGGTAATTTTAATGATATTAATTCTTCAAATTCATAAACATGAATATCTTTCCATTTATTTATGTTGTCGTTAATTTCTTTAATCATTTCTTATAGTTTTTAGTTACAGATCTTTCAAACCCTTGCTTAAATTTATTTCTATTTATTTTATTTTTTGTGATGGTTTTATTAATGGAATCGTTTTCTTAATTTATGTTTCTGGTAGTTCATTGTTAGTATACTAAAACAACTGAATTTTGTATATTGATTTTGTGTCCTGCAACTTTACTAAACTTAGTAGTTTTAATTTTTTTTGTGAAGTTTTTGGGGTTTACTACATATAATACTATGTCATCTGCAGAAACGATTTTACCTCTTCTTTTCTGATATACTTTTTTGGGTTCTTTTTGTTTTTCCTATTTGTAAGGTATTTTTCCCTGCCGAGAAGGAAGGAATGGGCCAGAGCTGCAAAGTGTGGAATAGCAAACGGCTTTATTCAGTACAGAGCGCGCATCCCGCCTGGCAAGGTTCCCTGGCCCTGAGGAAAGAAAGATGGAGGAGAGATGGAGGTCAGGGAAGTTGCACGGATTAAACCGCGTGGGAGATATTTAAAGAGTCCCTCTAGGGAAGTGGAGCTACTATGACGTGGTGAAATTTCACTGGCTGGCAGACGATAGCTTCTTTCCAAACTGTTCCTGGGAAGCTTCCTCTGGTGGGCTTGATTGTGGGTGGTTCCAGCCAAAGTGGGCGGGTCTGAGTTCCCCACGTGACCATCCCTCTATCCACCGACCTTACATTCTGACCTTTTGTGTTAAATAGAAAAAGGGGCGCTGTTTATTTGTCTGGCTACTTCCTGCTGAATAGGGGTGTCATGGGGAGTGGGAGATTGGAAGGTGGTGGCTTTGAGGGGTGTCAGGAGGAACATCTATGTGGTCGTGATTGGAGAAACTTCACGGATGCGGTCCCACTTGTTGCAGAACCCTGGGTTCTCCTAGTCCAGGCTGTGTCCTAGGAGTTTGAGCGATGCACCCACCTGGCTGGATTGGCCTTCCCATTCTGGCAGCTTGTCCTCCACGTAGAGGCGCTGAGGAAAAACCTGTTGCCCAAAGGGACAATCACTCCGCCAGTGACTGGGCTGCTTGCAGTCAGGGCAGGGCTCAGTGGGCAGCCGCTGGCAGGGGCCCTGCCAGGACCAGTGGTCCTGCTTGCCACACTTAAAGCAAGCTGCTGGTGGCTCTGCTGGTCTCAGAGTTGCCACGAGAGTTGGGGTTTGGAGCGTTACCATCTGCTGCATGGGGGGCCTGGCGAACAGGCCTGTTTCTACTAATTGGGACTGTTAAAAACTTTAAGTGCCATGTTCACAGATTCTGGATAGGGGTTTGGGGGGATTGGGAATAAGAGGAGGGGGGCTCATGGGGAGCCTGGCACCCAGATCCTGCAGGAAATGCTGAAGCCAAAGGCAAGACAGGGCCAGAACTTCCTGTAAGAAAATTGGGGTTGGATGTCCTGAAAATCAGTGTAAGAGCCAATGCCAGGCTGAGAAAGGCCTGATGGAGGAGGGGCTTAAGAATACAGTGAAGAAGTGAGGGGCCCCTGGCCAGCAGGGGAGGAGAAAGAGAGATGGTAGTAGATGGCGAATAAGAAACAGGTTTTTGCCAAGGGAAGGGAGGAGGCTCAGAGGGAAGAGAGCACAAAAGAGGTCCACAGAGGGACCAGAGAAAAGTTCCGAGAGAGAGGCACCCGCAAGGGTCAGACAGGAGGGAGAAAGAGTTGGGAGTCTGCGGAGAAGGAAAGATTAGGAGTGGAGGTTTTAGGTGAGGTTTCTCTGGCCAGAAAAAGGTCTGCGCGGTGGAACAGGCGGCACAGAGATTAAGGACAGGTGCGCAAATAATTAGAAGCCGTGTATGTAAGAGACCTCCAATCAGTTCACAGCTTTTTGGGCGATAGTTAAATTGGTGAGGGTGTTAACACTGAAAGTCCCTTCAGGAGGCTAATTCAGTGGTTTCTGTGGCCTGGCCACAGCAGAGAAGAAGAACAGTTTCTTCTTCCTTAGGGAGGGAGATTCCTGTGCCCCAACAGTTGCCCTCAGTTCTCGGAGTGGTCAGACTTGAGTATTAGCGTCCTAAAAACTCAAGGTCCGGCCATGGACAAAAAAGGTAAAGTGGAAATGCTCCAGACATCTCCAAAGCAAATGCACTCGGATGGACGGAAAAGACTTCCCTGACATAGCTACGGTTTCGGACAGAGAGTCTCGGAGGAAAGAACCGAGAGGAATGCTGGAGGCAGGGGACTTACCACACAGTGTGCCAAAGTGGGTGGAAGTCGGAGATCCTGGTTCTTTCTCGGAGGGGAGGGGAAAGAAGCGGTCCTTGCGGACTTCTAACTCCTTCCGGGTTTTCGGCACCAAAAATGTAAGGTATTTTTCCCCGCCGAGAAGGAAGGAAGGGGCCAGAGCAGCTAAGTGTGGAATAGTAAACGGCTTTATTCAGTACAGAGCGCGCATCCCACCCGGCAAGGTTCCCTGGCCCTGAGGAAAGAAAGATGGAGGAGAGCTGGAGGTCAGGGAAGTTGCACGGATTAAACCGCATGGGAGATATTTAAAGGGTCCCTCTAGGGAAGTGGAGCTACTATGACGTGGTGAAATTTCACTGGCTGGCAGACAATAGCTTCTTTCCAAACTGTTCCTGGGAAGCTTCCTCTGGCGGGCTTGATTGTGGGTGGTTCCAGCCAAAGCTCACAGGCCTGGGTTCCCCACGTGACCATCCCTCTATCCACCAACCTTACACTATTCTTTTTTCTTTTTTCCTAATTATGCTCACTAGGAATTCTAGTACTATGTTGGATAAAAGTGGCAAGAGTGGACTCTGGCTGAGTGGCTCAGTGGATAAAATGTCAACCCAGCATGCTAGAGATCACAGGTTTGACCCCTGGTCAAGGTACATATGAGAAACAACCAATGAGTGAAGAACTAAGTGGAACAACTAAGTGAAATGAGTTGATGCTTCTCTCTCTTTCCTTCCACCCTCCTCACTCTCTTTCTCTTTCTCTCTCAAATCAATAAAAAAAATTTAAGTATTTAGTTAGAGTGGGTTTCCCTATCTTTTTCATATTAAAGGAGAAGCGTTTGACCTTCACCATTGAATCTGATTGCCTTGTCATATATAGCCTTTATTGTATTGAAATAAATTTCTCTTATACTCAGTTCATTGGGAGTTTTTATCATGAAAGGATGTTGAATTTTGTCACTTTTTATTGAATATGTTATTTATTGAGATGATTATATGATTTTTATCCTTCATTTTGTTAATGTGGTGTATCACATCAGTTGATTTGCAAATGTTGAACCATCACTGTATCCCAAGAATTAATTCCACTTGACCATGATGCATGGTTCTTAATGTTGAATTTGATTAGCCTAGTATTTTTGAGATTATTTTTGCATCAATGTTCATCAGGGATATGGGCCTGTGATTTTTTTCCTCTTTTAGTGTCCTTGTCTGGTTTTAGTATAAAGGCAATGCTGGCCTAGTAAAATAAAGTTGGAAGTATTCCCTTCTCTTCTATCTTTTGGTATAGTTTAAGAAGGATTGGTGTTTATTAAATGTTGGATAGAATTTAACAGTGAAGCCCTCTGGTCCTGGACTTAACTTTGTTGAGAGATTTTTAAATACTGATTCAAAATCTCCTTACTAGTAATCAGTCTGTTCAAATTTTCTGTTTTCTCATGACTCAGTTTGGTAGGTTGTATGCTTCTAGGAATTTATCTATTTCTTCTAGGTTGTCTAATTTGTTGGACTAGAGTTGTTCATAGCTATTTGATATGATCCTTGATATTTCTGTCTTGAGTTGTAATGTCTCCTCTTTCATTTTCAATTTAACTTGTTTCTTGTATTTATTTTTGTTAGTCCAGCTAAAAGTTTGTCATATTTATCTTTTTTTAAAAGAAAAGCCAGCAGCCAGCTATTGGTTTCACTGATCTTTTTTGTTGTTTTTTTTTTTAGTCTCTATTTTCATTTCTTTCAACTTTGATCTTTGCTGTTTTCCTTCCTTCTGCTAATTTTGGGTTTAGTTTGTTATTCTTTTTCTGGTTCCTTGAGATATAATGTTATGTTATTTATTTGAGACTTTCATTTTCCTTTTATTTTAAATTATAAAATTGTTGCTTAAACTTGCTTTTGCTGTATTCTTTAAGTTTTGGTATTTTTAGTCCTATTTTCATTTATCTCAAAATATTTTTATTTCTTTTTTGGTTTATTTTTTGGTCCATCGTTTGTCCAAGAGCATGCTGTTTATTCATTACATATTATACATTTTTCAGTTTCTTTTTGTAATTGAGTACTCATTTTATACCATTGTGTTTTGAAATGATACTTGATATAATTTTAATCTTTTAATACTTATTGAGTTGTTTTGTGGCCTAACATATGATCTCTCCTGAAGAATGCTCCATGTGTGCTTGAGAAGAATGTATATTCTGTTGCTGTTTGATGGAAAGTTCTTTGTATATTTATTATGTCCATCTGATTCTGCATGTAGTTTAAGTCCATTATAGTCTCATTAATTTTATGTCTAGACAATCTATTTATTCTAAGTGGTGTATTAAAATCCCCTACTATTATTATATAGCTGTGTATATTATTTTTCAGATCTGTTAATGTTTGCTTTATATATTTACTTGCTCCAATTTTGGGTGCATAAATATTTATAATTATTATATACTCTTAATAAATTGATCCCTTTGGCATTATAAAATAACCTTCTTTTTCTCTTATTATGGTCTTTGACTTAAAGTCCTTTTTGTCATATACATATAGCTACCTCTGCTTTCCTTTTATTTCCATTTGCATAGAATATCTTTTTCCATCTCTGTACTTGCAATCAATGTGTGTCTTTAAAGCTAAAGTGAATCTCTTGTTTACAGCATATTTTTATTCTTTATTCATTTAATGCAATTTTTATCTTTCAATTGGGAAATGTCTTCCATTTACATATAAAATAATTATTGATATCATGAACTTACATTACCATATTTTTAATTGTTTTTTTGTTTGTTTGTTTTCTTTTGGTTGCTTTGTAATTCCTTTGTTCCTTCCTCTCTTGCTCTAGTCCTTTGTGACAATGATTTTCTATAGTGGTATGCTTTGATTTCTTTCTCTTTATCTTTTGAGTATGTATTATATAAGTGTTTGCTTTGTGCTTATTGTGAAGCTTACAAAATCATCATCTTATGTTGATAGCAATATACTTCAGGCTTATTACAACTTCAAACACATACAAGAGCCCTACAACTTTACACTCCTTATATTTTATGTTTTTGATGTCACAATTTACATTTTTTATATTGTGTATCCTTTAATGAATTATTATAGTTGTAGTTATTTTTGATAATTTTTCTTTTAACCTTTATATCACAGTTATAAGTGAGTTATACACCACCATGACAATATTATTCTGAAATTAACTATATATTTACCTTTACCAGTATAAAACTTCCATATGTTTTCATGTAACTCTTTAGCACTCTAGTTTTAGCTTGAAGAATTCCACTTAGCATTTCCTCTAAGGAAAGCATAGAGTTGTTACCGTATTTCTCCATGTATAAGATTTCAAAAATTTTGGGTCTAAATACTGGGTGCGTCTTATACAGTGGTTGTGGCATTTCAAATCCCATAGATGGAACTGAGGATGAGGCAATATATAAAGACAGTGATTCATTATCAGACATAAATGAGGACAAGCTGATGGATGGGAGTTTTGACAGTGATGAGGAGTTGTATGAATTTTATGATGAATAAAACTTGAGTTCAATAACTTTATATAATACATTTTTATTCAAATTTTGGTCCCCCAAATTAGGTACATCTTATACATGGGGAAATACAGTAATTCCTTTAGCTTTTGTTTGTCTTGCAAACTCTCCTTCAATTCTGAAAGACAACTTTGTGGTGTATCCTTGGTTGGCAGTTTGTTTCTGTTTTCATTTTTTTTTAAACCCTTTGAGTAGTATGAATGTTCATGTATGTCCTCATGCCTCCTGACCATCCAGAGTATGATCGTACATGTATGTCTTTAAACTTTGAGCTGGAGCAGTAAATGTATGTTCTTCTTGTTTCCATAAATTGGTTATCAAACAAACATAATTTTAAGTTAATAAAACTGTAACTGGAAGTAATTTCATTTTTTGAAAATAAAACTCACTCCCCGGGGTCAGCAAGCATGAAAAAAAAAACTCACTACTCAAAGGGTTTAATGAGAAGAGGGGAAATAGAGAGTCTCCTGCATGTGCCCCAACCAGGATCTACTGGCAACCCCCATCTTGGGCCAATGCTCATATCAATCAAGTTATCCTCAGCACCTGAGGCTGACAGTCAGACCAATCAAGCTATCCTCAGTACCTGGGGCCACTACTCGGACCATTTGAGCCACTGGCTGTGGGAGGAGAAAAGGGAGAAAAGGGGGAGGGGGAGAGAAGCAGATAGTCACTTCTCATATGTGCCCTATGGATTGAACCCAGAACGTTTAAATAAGCATTTTGCCCCTTTCTCTCTTCTCCTTCTGAGACCCCTATAACCCTATAATGCATATATCAGTTGGATTGTTGGTGTCTCATAAGTCCCTTAAACTATCTTTACTTTTTTTTTAATTATTTTTTTATGTTCCTCTGATGAGTGAATTTCATTGTCCTGTATTAAAGCTTGCTGATTATTTCTTCTGCTTGATCTAGTCTGCTACTGAACTTCTGTATTGAATTTTTCAGTTCAGTTATTATATTTTTTGCTCTGTGATTTCTGTTTGGTGTTCTTTAATATTTTTTATCTTTCTGTTTAAATTTTTGCTTTGTTCATGCATTGCTCTCCTGACCTTGGGGAGCATTTTTATGACTGTTATTTTGTACTCTCTGTTAGGTAAATTACTTATCTCCATATCATTAAATTTAGTTTCTTGAAATATATCTTGTTCATTTGTTTTGAACATATTCATTTGTTTATGAATTTTTATTGACTCTTGTTGGTTTTTTGCATTAGATAAAAGACTTCCAGACCCTAGTTCTGACAGACAGGTCACCTCTAAGAGATGAATCTAGCCAATCATCCTTCACCAAACTTCTGGTTGCTATTCAAACTTTCTGGTTATCCAAGCTGTTGTCTTTGTTTTTCCTGGCTCCTCATGTGCCACAACCTGTCAGTGTTTTAAATCAGAGGATCACAGTCAACACCTAGGTGCAGGCTAATTGGAAACCAAACACTCAGGTAGCAGCTGGGAAAGTGTGAAATTAAACCCTTTTCAGGTTTAACTTCACACTTTTCAGGTTTAACATTGGTAGATGGGCATTTTTGCCTGTTCCTTCTGTTTTAAGCCCAGGTGGATAGCTATGGGGGGAGTTTGCATCTGTACCTGTTTTAAAACTGCTTCTTTGTTTTCTATAGTCTTGTGGGACTTGTAATTGTAAGCCTCTTTGGCTATCAGAGCTATGTCATTTAGGCGCCTATGGCAGTCACAAAAGCTTTTGCACCAGATGTGTGTGTAAGCTCCTTCCAGAGAAATACTTGAAACCTGTTTTTATTATCAGAGTGAGCTGTAAGGAGAAGTTGGGGCCATGGCCACTGGCTCCTCTGGGTTTCAGGGAGGATCACAGTCAGCCCATAGATGCATACATCTAAACTTGCAAGCTTACAAAATAAATTTACAGATTATCCATTTTGTTCATTGTTTTAGTTATCAGTTGCACTTAAAAAAGCTACTCCCAGAATTCTGTAAATAAAGAAACAAAACTATATATATTTTTTCCTTGAAAAATAAAAAAAGGAAACAGAGATCTGAAGCCCAGGCTGTCTGCAGGAGGAGCTGGAAGGTGCTGAGGTGGCCCCTGTAGAAACTCAGTAGGAGTGGAGTCTGTGGAGATGCGATTGTAATCTTCATATTCCTATGGGGATGTGAATCAGCTGTCCCATGTATCCTTACCTCTCTGCTTTCGTTTGAAACATTCAGGAAATGGAGCTTACTTAAATAAACAAACAATAAAATTCATATATTTAATGGAGGTGGAAAAAATCAGGTACTTCAATTTGTTTTTACTGGTGATGTGCAATCTTCCTGGTCTTTTTGGAGCACAAAACATGTTCTTAGGAATTAAAAGTCAGACTAAAAACTTCCCTCCAATGTTCTTCGTTTCTCAAGTATTAGTAACCTCATGCCTGGAAAGCAGGAGACCCAGATTCCACGTATGATTGGGTTACTAGCTTCCTGATTCTAAAAGTTATTTAATCTGTATGGATTAAATTGGATTTTATGGTTTAGACTTTCCCTAGTCCAAATCAAGGAAATTGGATTAGATATTTCTAACATTCCTTTTATTTCATACATTTATGTAGTTTCATTGTAGACTTCCATTTATATCAATCAACCTTTATACAGAAATTTTCCTTTTGTGTTCAGAGAAAATAGTACTTATCAGTAACCTAAAAGTTCTTTTCTAAAGTATTCTTTGCCCTTCTCTCCTCCAGTTCTCTGATAATACTTAAGGTCTGTCTTCTTTCTGGACATTTATGGCAAATTATAAGAATCCAGTATATGATTTTATTGGTAAGGAAGAGTTTTTGATCTTTACTAAATTATTGTTTTTTATCACAAACACTTCAAAAGAAACTTTTTTTTTAAGTGAGAGGAGGAGAGATAGTGAGACAGATTCCCACATGTGCTCAACTGGGATTCACTCGATAAACCCCTTCTGGGGCCAATGCTCGAATCAGCTGAGCCATCTACAGTGCCTGAGGCTGTCGCTCAGACCAACCAAGTTATCCTCAGCACTCGGGGCAACACTGGACCAATCAAATCACTGGCTGTGAGAGGGGAAGAGAGAGAAAGAAGGTAGAGAGTGAGGGGAAGATAAGCAGATGGTCACTTTATATGTGTGCTCTGACTGGGGATCCAACCTGCGACATCCACATGCTGGGCCAACACTCTGTCCACTGAATCAATTGGCCAGGGCCTCAAAAGCAACTTTCAATGAATTAATAAGAAAAGACACACGTGCAAAAAGCAAACAAAAAAAAAATCTAAACATATCTGTACCACCTCAAGGTCAAGGCAGGATGATGGAGGAAGGGAGGAAGTTGTTAGACAACCTAGACTAAAGGTTGTCCTAATCTGATCTCTAAGCTTCTCAGAGAACAAGATAGAAAATAGAAGTGAGTTATATGAGTGCTATCAGCTACAAAGAGAAGCATACCACTTTGTCAGGAGGCACAAACTGTTTCCTACTTGTAAGTAAAATTTTTCCTGTGAATATTTTATATATTGATGTTAAAAAACACATAATTCATATTGTTTGCAAATATAGTCTAACAAAATGTTCTGTAAGATTATTGATATAATTGTTTCTTAGATTCATGCTGGTTAAATAGACTAAGGCATGATGTAAACTGGAATTCTGGAAATACACTTCTACAAATGGCTAATGTATTGCCTTTCTTGTGAACTAACTTGATATAGGGATAGAATGTTAAGAAAATGGAAGAGTGACTGAGCAGGCATTCAAGACGCTTTTCTTCCTTACGTGAAAAGGAGAACTAGGAAAGAAGATAACCACGAGAGAAGCCAGACGCCTATCACATTGTGTTTCATGGCTGCAGAGCACTTGGAGCTCGTCTCTTCCCAGGCGTCTCCAGAACATGGTTTCCATTTATAGATTAGCTTCAGCGCCCTTTCTGTCTTTTCCTTTTTATTGAGTATATTGGGATGGCATTCATTTGCCCTACCTTTCTGTCTTAATGCAATTGCTCTATATTCTATTTGTTTCTTAGGTTTATAGTATTCATTAGCCTCAGATTTTGGATTGTTTTCTTTTATTAAAAGTCACTGTGAGGCCCTGGCCAGGTATCTCAGTTGACTAGAAAATCATCCAGACTTGCGGATTTGATTCCAGTCAGGGCACATAAAAGAATCTACCAATGACAGCATACATAAGTGGAACAACAAATTGATGTTTCTGTGTGTGTGTGTGTGTGTGTGTGTGTGTCTCCCTCCCTCACTCTCTAAAAATCAATTTTAAAGTGTCATTGTGATACTTCACTAAATACTATTATCCTATGAGTATTGTTATATGAAGCAATGTTTTTATATCTTTTATCTCTTAGTCTTCTGATGATAATGGCATATTAATTATGAAAAAACCAAGATGATTTCAGACAAAAATAATGGCTTTTCAAATTCTCATGAATATTAGGTCACTTTCTTATTAGCATAGGCATCTTGCCAAGACTTTGAATGCATATAATTTGGATAGTCTTGGGGAGGGGTCATGATTGTTTGTATGTGCTGGTTGGCATTTTCAGAATTCATGGACATTAACCCTGAAATAATATAATCATATTTGTCAAATAAATCCCAGACAATTGTGTCTTATGAACTTAATATTACATGGGAATATGTTCTTAAAGTAACTTTGTATATCACTAAGATGGGTTTTATTTATTTAAATATATTTATTCATGTAACAGATATTTAGTGAGCACCTAGTATATGTCAGGCAATGTTTTAGGAAAGATAAAGTTTTACTCTTATTGAACTTCAGTTTATTTGTAGGGGAGGAAAAATAAATATGTGAACCAATATATGAACAAGATACTTCAGACATCAGAATTATTTCTAAGACCTTAAACTATATTAACGTGTCAGAGACTGTTGGAGGACAAATACAAATTAGAGACAATTAGGGAAGGCCTTTGTAGGAGGTTACATTTGACTTTCCAAGATTTTAAACCATAATTGAATCAAATACACTAAACTCATAAATCTATTTATCTTAAACATCACTGTATGCATTACAGGAAAGTATTCTTAAACCTTTCTACCTAAAATCAGAAGTCAATGCTCAATTAATTACACATTTAAGGCCGAACCACAGGGCTAACCTGTCAGATTCCTAAGCATGATAAATTCTCTCAAAGATTACAATCACTTGACACCATACCCTCTGATTGTGATAGTGCTTATGTTAACCAAAAAGTGTTACTGCCGGCCCTGGCCGGTTGGCTCAGTGGTAGAGCGTCAGCCTGGCGTGCAGGAGTCCCGGGTTCAATTCCTGGCCAGGGCACACAGAAGAAACACTCATCTGCTTCTCCACCCCTCCTCCTCTCTTTCCTTTCTGTCTCTCTCTTCCCCTCCTGCAGCCAAGGCTCCATTGAGCAAAGTTGGCCCGGGCACTGAGTATGACTCCATGGCCTCCACCTCAGGCGCTAGAATGGCCCTGGTTGCAATAGAGCAACCAGATGGGCAGAGCATCACCCCTTGGTGGGCATGCTGGGTGGATCCTGGTAGAGTGCAAGCAGAAGTCTGTCTGACTGCCTCCCCATTCCCAACTTCAGAAAAATACGGAAAAAAAAAAAGTGTTACTGCCATGGGTTTCACTGAACGAATGATCTCTGTAATTCTTATCTGTCCCAGGGTTGAAAAATCCTGTACCTACTAAAGGAACAGTGATATAATTTCAAGTGGCTTGAGTTTTAGCTCTATATTTTCAGGTAAAGGTGCCAAGTCAATAATTTATGACCACAGCATGCTTACTTTTTCTGAGAGCTCTGATTGGGATGAGCTCTTAGATCTATATATGTGAAATAATTCTTCATCTAGAGATGGACACCATGAAACAGTTTTCATACTTGTTTAGAATGGGTACTTACTTGTCAATCCCATGTTTGTGTTACTTACTACCTGTGCAACTTTGGACGATTTGTTACATTTCTTTAACTCTAAGTTGCCTCTTCTACAAAGCAAAGATAATCATCAAATCTATTGCACACAATTCTTTTGAGGATTGTATGTAAAAATATACAGGAATGGGCAAAAATAGTTTTATAGTTGTAAATTGAAAGTTTATTTTTGTATCATTATTTATTACTTATTGTATTATTTTCCATATGAACAGCTATAACCTACTTTTGCCAACCACTTGTATGTAAAGTGCTTAGGATAGTGCCTGACATACACTATGATCACAAAAAGCTTATATTGATCATTATTATCAATGATGTAGCTTTCAAGTTTTACCTTCAAATAAACATGGACCTTTTAGACTCAATTAACTTGGATTTGATAAATTTCAGTATATATAAAGAATGCCAGGGGCCCATTGACTCAGACCCTTCATGTTTAACAAGCACAGTGAACTGTTTAACATTGTAGTAGAAGGATTGAGGGTGAGATGTGTCTGTGGGCTAAGTCCAGTGGACCCTACAATCAAGAGTATGCTGAGAGGGTCCACTGCTAATAGGCAGCAGTTCACATAAGAAGTAAAAGTAAGGGGTAGCTCAGTCAGCTGCACACATTATAGGAGGGTGGCCCTACGGGTGGGTAGAAGTCCATGGTAGGGAATTCAGGAGCCACAGATGTGGTGCAGAAAAGGTGAATATCAGGCAAATCATAAGCATCAGAAAAGTTTCCCATGGTGGAAGGCTCTGTGACTCTGAGTAGATTCAAGTGTGTAGGTGAGAGAAAGGATAAGGGAGGCAGAGCTCATTCCGAGGGATTTGGGTCCTCGGCAGGTGACCAAAGGAGCCAGGTAGAAGCCCAGGGATGAGAAAGGAATATTGTTGAACACCTGCTATTGCCTGACATATGCTCCCATTTTTCCACAGCCTCTATATTATCTCATTTCTCTCCTGATAGATTCAAAAAGTAAATCTTGTTGCTTGTATTTTATAGATGACAAAAGGAAGGATTAAGTAAACATTTCTGAGGTCACATGTCCGGCAAATGGTGGAAGAGAATTAAACACAGGCCTTCTTATTTCAAAGGTCACAATCTTTTCATGACAACACACTGCCACAGAGGTGACTTGATGCTGACCCACAGTAGTAGCCTAGATATTTATTCATCTCTCCTGCCTTGTGTCATGTGACTCAACCTGAGACCAGGATGCATGGGTACTGAAGACGGGAGCGAGGACTACTAGCACAGCTGCTGTGAGAGGAGGCCTGCAGAAGCAGGACAGGGAGAACCCTAAGTGCCTGCCCAGGCACAGACCCCTTGCTGTGCCTTTGGTCTGCTTATTCTTCCCTAAATGGGACTCAGGTGCTTCATTAAAGTAGTCACGACAAATTTAAACTAGATGACTTGTGGCAATAATTTAACCCCTGAATGTGGTAAAATGTATGAAGAGGTTTCCTAAAAATATGTACATAGCCCTACAGTCATACCATTCCACCTTCAATTTCAGAGGGTTGACAGATCTCTTGAAGCTAATCAAGTATTTGCTCACCAGCCCAAAAGAAGTTTTAGACCAGGGGTCTCAAACTCGCGGCCCACGGGCCGCATGCGGCCCGCCGAACAATTTTGTACGGCCCGCAGACTAATCCACGAAGTTCAAAATATTTTGGATAAAATTAAGTAAGCCTAGGGGCCTACTTGTATTTTTCATTTCTCTAGCATCCTAGCTAGATATTAGCTTAGTTAACAGCAGTTGTGATGAGAACTACAGTTTCTGGTCGTTTTGTGACACTGAGTAAACTGCATGTACGATTGTGCTTGTTGTACTGATTTTTTTTTTGTTTTCAACTGCAGTGAGAAAAGTGTTGCATAACAGTTGCCTTTTGTAGACCTAGTGAGGCCCGCCGAAGGGCTGTGATCTTGCTCTGTGGCCCACATGCTGAGTTGAGTTTGAGACCCCTGTTTTAGACCAAGAAAATCTTTAGAACAAGGATGCAGAGCCTTTTCAGAAGTATTTCCTTAGAGCAGCTATTTCAAACATTTTTATCTCGTGGCAGACATAAACTAATTACTAAAATTCTGCAGTACACCAAAAATATATTTTTTATTTTTTGCTGATCTGACAAAAACACTGGAAAGCTATTGTTGTGTTGGCTGTTGTCAAAGAGGCCAGTGTCCCTAAGTAGTCAGGGTTGCACGTGTGGCGCCCATTTTCAGTCACTGCCCTAAAGGAGTGCTGGCATTATCGCAAGATGAGGCTGCTGCTGCTGCTGACAGTGGCAAGCATTCATTTAATGCTTACTGAATAGCCCTGGCCAGTTGGCTCAGCGGTAGAGCGTCGGACTAGCGTGCGGAGGACCCGGGTTCGATTCCCGGCCAGGGCACACAGGAGAAGCGCCCATTTGCTTCTCCACCCCTCCGCCGCACCTTCCTCTCTGTCTCTCTCTTCCCCTCCCGCAGCCAAGGCTCCATTGGAGCAAAGATGGCCTGGGCGCTGGGGATGGCTCTGTGGCCTCTGCCTCAGGCGCTAGAGTGGCTCTGGTTGCAACATGGCGATGCCCAGGATGGGCAGAGCATCGCCCCCTGGTGGGCAGAGCTTCGCCCCATGGTGGGCGTGCCGAGTGGATCCCGGTCGGGCGCATGCGGGAGTCTGTCTGACTGTCTCTCCCTGTTTCCAGCTTCAGAAAAATGCAAATAAAATAAAATAAAATAAAGTTTACTGAATAACAGCCGCTCCATTATACCTAATTCTTTTTCCTTTTTTCTTTTTAAGTGAGCGGAGGGGAGATAGACAGACTCCTTCCCGCATGTACTCTGACTGTGATCTACCTGGCACCCCATCTGGGGCCCATGCACAAATCAACCGAGTTATCAGCGCCTGAGACTGACGCTCTGGACCAATCAAGCCACTGACTGTGAGGGGAAGAGAGGGAGAAGAGGAAGAGAAGCAGATGGTCACTTCTCTTGTTTGCTCTATGAGGGACTGAACCTAGGATGTCTGCATGCCGGGCTGACACTCTACTAAGCAAACCAACCAGGGCCTTACTTATTTTTTAAGTTTCAAACAACCCTACAAGGTAGATATAGATGAATAAATGCCTCAGAGTTCAATAACATGCTCAAGTTTTCCAAGCTAGTAAGTAAGTAGGGATGTGCTCAATAAATTCAGTAATTTCATAACTTTAAAACTGTGAGTTTTGAAATCTGGAATAGTTGGAAAATATTTAATACATGCAATATTAATAAAACAGTGATATCAGGCTTTTATTGTAGACACTCACTTGGGGGTGAATAATATCACCCACCATAGTTTCAAAATCCCATAGCTGTAAGTCCTGTTCAATTTCCTGTACATCATAGAAGTTTATCTCAGGTTTGTAAAGGGATTTGCTGGTGAAAAATACTTGCTGAAATGGGAAGTTCTTATTAGCCACATAACATTTTTTTTTAATTTTAATTTATTGTGTTTACAACACATTCTAGTGTCCCCCGAATGCATCCTCCACCCCCGTGTTCTCCACAACATCCCCCTTTCCACCCTCGAGGCAACACCCTCCCTTTTTCCCTTCAGAATTAGCTTTTCTGCTCTCTATAATGCTGTGTTATGTGTGTATAATTTCACCAATCTCTTTCCCTTCTCTGACCCCATCCTCTCATCCCCTTTTCCCTCTGACCGCTTTCCCTCTGTACCCATTGATCCTGCCTCTGTCTCTATTTCGTTCCTCAGTTCATATTGTTCATTGAAATCCTCAAATGAGTGAGGTTATATGGTATTTTTCTTTCTCTGCCTGGCTTATTTCACTGAACATAATAGTGTCCAGGTCCATTCATGTTATTGCAAAAGGTAAGATTTCCTTCTTTTTCACAGCCCCATAGTATTCCATTGTATGTACCACTGCTTTTTAATCCACTTGTCCACTGATGGGACACTTAGGCTGTTTCCAGAGTTTGACTATTGTAAACAACGCTGTCATAAACATGGGGGGTGTATTTCTTCTTTTGAATCATTGATGTGATGTTCTTGGGATATATTCCTAAAAGTGAGATGGCTGGATCAAAAGGCAGTTCCATTTTTAATTTTTTTAGGAATCTCCATACTGTTTTCCACAGTGGCTGCACCAGTCTGCATTCCCACCAGCAGTGCAGGAGGGTTCCCTTTTCTCCACACCCTCACCAGCACTTATTATGTATTCTTTTGTTAATGAGTGCTATTTCTGACTGGTGTGAGGTGATATTTCATTGTGGTTTTAATTTGCATTTTTCTAATGATTAGTGATGTTGAGCATTTTTTATCTACGTATTGGCCATCTGTATGTTCTCTTTGGAGAGGTATCTATTCATTTCTTTAGCCCATTTTTTAATCTTATTTTTATTAATTTTAATGCAGTGACATTGATAAATCAGGGTACATATGTTCCGAGAAAACATCTCCAGATTATTTTGACCTTTGATTATGCTGCATACCCTTCACTCAAAGTCAAATTGTCCTCCGTCACCTTCTATCTGGTTTTCTTTGTGCCCCTACCCTCCCCCTACTCCCTCCCTCTCCTTCCTCGCCCCCTCCCCACCCCTCCACTCCACTCCCTGTTACCATCACATTCTTGTCCATGTCTCTGAGTCTCATTTTTATGTCCCATCTATTCATGGGTGCATATAGTTCTTAGTTTTTTCTGATTTACTTATTTCACTCCGTATAATGTTATCAAGGTCCATCCATGTTATTGTAAATGATCCGATGTCATCATTTCTTATGCCTGAGTAGTATTCCATAGTATATATATACCAAAGCTTTTTAATCCACTTGTCCTCTGACGAACACTTGGGCTGTTTCCAGATCTTCGCTATTGTGAACAATGCTGCTTTAAACATGGGGGTGCATTTCTCCTTCTGGAACCGTTCTATGGTGTTCTTGGGGTATATTCCTAAAAGTGGGATAGCTGGGTCAAAAGGCAGTTCCATTTTCAATTTTTAGAGGAATCTCCATACTGTTTTCCACAGAGGCTGCACCAGTCTGCATTCCCACCAGCAGTGCAGGAGGGTTCCCTTTTCTTCACATCCTCGCCAGCACTTATTCTGTGTTGTTTTGTTGATGAGCGCCATTCTGACCGGTGTGAGGTAATATCTCATTGTGGTTTTAATTTGCATTTCTCTAGCAGGCGTCCCCAAACTAAGGCCTGCGGGCTGCAATTTGGCCCCCTAAGGCCATTTATCCAGCTCCCACCGCACTTCCAGAAGGGGCAACTCTTTCATTGGTGGTCAGTGAGAGGAGCACTGTATGTGGGAGCCCTCCAATGGTCTGAGGGACACTGAACTGGCCCCTGTGTGAAAAGTTTGGGGACCCCTGTTAGTGATGTTGAGCATTTTTTCATATGCATATTGGCCATCTGAATATCCTCTTTGGAGAAGTGTCTATTCATTTCTTTTTCCCATTTTTGGATTGGATTGTTTGTCTTTCTGGTGTTGAAATTTACAAGTTCTTTATAAATTTTAGTTATTAACCTCTTATCAGACATACTGTCAAATATGTTCTCCCATTGTGTAGTTTGTCTTTTTATTCTGTTCTTATTGTCTTTGGCTGTGCAAAAGCTTTTTAGTTTGATATAGTCCCATTTGTTTATCCTGTCTTTTATTTCACTTCCCCATGGAGATAAATCAGCAAATATATCACTGCAAGAGATGTCAGAGAGCTTACTGCCTATGTTTTTTTTCTAAGATGCTTATGGTTTTATGGCTTACATTTAAGTCTTTTATCCATTTTGAGTTTATTTTTGTGAATGGTGTAAGTTGGTCTAGTTTCATTTTTTTGCAGGTTGCTGTCCAATTTTCCCCATACCATTTGTTGAAGAGGCTGTCTTTACTCCATTGTATGCCCTTACCTCCTTTGTCAAATACCAGTTGTCCATAGAGCTGCGGGTTTATTTCTGGGTTCTCTGTTCTGTTCCATTGCTCTATGTGCCTGCTCTTATGCCAGTACCAGGCTGTTTTGAGGACAATGGCCTTGTAGTATAGCTTGATATCAGGAAGTGTGATACCTCCCCCTTTATTCTTCTTTTTTAAGATTGCTGAGGCTATTCATGTTCTCTTTTGGTTCCATATAAATTTTTGGAATATGTGTCCTATATCTTTAAAGTATGTCATTGGTATTTTAATTGCTATTGCATTGAATTTATAAATTACTTTGGGTAATATAGACATTTTAATGATGTTTATTCTTCCTAACCATGAGCATGGTATATGCTTCCACTTGTTTGTATCTTCCTTGATTTCTTTTATCAATGTTTTATAATTTTCCGAGTACAAGTCTTTAGTCTCCTTGGTTAAATGTACTCCTAGGTACTTTATTTTTTTGGTTGTAATAGTGAAGGGGATTGTTTCCTTAATTTCTCTTTCTGATTGTTCATTGTTGGTGTATAAAAATGCCTCTGATTTCTGAGTATTAATTTTATATGCTGCCACCTTGCTGAAATCATTTATCAGGTCCAGTAGTTTTTTGACTGAGACTTTAGGATTTTCTATATACAATATCATATCATCTGCAAATAATGATAATTTTACTTCTTCTTTTCCAACTTGAATGCCTTTTATTTCTTCTTCTTGTGTGATTGCTGTGGCTAGGACTTCCAGGACTATGTTGAATAAGAGTGGTGAAAGGGGGCACCCCTGCCTTGTTCCTGATCTTAAGGGGATTGCTTTTAATTTTTGCCCATTGAATATGATGTGGGCTGTGGGTTTGTCATAGATTCTTTAGCCCATTTTTGATTGGATTGTTTATCTTCTGGGTTTTAGTTTTACAAGTTCTTTATAAATTTTGGTTATTAACCCCTTATCAAACTTATTGTCGAATATGTTCTTCCATTTTGTGGGTTGTCTTTTTATTTTGTTTATATTGTCTTCAGCTATGCAAAAGCTTTTTAGTTTGATGTAGTTCCATTTGTTTATACTGTCTTTTATTTCCCTTGCCCGTGGAGATAAATCAGCAAATATATTGCTGCTAGTGTTGTCGGAGAGCTTATTGCCTATGTTTTCTTCTAGTATGCTTATAGTTTCATGACTTAAATTTAAGTCTTTTATCCATTTTGAGTTTATTTTTGTGAATGGTAGAAGTTCGTGGTCTAGTTTCATTTTTTTTCAGGTAGCTGTCCAATTTTCCCAGCACCATTTGTTAAAGAGACTGTCTTTACTCCATTGTATGCTATTACCTTTGTCAAATATCAATTGTCCATAAAAGTGTGGGTTTATTTCTGGGTTCTCTGTTCTGTTCCATTGATCTATATGCCTGTTCTTATGCCAGTACCAAGCTGTTTTGAGTACAATGGCCTTGTAGTATAACTTGATATCAGGAAGTGTGACCCACTTTATTCTTCTTTTTCAAGATTGCTGAGGCTATTTGTGTTCTTTATTGGTTCTATTTGAATTTTTGGAATATTTGTTCTATATCTTTGAAGTATGTCATTGGTATTTTAATAGGAATTGCATTGAATTTATAGATTGAGTTGGGTAATATGGACATTTTAATGATGATTATTCTTTCTAACCATGAACATGGTATATGCTTCCACTTGTTAGTATCTTCCTTGATTTCTTGTATCAATGTTTTATAATTTTCCAAGTACAAGTCTTTAACCGCCTTTGTTAAATTTACTCCTAGGTATTGTATTTTTTTATTGCAATTGTGAAAGAGATTGTTTTCTTAATTTCTCTTTCAGACAGATCATTGTTGGTGTATTAAAATTCCTCTGATTTCTGAGTATTAATTTTATATCCTGCCATCTTGCTGAATTTATTTATCAGGTCCAGTAGTTTTTTGACTGTGACTTTAGGGTTTTCTATGTACAGTATCATATCATCTGCAAATAATGATAGTTTTTACTTCTTCTTTTCTAATTTGGATGCCTTTTATTTATTTTTCTTGCCTGATTGCTGTGGCCAGGACTTCCAGAAGTATGGTGAGTAAAAGTGGTGAAAAGGGGCACCCCTGCCTTGTTCCTGACCTTAAGGAGATTACTAACTTTTGTCCATTGAGTATGATGTTGTGTGTGGGTCTGTCATAGATGGCCTTTATTATGTTGAGATATGTTCCCTGTATTCTCACTTTGCTGACAGTTTTGATCATAAATGGGTGCTGGATTTTATCAAATGCTCTTTCTACATCTATGGATATTATCAAGTAGTTTTTCTCCTTCCTTTTGTTTATGTGATGAATCACATTGATTGATATAAAAATATTGTACCAGCCTTACCTCCCCAGAATAAATCTCACTTGATCATGATGTATGATTTTTTTCATATATTGCTAAATCTAGTTTGCTAATAATTTGTTGAGAATTTTAGCATCTAAATTCATCAGGGATATTGGCCTATGGTTTTCTTTCTTTGTGTTGTCGTCTGATTTTGGAATCAGAATTATACTCGCCTCATAAAAGGATCTTGGAAGTCTTACCTCTTCTTTTAAATAGCTTGAGAAGAATAAGAGTTCTTCTTCTTTGAATATTTGGTAGAATTCGCCTGTGAAGACATCTGGCCCAGGGCTTTTGTTTGTTTGGAGTTTTTAGATAACTGTTTCAATCTCATTTGTTGTAATTGGTTTATTTAGGTTTTCTGACTCTTCCAGATTGATTTTTGAGAGATTATATTTTTCAAGGAATTTGTCTATTTCACCTAGGTTGTCTAATTTTTTTGCAATCAGTTCTTTGTAGTATTTTCTTAAGATCATTTATATTTCTACGGTGTCAGTTGTTACTTCTCCACTCTCATTTCTTATTTTATTTATTTGAGTCCTCTTTCTTTTTTTCTTGGTGAGTCTGGGTAAAGGTTCATCTATCTTGTTTACCTTTTCAAAGAACCAGCTCTTGGTTTCATTGATCCTCTGTATTGTTTTTTTAGCCTCTATCTTATTTATTTCTTCACTGATCTTTATTATTTCCTTCCTTCTACTTCCTCTGGGCTTTACTTGCTGTTCTTTTTCTAGTTCTTTTAGCTGCAGGGTTAAGTTTTTTATTTGAGCTTTTTCTGTCTTCTTAAAGTATGCCTGTAATGCCATGAAATTCCCTCTCAGGACTGCTTTTGCTGTGTCCCATAAATTTTGAGTTGTTGTATGCTTATTTTCATTTGTTTCAAAAAAAATTTTGATTTCTTTCTTGATCTCATTATTGACCCATTTGTTATTTAATAACATGCTATTTAGTTTCCAAGTATTTTATTGTTTTTCAGTTTTTTATTGTATTTGATTTCTAGTTTTATGCCATTATGGTCAGAGAAGATATTTGATATGATTTCAATTTTTTAAAATTTGTTGAAGCTTGTTTTATGCCCTAACATGTGGTCTATCCTAGAGAATGTACCATGAGCACTGATAAGAATGTATATTCTGCTGCTTTAGGGTGAAAGGTTCTGAAGACATCTATTAAAACCAGTTGATCTAGGGTGTCCCTTAATTCTGCTGTTTCTTTATTAATTTTCTTCCTTGAGGATCTATCCAGTTTTGTTAGTGGGGTGTTAAAATCTCCTACTGTTATAGTATTGCTGTTTATCTCACCCTTTATGTCCATCAAAGTCTGCTTTATATATTTAGGTGCTACTATATTAGGTGCATAGATATTTATAATGGTTATTCTTCCTCTTGGATTGTTCCCTTTATCATTATGTAGTGACCTTCTTTATTCCTTTACTATAGTCTTTGTTTTAAAGTCTATTTTGTCAGATATAAGTATTGCTAACTCACCTTTTTTTTCATTTTTGTTTGCATAAAATATTTTTTCCATCCTTTTACTTCTGGTCTATGTGTATATATTTTTTGAGGTGGTTTCCTACAGACATGGGTATATGTATGGGTCTTGTTTTCTTATCCATTCAGCTACCCTAGGTCTTTTGATTGGAGCATTTAATCCATTTAGATTTAAGGTTATTACTGCTTTATAGTTGTTTATTGCCATTTTATTCTTTAAAGCTATATTCCTTTTTTACTAGATTTGTTCCCCCTTTGTACATTTCTTGCAGCATTGGTTTGGTTGTGATGAATTCCTTGAGTTATTTTTGTCTGGGAAGCTTTTTATTTCTCCTTCAGTTTTAAACAATAGCCATGCTGGATAGAGAAGTCTTGGTTGTAGTTTCTCGTTCTGCATTACTTTGGATATTTCTTGCTATTCCTTTCTGGCCTCCAGTGTTTCTGTTGAAAAGTCGGATGTCATACTTGTGGGGCTCCTTTGTAGGTGATTGACTTTTTCTCTGGCAACTTTTAGTATTCTTTCTTTATCTCTTAGCTTTGGTATTTTGATTATGAGGTGTCTTGGTGTAGGTCTCTTTGGGTCCTTTTTTAATTGGGTTCTCTCTGTTTCTTGAACCTGTATGACTGTTTCCCGCATCAATTTAGGAAAATCTTCAGCTATAATTTCTTCAATCAGATTCTTTATCCCTTGTTCTTTCTCTTTTCCTTCAGCAACCCCTATTATGCAGATACTGTTTCTTTTCATGTTGTGACAGAGCTCTCTTAGAATTTCCTCAGACTTTTTGATCCTCTTTTCTTTTTGCTTCTGTGCTTTCACTTATCTTGTCCTCTAATTTGATCCTCTTGATTTGATCTTCTGCTTCATGCAGTCTGCTTTTCATTCTTCTAGTGTAGTCTTCATTTCTGATATTGTGTTTTTCATTTCTGTCTGGTTCATTTTTATGATTTCATTGTCCTTTTTGATGCTTACAATATCTTTATTTAGGTGCTCATTAAGTCCATCTATTGTAGCTTTGAGATCCTTACAATCATTATTGATACTTTGCATCTGGTAATTTGATTACTTCCATTTCTAGATCTTTCTACTTCCATCTCCTAGATCTTTTTCTGGAGAGTTTTCTTTTTGATTTATATGGCTTACTGGCTTACATTCCTCTGTTTTCCCATTGTTTCTGTTTGTGGTTTGCAGGCTTGTTCAAGTTGTGGTTTCCATAAGTTGTAGAGCCGCTTTTCCATTTTCTATATCATAACTGGGTCAGCTGTGAGGATCCCTTCCTTAAGATGTCACTCTGACAAGGGTTGTTAGGTCCTTACCTGATGCTCTCCATATCTGGCCTCTGGATGTGCCCTTCCTAGACCTTTTTGGCCAGAGCCTGGCACAGACCAGTGAGGGTCACTGCTTTGACTGGCCCTTATCTGTCTTTTTGAAGCAACAGGTGATCCAGATCCTGTGGCTGCCTCTGCTGAGCCCAGATGTCATTGTTAATATCAACTTAGGCTGGCTTATATCTACTTTTGGCCTGGAGGCTGTTTATTTAAATATTCAGGTTCCCCTGAAATCCACTTTCTGCCGCCTCTTATTGGTGGCTTCTTGTTGGGCTCAGTACTATATATCAGGGGTTAGGTAAGGTATTGGATGTGGCTTGCCCCTTAGCCACAGGTGTCATTCTATCCAACCTTCTTTTTATTTTGTTTATTTTTAATTTTTCTTTCTTTTCAGCCCTCAGAAGGGTGTGGCTACAGGAGTTCAATGGGTGTGACCTTTGTGTTCCAGAGGAGCAGTCTGTCCACAGACTCATCCCCACCACTGCTGCTGCCTCTGGCATTCAGGCACAGATGTTGGTGGCCCTGGCCTGCTGCTGCAGTCATTGTGGCTTCCTCCTCACCTCTGTGGGTGGGACTGTGTGCACTGCATGCTCATTCTGCAAACTCTGGCCAGCCCCTGGCCTCCGCCCACTCCCATAGGCGAGATTGCTTTGGTGCTGCACAGGATGCAAGCCCCTGCAGGTTCCCCAGCTTCCACCCTGCCCCCATGGGCAGAATGCATTCACACGTTTGGTCCACAGCCAGGGCAGGCTCCTGGCTTCCACCCCCACAAATGGGACCACCCTTCCATGTCCTGCTGCTGCCGCCCTCCGGTTAGCACTCAGCAGTGTGGGGGTGGCATTGTAGCTCAGATCTTAGCACTCTATACTTTATCTCTGATGGTCTCCCTGTTTCTAAGCAATTCTGTTCTGACAGTAGGAGGGGAGCTTCTGTTTGGCTGGTATCCTGCTTCCCTTTGCTGCTATTGCTGGTTCCAGGAAAAATATTCACTTTAGATTTGGTGAGTGACTCAACCCAGGGGTAAGGGTGGCTGTGCCTCAAAGTGTTTCTCCCTGTGCCTCCTAGATTACACTCTCTTCCTGCTACTCTGGACCTCTCAGCTCTCCCCATCCCCCAGGGCCCCGGGTGAGTGATTGTGAAAGAGGTTTTCTGCATGGTCCTTTTAGATGAATTCTGGGTCTAAGAAATCTCTTTCTCTCAAACAGTATCTTGGCTTGTTTCGCAGCTAACTACTGTCCATATGCTTCTTCTAGGCCCTGGGGCTGCAGGTGGGGGCTTCAGTCCTAGAGCCCAAGGACCCTCCCCTCTCCGATAAAACCCCACCACCATGCAGGTACCTCCAGGCCACGTCTTACTCCCAGGAGCTGGGTAGCCCTCTCCATGTTTCCGCTTTTCCTACCAGTCTCAGTGTGGCTTCTTTGGTGATCTTTGATTATAGCTTCCTCTTGGTTTAGCCCAAAGTTGGTTTTTCCAGATGATTGTTCTTAAAATTAAGTTGTAATCCACTTTGGTTCCAGGAGGTGGAAGTTTGAACATCCGCCTACTCCATCACCATCTTGCTGCCCCATAACATTTTTTTTTATTAGTAAACTATAAAATTAATACTTAACATTTTAAACAGTGCTTTTTCCTTCAAAGGATTTTACAACTACTGGCCAGCTAAGCTTCACCTCTGTGGAGTCAGTCAATAGTGACTCATCCTGCAAGTCACTATTAGGACCCTGCATTTTCTGGGACCATCAGATACAGCCAGCTTGGGTGGACTGTTTACTTCCAGACAGTCTTCATGCAGAGAGAAGGCCAGATTCATTTGTGAAAGTCTGGGCCCATGTGGGAGCACATAGGAAGCAACAAAGGAGTTTGTTGAAATAAACAGCACTACAAAGCAAACCCACAGCTCTCCAGGCAGCTGAGAATGCTTACTTTACAAACTGTTACTAAATATTTTCTTGACAGGACAGAAAACAAGTTGCCCAAGTTTACATGTGTCTGTTTGGAAAGAGCCATAGAAGGTTATCAGAAAAAGCATTCAGTGCTTGCAAGTCATCCTTCCTCCTAGTATAATCATCTAGAGGGAAAATTGGGTCCTTCTGCCTTCTGATTCATCAACTTCAGTTCTGATTTGCAGATTTCTTTTTGAAGCTGTTATGGAGTGTTTTTCTCTCTTTCTCCAAAATAATAAAATAAAATAAAATAAAATAAAATAAAATAATAAAATACAAAAAACAAGGGCAGATGGCTTGCCACCCTCCCAGGTTTCCCATTCAGAAATCTTGAAGCTCAAACGTCAGAACACAGGAATTACAGGTGTGCTGTAGGAGTGTCTGATGTACAGGAAGGTAAATGATAAATAATCTTTAGTTTACAAAGAAGAACAATTTAAACATCTTTTTTTTTTTTTGTATTTTTTCTGAAGCTGGAAATGGGGAGAGACAGTCAGACAGACTCCCGCATGTGCCCGACCGGGATCCACCCGGCACGCCCACCAGGGGGCGATGCTCTGCCCACCAGGGGGCGATGCTCTGCCCCTCTGGGGCATTGCTCTGTTGTGACCAGAGCCACTCTAGCACCTGGGGCAGAGGCCAAAGAGCCATCCACAGCGCCCGGGCCATCTTTGCTCCAATGGAGCCTCGGCTGCGGGAGGGGAAGAGCGAGACAGAGAGGAAGGAGAGAGGGAGGGGTGGAGAAGCAGATGGGCGCTTCTCCTGTGTGCCCTGGCCGGGAATTGAACCTGGGACTTCTGCACGCCAGGCCGACGCTCTACCACTGAGCCAACCAGCCAGTGCTAAACATCTTTACCAATAAATTCAAAGGCAAAACTCAACTTTTGCAAGTTGCTGCCAGTTCTTGGTTATATTACTACCCTGTAATTCAGAGATTCCTGAAAAGAGCTTAACAATATTAAGGCCATCATGAACTTTATTTCCTGGGATGTATTACTCCGCCTTTAGTTGATCATTATATTTGTATTCTCTTTGAATCATTCTGAATGAGTGTTTGTCTGCAAAAATGATCATTATTTCTTGTTTTCAAAGGGAAAATTGGTGTTATGGGCTAATGAGTGAGGACAATGATTTTTGAGAACATGGGTAATTTGTGAGGTACATTTTCTGTGTTCGACAACCTCAAAAACCCAGAAACTAAAATGGCCAGTTCATAAAATGGCAGAAAGGGGTATATTTTCTCTCCTTAAGAATTTTTCTAGATAGAAGAATTGAAGAGAAAGAGAGAAAGATGGTAGAGAGAAAAAAGATATGTCACTGATGTGAAATATCTGATAGCCTCTTCCCAAAGTTATCTTCCAGAGAAGTATGTATTTATTAGAGTCCAAGTGAAATGTTTTACACTAAATTACAGGATTAGGCCTCTGAGCTGCACAATTCATGTTAGCAAATCAGCTTCTTGCCTTTCTGGTACAAGTATTTAATATGTGTGGAGTTGTTTACTGCCTATAATTGTTTTTTGCAGCAGGCGCTTGTGAGATAGAAAAACAACTAGAAGTATTGTTGGTGGGAATTCATAAAACACACAAAACAAAGCAGAAAACTATGACAAATTAAAGTCCCTTTCAGGAGTGAGTCACTCTTTGGGACCAACAGTAGGTAGAGTCCATTTCAACATGATTTTGTAACCATGTGTTGGCCTATTTATATCACACAAGAGGTTTCACTAACCATTTCAACTGCATTTGTATTTCCCTCAGCATAAAAACACAATAGGTTATATAGTTTCCAGAATTACAAGTTAAAAATGTCAACTTTCCTGGACACCTTTTTAATTTATAAAGAGCCATTTAAAAACAGAATGGCAATTTGAAAGTATCACTGTGATCTAAAAATTTGCTATTTAAAAAATGACAGTATTTAGTGCTGAGAATGTTGAGGTGAAATGTTATGCTGTTACACTGCTGGTGTCCTATTGGAGAGACAGTCAGGTGCCTCTTGAGAAACAGTTGACATCATAAAGCCTGATCAGGAGAGATGGTCCTGGTGATGTAAGAACATCCAACCTGTAGAGAATTCTTATAAAAATTTGTTTGTGTCAAACAGACGATACACCTGGGAGCAAAATCCTGATATGATTTATTAAAATGGTTCTGATATGGGAAAAAAGATACCAAATGGCAAGATTTGCAAATAGATAAGAATATGCAGACATATGGGTAGGATGGGAAGGCAAGAATCACAAGTGGAAACAGGTTTAAATGGAACTCTTTTTGAAAATCATGTCATTAATGTTGCTCTTGCATTGTCTTTTTGGAATATTACATAAGAACAAGCTAGCACATGTACAAATTAATACAAAAATGCTTCAGTGTGGCCACGTTGACAAGTCCAGGATCCATAGCCTGGCTCATGGAAGATCTTTCTCTTCACGATGAACTCACTTTACTCAAGCTTATGAGGACTGAATACTAGCCTCAAATGTCTTGTTGTGATTTTGCAAAGAACAGATGAGTCACTGCACAGAATATTGGCTCAGTTCAACCGATACATTTCATTTTCTCTGAAGATCTAAACAAGGTGGGGAGCCAGAACATCAGAAACTTTCTGGTTTTGATTGAGAAGGGGAAAAAAATGTTGAGTGATATGGGTATATCTCCATATTGACGTGACATATGACATGACTGTTGTAAGGGTTCAGAGTATGCTACTATGGCGTAGGATTATTTTAGCTGAGAACCATCAAGGCCTAACAGAGTTGGGAAGAAAATTTGACCTTCTCTCTTACTGCCTAAAAGAATTTAAATAGAGGATCTATTCCAGGAAGGTAAGTATACTTACCTATACTTCCATAGGTAAGTATAGTATAATATGAACTGGGTGTGGTAGACAGGGAGGGACCTAACAAAGTCTGTTTGTCAGAATTCCTCTCTGTCACATTGTTTCTGTATGACCCAGCAAACATTTGTTTATTCAACATTGGTCTTCCCCTCTTCCAGTGAATTGTTTTACTCCATCTTGAAGTCCCAGACTCCTGGCCCCTTTCTCCTGTGCTCTGGATGGCATCTAAATATCAACTGCTGGAATGCGGGTGGGCCTCATATTTCTATGGAGCCCTCATATATATGGAATTAAATTTGATTTGATTTTCTCTTATTAATCTGTCTCATGCCAAATGAACACTTAAACCAGCCAGAAGTATCTAGAAAGTATTTCTAATGATGTTAATCTGTAGATCGCCTGATACCAGAGTCTCATAATAAGGGTGGTTTAAGGGAGAAGTAATTTTCCCTCTACCCATCTGAGTTTTTAGCTGAGACCCCTGTACTAAAAGGCAGGAGGTTAACAAGAGAAAAACAAACAGAAGTTTACTAATATGTATAAATGGCAAATACATGGGGAGAATGAGTAATTCCCTGAGACGGCTTAGAATTCAGATTTAAATATACTGCTCACAAAAATTAGGG
Organism: Saccopteryx bilineata; assembly: GCF_036850765.1. Lineage (NCBI taxonomy): Eukaryota > Metazoa > Chordata > Mammalia > Chiroptera > Emballonuridae > Saccopteryx > Saccopteryx bilineata. The sequence continues at coordinate 79,021,016 of NC_089499.1, forward strand.
GATATTTTATTGCTTCATATTCATTTTGAAATATATCCTAATTTTTGTGAGCAGTGTACTATCTTAGTAGGGAAAGGATGGAAGGGATGTAGCCCTCTTAGGGAAGAGCAAGTGATTTTTAGGAAAGATGAATGGGCCTTTAGAAGAACAGATGAGTGGTATGATAGCTTATGACAAAGTTTGTCTGGGTGTGGTGTTGACTTCTAGGGTTTCTACTCTCCTCTCCTGTGACAATGGTCAGTCCTCCCTGGCTGATGAGACTCTGGGAGGGGATCTTAGTTCCTTTTAGAAGATTTGCTCTAGGCCAGTGTTCTTCAACTGCCAGTCAGTGGACTGGTGTCGGTCTACCAGAAATTTTATGCTGGTCCACAAAAGAGGTAACTACCCTGATGTTGTATGAAGATTACAGATCCAGTGATCTTAGTCAAATTCACTATGCCCAGGGAGATTGCCTCTTATTAGCCAGTATCATCAATGAAACTACTGTTGAGGTTCTTAGATATCTTTGGAACTTGCAGGCTTGTTCAAACAGCCTTTTGCCCCATGCAGAGCATTTACAAATCATGCACAATAGACAAAGAGCATTCAGACAAACGTATGTGGCATTCAATGCATCATACATGTGGAGTCCGAAAATCAAGCACCGGGTTGTACTGTGTTGCACTGTTATGCACAGTAAGATAAAATTTTATTTGTTGCATGTTTGCTTTTCTGGCCTCTTAGGTCACCAGTCCCCAAGTGTAAAAAGGTTGAAAAACAACTGCTTTAGATAGATAAGGGGAGTTCAAAGGAAACCTTTTCCTGCATTTGCTGTTTTTCAAGTGCTCATAGCTCAAAATAATCAATATTCCAAAGTGGCATATTTGGTGGTGGCATGTTCTACTACCTTCAGTGGCTTTTTCTGTGGAACTGAAACTCCAAGACTCCAGCTGCCTGCAGCCTCCTGCACCTTTTTCCCAGATTAGAGATGCCCGTCTGCCTACACAAGAATGCCAAAGGGTCATTAGCTAAAGACTTCTTTTCCGTTAAAAGGAGTCTTAAATGGCCACTGCCAACATCTCTCTCTATAGATATTCTTTGTCTATGGTTTCATAGCTGATCACTTTTATCCTCTTTTTTTTTTTTTTTTTTTTTTTTGTATTTTTCCTAAGCTGGAAACAGGGAGAGATAGTCAGACAGACTCCCGCATGCGCCTGACCGGGATCCACCCAGCACGCCCACCAGAGGCAAAGCTCTGCCCACCAGGGGGCGATGCTCTGCCCCTCCGGGGTGTCGCTCTGTTGCGACCAGAGCCACTCTAGCGCCTGGGGCAGAGGCCAAGGAGCCATCCCCAGCGCCCGGGCCATCTTTGCTCCAATGGAACCTCGCTGCGGGAGGGGAAGAGAGAGACAGAGAGAAAGGAGAGGGGGAGGGGTGGAGAAGCAGATGGGTGCTTCTCCTGTGTGCCCTGGCCGGGAATCGAACCCAGGACCCCTGCACGCCAGGCCGATGCTCTACCACTGAGCCAACCAGCCAGGGCACTTTTATCCTCTTTAAATATGTTAATATCTTCCACCATTTGAAAGTCAAGTTCTGCTGACCTGTTTCTTTTTCCAGGTGATTAAATATCTCTGTATTTATTCATTAACTATATAACAGAACAATATTAGTGTTCCCATTTCTAAACTTTTGTAGGCATGAACTTTACTATTGCTCACATATAGTAAAAACAGCAGGTGTCAGAGTTGACGAACCAGGTGAATTTTAATAACAGACCAAAGAAGAGAATGGGGACTGAGCTAAGTGCAGTGTGATGGATTATTTCCAGGTGCCTGTGATGTTTATAGTAAATCTTTATAAGAAAAAATAAAGGATAAAATCAAAGTTGCTTCATTTGTTCTCTTGTCAGAGTCCTCCTAAGTCTTGGTGGCCCTTTGGGAGCCAAGGTAATGAAAGCAAAAAGGACCATTCATCTTCGTTGGTGTCAGATAGGAGTACTTGCAGTTGCCTGAATGCTTATAATAGGAGAAAGTGGATGGGACAACTTGCAGTCATGTGGCCATGCTTCAACTCTGCCTTCACTTATCTACACTGGCCTTTCGGGTGTCTGTGGAGTGCACAAACCATCTCTTCTTTTTTGGAGATTCCCTTCTGTCCCTGTGAGAGTGATCCATTGGGCCTTACATCCATATTTTCTTACCACATGGATCCCAGGCAAAAGTTATTTAAATTAAAGTTGAATAACTAATCCAAGCTTCGCTCCCCAAGGTCTCTTTTCCTAACTTTTGGATACAGAGATAGGCAGTCAATTCTCTGTACTTGGCTGGAACTATGACAGGCAAACTGAGATATATGGGTGGCCATATTTTTCTATGAGGATGGAGAAGCAGAAAGAAAAGGAGACTGTATTCCCTGGGTTTATGTCTGCCTTCTGCTCCGTGGCATTGAGGGAATTGTCTGTATCTCTGCCTCTGAGTCTGTAGGACACTCTGATGCCCATCTGGCAACTCCCCTTTCCATTTATCCTAGTCTGACTTGGTTTCTGTTATGTACAACCAAAAAGACTTATGGATTCATTCTCCACAGAGGGTTATGTGAAATAGGTCATTTTCAAATTTGGTGTTTTAAGGCCTTTTTTTTTCTGAAGTGAGAAGCAAGGAGGCAGAGAGACAGACTCCTGCATGCACCTGACCAGGATCCACCCGGCATGCCCACTAGCAGGTGATGATCTGCCCATCTGGGGCATTACTCTGTTGCAACTGGAGCCATACTAGCACCTGAGGCAGAGGCCATGGAGCCATCCTCAGTGCCCAGGCCAACTTTTCTCCAATGGAGCCTTGGCTGCAGGAGAGGAAGAGAGAGAGAGAGAGAGAGAGAGAGAGAGAGAAGGGAGAGGGGAAAGAGTGGAGAAGCATTTGGGTGCTTCTCCTGTGTGCCCTGGCTGGGAATCAAACCTGGGACTTCCACATGCCAGACTGACACTCTACCATTGAGCCAATTGGCCAGGGCTTAAAGAACATTTTTGAATCTCTAATAAAACTTTACAAATCCTTCCTGTTAGTTGGCCAAAACTTTACTTAGATAGGGAACTGATCTGAAGTTAGTTCCCTGAGACAAATCCCTTCCAAATGAAAAGTGCACTGTAAGACAGTGTTTAAACAACAAAGACCAAGACACTAAAATGTATAGAATTAAAATAAGTTTGTCAAAAGTACCATTTTCTCCTCCTTGCTTCCCCCATCCCACCTCCATCCTCAGACACACAAATATTTAAAGATGTTCAAACCTTAGATGAGCTTTTGAATTTCTACTTGATGTTGTAATGCATATCTTGAGATGACTGGCCTGTAGCTTTGCATTAGGAAGAATAGGCAGAAATGGCTAGGCTATTTGTGTCTTTAAACTCTTAAATTCTATATACAAATCAATTTCAAAGAGGTTTGACTTGGAGAGGTAACATGGGAGATAATGTCTGTATGAAAAAGTTTAGGTAAGATTTATCACCATATCCTTATTAAAAACCATTAGCGAGCCATGAACTACAATGAATAACAAAGAAATGGGCAACAAAGAAAGTAAACTGTCAATGAATTCTACCCACAAGTTGGAAAATGTTATTTGTGCTTAGAAAAAAGGGAGCTATGATTGCAAGAAAATAGGCTTCTTGAGGGTCTCTGCTTCGTATTGGTTGTTTCAAAGAGTCAAATTGAATAAGGCACAAACAACAGGGAAGAGAATGGAGAGTGACAGGCACAGAGCAGTGAGTGTAATATACAGCAGGAGGGGGAATCCATCACGCGGAACATTTTCTTGGTAGAGAGAGAAAGCACTGCTGTGTAAAATGGGATAGCTTTGAAGGATTCCAAGTCTTTATTTTTGGCCATTCAGGTATAGACTAGGGTTCCACAGGACTCATGTTAGGTTTAGAGGTTATTAAATACTATTTTCCAAATGGTAATATATGGCTTTTAATCTCAAAGTAGAAGAAAGTGAAGCAAAAGGAATGGTCCTTGGCAAAGTGTTAGTAATCCTGTTACTCTGAGATCCATAGTCAGCACCCAAGACAGCAGTGCATTTTCCTGTTGCCTTTCTAGCCCTCTGTTTTTTGTTGTTGTTGTTGTTGTTTTTTCATTTTTCTGAAGCTGGAAACAGTGAGAGACAGTCAGACAGACTCCCGCATGTGCCCGACCGGGATCCACCCGGCACGCCCACCAGGGGCGACGCTCTGCCCACCAGGGGGCGATGCTCTGCCCATCCTGGGCATCACCATGTTGCGACCAGAGCCACTCTAGCGCCTGAGGCAGAGGCCACAGAGCCATCCCCAGCGCCTGGGCCATCTTTGCTCCAATGGAGCCTTGGCTGCGGGAGGGGAAGAGAGAGACAGAGGAAAGCGCGGCGGAGGGGTGGAGAAGCAAATGGGCGCTTCTCCTGTGTGCCCTGGCCGGGAATCAAACCCAGGTCCTCCGCACGCTAGGCCGACGCTCTACCGCTGAGCCAACCGGCCAGGGATCCTCTATTTTTATTTTAAAACTTTCTATTCTACTAAGAGATTTCAAGGCAGGCTAGGTCCTGGTTGGCACACTGATTTGTCATTGAGAAAGGCCACATGGGACTTATGAGGTGCCACTAACATTCTCCGCTTTTCTTTACCTTTTGGAATCTTTCTGTTTTATTTAGGAGAGGTTAGGTTAGGCTGCAGTAATAAATTAATCCCCAATCCCAGTGTCATAACATAAAGAAAGGTTGTCTTCTTGCTCACAGTACATATCCAACACAGGTGGTCAGAGGGCTCTGCTTAGTGCAGTCCTTCAGGGACACAAGGTGATGCAGCTGCCCAGGTCCTGTGGCTGTACCAGCCAGAATATCTCACCTTCTTAGCAAAATGAGACTGGAGCATTAAATATAGGTATTTTTGTTTCTGACGTAGCCCTAAAATGAAATATGTTTTTCTTCTATTCAATTGGGTAGAGCTAGTCACATGGTTCTGTCTAACCATAAGAAACTGAGATGTGCATGATTCTCTGTGCCCATGACTAAAGGAAAATTGAAAGAAACTGATAATAACTATAATAACATCAACCACAAGTAAGCTCTATTTAGGCCTTGTTCCTCCAAAAAGGCTGCCCAGATTAATTCAGCTCGCAGTAATAACCTCTTCTTTGAAGATGTTGACACTTCTATATATTATTCATTTGTCCCTTAGCTTTCACTCTGTTTGATATATAAATATACCACTTATGCATATATTTGAGTATTAGTAAATACTTGCATCTCTACAACAAGTATCTTATATTTGATTATGAGTTCCTTGAAAACAGACAATACTCTCTTGCATGTCCAATAAGTATAGAATGAATGTAGTTTATGGGTGAAGCATGTATTCAAAAGGTGGGAAATGAATAAGCAAATTTACTATTTTTATTCAATTTATCCCATAATGTCTAGCAGTTTCCTTATGGGAGGAGTTGTTAATAAAAAATTAATTAATAGTGCTTGCAATCTTTCTCTGGTCATTGGAAAGACTGGTCTCTTGTTGCTGAAGCCCTTGCATACTTTGAGATAGAATACTTTCGATTTTTCTGGCTTTTGCTCAGCTAGGAGAAAACAAACAAACAAACAAACAAAAAACAGGAAATCCAAAGAGAGGGTACTTAAGAGTTGAGGAAAGTGATTTCTTTAGTCAAAGGAGAAGGGGAATCACAGGAACCCAGTTACTTGTTAAGCACAGGAAGGGAGAATATGACACTGTATGAGTTAGGGCTCACAGCCTGGGTGCTAAGGCAGACATAACTATGAAGAGAGAGCTAGATGTGCACAGCAGCACCAGTGACCTTTCATCTGTAAGAGTTGCCATTAGACAAAGCAAACAGAGAAGCCCTCTGCTATCTATTGGTGTTCAAGAAATTAAGCTGAAATACAGAGGTTTAAAACTATGACAAACACTGGTTGTCACGTTATTTCTGTGGATTAAGAATTAGGGATAGGCTTACCGGGGTGGTTTTGCTTCTAGGTGTCTTATATGTCAGTTAGGTCAACAGTCATCTGAAGGCTTGACTGGGGCCAGTGGACCCCCTTCCGAGGTGTCTCACTCCTACACCTGCAGCTTGGTGGTGGTTGTTGGAGGGAAGACTCGGTTCCGCCCCCACACTCAGGCCTCTCCATAGGCTGCTTGAGTGTCTTCATCCTGTGGTGACTGGCTATCCCCAGAGAGAAAACATGGTGAAAACTTTAATGTCTCTTATGACCTAGCCTCAGAAAAGACACACCCTCATTTCTGCCCCATTCTGGTTACACAGGTTGGCCCTATTCCATGTGGGAAATGACCATCTGGAGGCAAGAGCCATCAAGGTCCCTCTTCGATGATGACTATCACACCCTCCACACTTTTGTGAAGGGAGAATCAGATTAAAAACAAATATCAAGTTTATTCCGCCCAGAGATTGGAGAGAAGTTATAAAAAAGTAACTCTGGGTGCATTTGTGGCAGAAACGTGGAGCCTCCGGGGACTGAAGACATGCATAGGTGCCCCACTGCGTCCAGCGGGGCAGACTTCCTCTTTCTCCCGCTCGACCCTTCCTTGAGTCACTTCTTAGCCACTTCCGGAATGAGATGCTTTTGACAATTTAAAAATAATCTATACCTGTTTGATTTCCCTCTAAATCAACTTTATGGAAAATTTAGCCTTTCAGTCTATGGACTCTAATTCTCCTAGGATCAGTGGAACCATTGGGAAGAAATAAGGATTTCTTAGGTTTTGTCTGTGGAAAGATGTGATGCCCCTTCTTTGCTCTAGCCTTCTCATCTGTAAAATGGGGATATTTATGCCCATCTCCCAGGGAGCCGTGAAATTTAAGTGACATAATAGATGGGAAATGCTTAGCATAGAGCTTGCATTACAGCTGATGTCTCACAAATGCTTGGTCTTGGACTTGACTCTACAAAGTCTCTTGGTGTAGAATCTTCTGAGGAAAAGAATACATGTGAATGATTAAAACAAATTCAGAACCTCATAAGACCCCATATTAGGTGAATATAATTATATAAATTTAAATTAAACTGAATCACATTAGGCATGTCTAGTTAATCACAACTTTTATCTAAATATTTACTTTATTTTTTTCCAATGGAAATTCTTGCAATGAGGTAAATGTTTTATATGTATGCTGCCCAGTACCATGGCCACTGGACCCATCTGACAGTCGAACACTTGAAATGAGGCTAGTGAGACTGAGAAATGAAATTTTATTTAATACTACTGTATTTAAATGTAAGTAGTCACATATGATTAGTAGCTACCATATTAAGCAGAGAAATGAAATTTTATTTAATACTACTGTATTTAAATGTAAGTAGTCACATATGATTAGTAGCTACCATATTAAGCAGCACAGGTTAGAATGCCTAACATATATGCTATCTCTTCCTACATCAGGCAAAAAATGGGAGAATTTCTGAGGGTTTTTTTTTTAAATCAATAAATGCCTTTGCTTATATATATATGTGGGTGTGTGTATCTATTTATTTTGGGTGTTACTGATTTGAGCAGTTGGTTTGTTGCTATGAATAAATTTTCTTTTTTTTGGTGACAGAGACAGAGAGAGGGATAAATAGGGACAGACAGACAGGAAGGGAGAGAGAGATGAGAAGCATCAATTCTTTTTTTTTTTTTTTTTTTTTTTCTGAAGCTGGAAACGGAGAGAGACAGTCAGACAGACTCCCGCATGCGCCCGACCGGGATCCACCCGGCACGCCCACCAGGGGCGACACTCTGCCCACCAGGGGGCGATGCTCTGCCCCTCCGGGGCATCGCTCTGCCGTGACCAGAGCCACTGTAGCGCCTGGGGCAGAGGCCAAGGAGCCATCCCCAGCGCCCGGGCCATCTTTGCTCCAATGGAGCCTTGGCTGCGGGAGGGGAAGAGAGAGACAGAGAGGAAGGAAGGGGGTGAGGTGGAGAAGCAAATGGGCGCTTCTCCTATGTGCCCTGTCCGGGAATCGAACCTGGGTCCGCCGCACGCCAGGCCGACGCTCTACCGCTGAGCCAACCGGCCAGGGCCAAGAAGCATCAATTCTTTGTTGTGGCTCCTTAGTTGTTTATTGATTGCATTCTCATATGTGCCTTGACCAGGAGGCTACAACAGAGTGAATGACCCCTTCCTCAAGCCAGCAACCTTGAAATTCAAGCCAGCAACCTTTGGGCTCAAGCCAGTGACCATGGGGTCATGTCTATGATCCCATATTCAAGATGGTGACCCTGCACTGAAGCCGGTAACCATTGGGTTTTGGGTTTTGAAACTGGGTCCTCTGCATTCCAGTCCAATGCTCTATCCGCTGCGCCACTGCCTGGTCAGGCTAGAGAAATTTTCTTACAGCTAACATATAGATTTATCACCTGTTTTATAGTGACTGTGGGAATTTATATATGAAGAAGTTTATAGATGGAAGATAGGGCTGCATTCTTCATGTATCTGCACTTTATCCTAGTTTCCTTGGAGTCAATAGAAATTTTTAGGGTTTTCTGTATTTTCAAAGGTTGATTTCCAAGTTTTATTAATAAATATTACACTTGAGAGCTATATATTGGGTGCCTAATGGTATATACATTAGTATCTCATGAAACAATATTTGAAATGATATACAAGTTGCCAGATATCATTTGCCTTATCATGCCCTTAGATAGGTACTTTTGACAGCTTCAGAATGAAATCAAACAACTGATTGGTCCAAGACTTTCAAGTTAGAACTGCTTATGCTTCCACCTCATCTGCCATCAGCAGTCTCTCATTCTGGTTCAAAAGTCTCCTTTGTTCCCTGAATATGCTATGCCATACCCCATGCTCCTTCTTCCTGAATCTCGGACATAAGTCACACTGTTTCTGCTGCCCTGTTTTCTCACCTTGGTAAACGTACCTGTGCAGAATCATCCATGCTCTCTGAAGCCTCTCCGCTCTTCTGCATTGAGAGAGAGAGCACAGAGAAGTATGAAAAGCATGCGTTCTGGGGTTAGACTGTTTGGGTGAAAGTTCAGCTCCACCAATTACTGCTGGTTAGGGGCTGGCTTCTTTACCTGCTGGTGCCTCAGCCTCCTCATCTGCAAAACAGGAAGGATCCTGATTCTCCATGGGCTTGTTGTAAAGATAAGCACTCAATAAATATTAGTTATAGTTTTTATCCTGTACTCCCTTGTACTTTTTTTAATACTTCTATCCATATTTCTATTAAAGTTGTATTAAATCTTTTATTCTATTCTCTGTATTAGTGTTGGGTGTACATATTTCCATTCTCCACTTCCATTAGGAGCAATTAGATGTAAAGGACAGCATCTTCTTCACTGTTGTATCCTTGGCACTGCCCAGAGACCAACAGTATTTACACAATATTTTTAAACAAACGGATGCATATGTGAATGAATTTATTCCACAAGTGAGCACCTATCAAATACTCAACAAACCTGAGATTGATGATGAAAGTTAAGACATATATTAATATCTGTTTTCTTTGACCCATTGTCTTTTGTGACATTTAAGGTACAATGGTTTTATTGGTCTACTATTGCAGCCATAGCAAATTTCATGAATTTAGTGGCCTTGAGCAACATTTACTGTCTCACAGTTTCTGTAAGTCAGAAGCCCAACAGGGTCATATTGGGCTAAAATCAAGGTGTGAGCAGAGCTTTGCACCTTTCTGAAGGCTCTAAGGAAGAATCCACTTCCATGCACAGGCTGTTGGCAGACTTGGGTTCTTTGTGGTTATAGGACTGAAGTCCTTGTTTCCTTGCTGGCTATTGCTTGGGATTGCCCTTAGCTTCTACCAGCCTCTCTACAGTCCATGAATGTAGCTCCTTCCTCTCAGAACCATTAATGCAATGTGTTATTTCTTCTGCTTGGAATCTCTCTAACTTCCCATCAGATTTATCTGTCCTGCATTTGTGCTGCACCCTCTCCGACCTACCCTTCACTTACCACGTATGCTCTTAAGGCCTCAGGTGATGTTATACAGACCCAGACAATCCCAGATAACCTCCCAGTGTTAAAGTCAGCTAACTAGTAATCTTAATTACATCTTCAAAGTCCCTTCACAACATCACCTAGATTAAACTAATCAGGGCACAGGAATCTTGCAGGGACATCTTTAAAATTCTGCTTATCATAATGGCCAATTAATAGCTATTTTTAAGCTGTTAGAAAAAAACACCATACTTTTATTTTGTTTACCTTTTATATCAATGAGGTCAGGGCTTATATCTATTTAATTCACCAGTTTATGTTCAGCACAGTGTCTATCTCATTGTAAGTATTATACAAGTATTTGTTAAACATGTCAAACCTCTTAGACATAGATGTTTAATTTTCTTTTTTAAAAACATAATTTTCTTCTAGGTTACCAAAATAATCAAACAGCCTTCTTTTTAATTGTTATATTTGTTTTAGTTTTGACTTTGGTACCTTGTAACTCTGATTTACTTTTTTATTCTTTTAAGATTTGGTTTCACCTAACTTTTCTACTAAAAAATATGCTAGATCTCTATTTTGAACTTTGGGGCTACGATGAAAAAGGGGTCCTGAGGTACTTGAATTTCAGTCATGATGAGGGCGATGACAACAATGATGATGTTTTGGTCCGGATAGGCCAGCAATTTTCATTGAAAAATGATTTGCCCCCAGGTGACATATAGCAATGTCTAGAGTTGACAGTTTGGATGTCACTGTTAGGAGGAGATGGTTCTACTGGCATCTGGTTGGTAGAGGCTCAGGATTTTGCCAAACATCCTACAATGCACAGGACAACTTCCATAAAAATTATGTTGTCCAAAGTACCAGTAGTGGTCAGATTGAGAAACCCTGAGGCTTCCTACTGGAATGAGCAACATCCAATCTCAGTAATTTAACAGGAAATGGTTTATTTCTTACTCATTCAGAACCCATCACTGATGTTTCTGAGGAATAGCTCTCCTGGGAGGCCCTAACTTCTTCAACAAGGAGCCATCAGGATTATTGAGAAAAGAAAAGAAAAGGAAAGAGTAAGGGATAGAGCCTGGAGTAACTATGTCATTTGGATCCACCTAGGAGTATCGGACCCGGGAAATATGGTCTAGATGTGTGCCTGGGTGAACACTGGTGATCTCTGCCAGAAAAATTAACAACAGCGGTGGCAACAACAACAGCATTAATACTAGTGACATCTAAATTTACGGAGCTCTTTTATGCTAGGCATCAAAATATAATTTGTGTAATGGTGTATCTGAGGCTCAAAAAGTTTCATTGTTCAATTCATTCAGAGTTCTATGGGAGCTGAGAGATGTACCCTGGGTTGTATCTCCTCTGAAGTTCATGTGCTTACCTACTGCCTCTATATACCTTAACCTGGGTAGGAATTGAATATCATATTTACTGGGGCTTAATTTTTATGAAATAGAAATTATACCTATAACCACCATAAATGCAGAGTGTTTGAGGCTTTTTAAACTGCTCAAACAATCTTTCCAAAAGAGCTGCTGAAATTCTTTTGGGGGAATATCAATATACAGATTGCATTCCAATATTTCACTGTATCACAAAGGAATAGACAGGAAGAGATGCATATCATGAGTGAAGGCATTTGTATTGCTTTTATATCATCCTGTTGCACCTAAGCATTGCAGCCCATAATTATATATATTTCATAAGTCTTCAGTGGTCCAGAGGGACTGCTGGCGGAAGTAATGAGCACTGCTAGGCATCTTGACAGCAGGCTCTAAATGGTTTCAATGATGCAGTTTCAAGAGAGTGAGCCTTTCTTGATGTAAATGGCTATTTCTGTCCTATTTGGGTAATTTATTCTTAGACATCACATATTAGTGGCCAGCCTCATGTCACATGTAATCGTTATAATAAGGCACTCGCCAAAGCATCCTTTGAGGGGTGGAAGGCACTTTGGGTTTTATTGTCATGGAGCAAGATGGAGAGAGAACAGAAGCCCTAGCTCTGTGAAGGCCACACTGGCAGAGAGAGCATGTGATTGGGTCAGCGAAGTGAGTGGAGTGCATTCCTGCTTTAGAACGAAACTGCAGCAGTTTCCTAGAATGTTCTAACTGAATTTCCAAGGTCTGAGAGCTGGTCCTAGACGAGGTGGTTATGAATGCTGCTGCCTTTATTATCAGCGTCTATTTTGACTATGTCACAGCACAAAATCTCAATGAGTTCTCTATTTTGCACCATTAAAATCAAACTTTTAGAGGTTTCTGTCAAATCATACATCTGCTGAATATACAAGCTGGGACACATATCCAGGGCTACCTGCTTCCTTAGCCTGTTCTCCAAACTCAGTCATCCAGAACTCCAGAGCATGTCGGGAAGGGCACTGATTTTTCCTTGATTTCTAACTAAAAGAGTAAATGGTACATTCAAGTAATTAAAGCCTCCCTTAATAATTTTTATTCTGTTCTTATTAACTTATCATGGGTCTATTTTGTCATGTGTTCTTGACCTGTTAAAATTCCTCCTTCCCAAGATGATGGCAGCATATTGGAAAGTTACAAGTGGTCACTTACAGTAGGTACATTGACACTGTGTGCCAGAAAGTGAATGAAAGAGAGACAGACCTGGTCCTGGCCTTCATGCGTCTTACAGTTTAAAGCAGAAGAGAGTCATTAGGGAACTAATCACAATGTGATGAGTATTACAAAGGGAGAAGGAGAGAGTGCTAGGAGAGAGTGCTTGGTGTTAGAATGGGGCACAGTTAGGGATAATTTCTTTGTAAAAATGAAGTGTAGTCTCAGGAGCCAAGAAGGAGAAGACATAAGATCAGTGAAGAGGATGTCGGGATGCTGTGTGGTCTTGAGGCCTGAGAGAGTATGATAGGATCTGTGCTCTGAAAGAAGGTGGTGGGTGGGAGTGCAGAGAGACAGTGTGGTGGGAGCTAAAGGCAGTGAGGTGGACGGGAGCAGATCAGGAAAGGCTTGGGGGATGGTAGTAAGTAGGTTTGGGGTTTATCACAGAAGCCATGTGAGCCATTGAAGATCTTTATGCAGAAGATGGATATTACATACTTGGAATTTTACAAGATTACTCTGGCTGCACTGTGGAGAAGGGGTTCAACTGAGGAAAACTGGAAGCTGACAGTTAAGTTTGAAGCCTTACATTAGGGTTGTAAATCTACTCTTCTTGGACTTGGTGTATCAGTACTTGTTTCCCCATATCTGTGCCCTTTGTAATTTTGACTACATCAACTGTATCACTGCTGGTCCCACCTCTGTCAACTTGGAAGCACACTTACCTGCATTGAATGCATAACTCTCAGTTGATGGCCTCTGGACCTTTCCATCACAGTGTCCCCATCCTTATACATATCCTCTGCCAAATTAAGTATTGAGCACAGTCTCCTTTTCCTCTTCTTCAGATATTTAACTGATACCCCCTCATGATTAAAACTCAATTTTACTCATCTAAGCAGAGCAGATGCATCTTCCCCTTGAAATATTAAGCCTCTTTAAGCTTGTACCCTCACGTTTCAGAGCATGAATGTTTGTATGATTCTTTGCTTTTCTCAATAGCTTTATTTCTTCTGGATTGGTTCTACCTTAACTCTAGCTCTCCCATCTTGTAAGTCTGAAATGGAAAGCTCCTTAGGACCCTTCAGGCTGGAGAGAACCGATAGCCTTCTGGGCTGTGGAGTTTATACCACTAAGTACCAGCACTCTAAAGGGTTGCCTCCCAGATAAAACAAAGAATGTAGTTACTTTTGCCTCATAACAAATGGAGGTTGATGTTAGGGTGATATATTAATTATGAATGTTTTCAGTTACAAATTAGAGAAAACTAAAGGATACCTAGTTACTTATAAGCAAACAGGAGGTAGAAGATTCCAGGGCTGGGTTGGCAGCTCAGTAATGTCATGAAGAACACAGTCTCTTTCATCCCCAGGACCTTTCATCTTTCACCTGTTGCCTCATCATCAAAGATGGCTGCCATAGCTCAAAGCTCAGAGTTTTTACATGATAGTGGTCAAGACAGGAAAGAAGAGGAGGTGAAAAATGGCTCTCTCCTCATGCAACTCTGGCTTTTTATTAAAAGTGAAACTTTTTGATGGAAGCCCTAGTATATTTCCACTCAGTGGTTAGAACTAGGTCACATGTCTACCACCAAGATCAGTCACTGGCAAAAGGCAGCAGCATTGCCATGACTGCCTTAGGTAATCATTATCCATTATCTAAGTATGGACACATTGCTGCCCATAAAAATTTGGATGTTACCAAAGAAAAAAAATACGTTTTGTCGCATTTGTATTAAGAAATAATAATTATAAAGCAATTAAATTAGGGTCTAAGAGAAAGACTGTAGTAGGAATTTTTAGTGATGAAGAAATGGAAGAAAATGAGGTGATCAGCTGCCTGGTTCCCTGGCATAGAAGCAATCTGGCATAATTCTCTCCACTCTCGCCGATAACAGGAGGCACTTTTCTACTCTTCCCACATGCCTGCACTGCCAGACGTAGGTAGTTCCCTTCCTAGGATCCATTTTCTCTCCCTTCCTTCCTCGCAGAAATTTGATTTTGTTTGGAGCACCAATACCCAGCTCAAATCCTCAATTTCACACTCCCATACGGTTAGGAGACACCATGTGATCCATTTTTGGCCAGAGAAGTGTATGTGAAAGTTACTGAATGGAACTTGTTGGAGAGCTTTCAGAAAGGGTTAATTTAGCCGGCATCTCCTCCACTCTTACTCTCCTTTCTGCCTGGAGTGAGGATGCCATGCCTGGAGGTGCAGCAGCCATTTATAACCATGAAAGTCAAGGCCCTGTCTGACTCTGTGGGGACTGTCACAGTGCCAGACTGCTTACTTCACTCACCTTGTTCTTTGAATAAAAATAAAAGTAACAGAAAAAAAAGCTCTCTGGGCTTAAACTGCTTTTGGGCCAGGTTGCAAGCACATGCAGCTAAAACAATCCAGTCGATATTCTTCTAGACTCAGAAGCAAGAAACAAGAGAGTGAGAACACATGTTGTTCATTGACTAACTGCTAAGGAAAATATGAAAACTTTTGTGTGAGTAAAGTTAGTGAAAGAGCGGAAGTGAAAAATTTAATGACCTGACATAATTATGAAATGTCCCAGTGTAAACACTTCGAATTTAGTCATTCTATTAGTCACTTCCATTAGTGTTACCATTTGCTTTGTGGGAAAATGACATTACACTGGCTAGATGATTTGGAGGAATCACATCACAGGAAGGATATTCGGTCCCACTGGTGAATCTGAGCATTTACACTTTCTTCAACCTGGGTATTACTGTTGTAAAGTACCCAATCCACAATTCTGCGGGTTTTTGTAGAAGCACATAGTCCAAATAAGTATTTGAAAAGTTTTGTTAAAGGAGCAAATTTATTAAATATACCAGCCGCACATAGCTTACATGGGGTCAGTTCCAAATCATGTGTCGTATTAAATTCTAGGGGTTGGTTATATGCCGTTAATTATACATGGGCAGGGAAAAAAGCCTGACATCACGACATAAGCTTTTACATTTTGATTTCTTCTATACAGGTTTGGGGAAAGGATGAAGGGAGGGGGATGTGTGGACAAAGCCTGCTGGGGGTGAGGACGATGGAGACGCAAAGACCTGACTCCAAAGACCAGGTTCAGTGACACAGACCCACTTTATTCAGGAAGTAAACTAGGTTATATACGTGGGTTCAGCGAATAGGATGTTATAGTAGGACAAATGGCCAAAAAAGGTTAGGAGGCTGCCTGGCTGGTGCTGAGTTATTTCTGTATAGTGGGTGAGCTCCTTTCCTGGGTGTGCCCAGGAGGGTTCTGGGAGCTGGAGTATTCTCATAGCATTGCGTCAGCCACAGCTGCTAGGTAAATGCTCTGCGCTCTACCTACATCTCCCCGTTCCCTTTTAATTAAAACCAGTTGAACTTGCTTGATGACTGCTTATTGCTGTTGTAGCTTCTGAATGCTATACATTATGCAATGGAACCCTAATAGAACTAAAACAACTATAATACCTATTATAACATATGCTAATAGATTAGCTGGAATTAACAATGAGGCAAGCTTCTGTAATGTTTGACTAGTTAGGAAATAGAACGGGGGTCTTAAACTGGGGATTCCTCTTAGGGGTCGGGATGTCATTTCCCTCCTATTGTGTTACAGAGACCTTCCAGGTGCCTTAAACACAGTTCCATTTTGATTGTAAAAAAATGGATGTGGGTCCATGAATGCCCCCTTCCCACAAAGGTCCCAGCATCTAAACACAGAATAGATGGCTTGCCATGGGCTGCATACTGCATATGGTTGCATTCCGTCTCTCAGCTTCCGATGCCAAACTCCAAGGTTGATGGTCTGCGCATCTGGGCCAGAGACAATGTGGCAGTCTCTCCAGGGAATTCCTTCTCTCGGGAGTGTTCTTAGATGTTCGTCATACAGGAACGGGCAAAGAGGTGACCCTGGGAAGGCAAGGTTAGTGGGGCAGGCCCAGCTGTTGGTAGCTAGGGGGAGGAGGGCTTGTAGGCCAAGTACTGAGCCTTGGTTGGTAGTGCCATTTTCAGCAAAGTCCCTCGTAGTATGATTTCGAAGGAGGACCCACCCCTCTGAGGGTACGGTGGTATTATTCAGAGTAAATTTAAGTAGCATTGTGTCACTGAGGTTACCCCATATAGTGCCATCCCACTTTTGGGATTACCTGCCACTATTGTCACAAGGGAAACTAAGGGAGCAGTTACTAGAATAATATAATGCTGGAAACTGTGGGCTATTAACTTCAACAGGCATAATTATGCCAGGGTGGGGAACAGCCACCCAGACATGAGGACCTCCTCGTGCCTGGGAGTTTTCTGTGATAAAAGCACACATGAGGAGGAACAGAGGGCCTGGACCTGGGGATCCGTCAGGGGCTAATCTCTGAGCCTGTTCTGCTAGCGCCTTCATATCTCCCCAGGTTATGTTATGAGCACGTTGGATACGAGGTCTCCTCCTGGAGCACTGAGGACCTCCTCCAGGTGGCCGTACATCAAGGCTGAGGCTGGCCATCTCCTGAACCAGAGGGTTCGCAGGTGTTGGAGGCGTCATCAGTGGGGTCATCTTGGGACACCAGGAGTGGCTATATGTTCCTTCCTGGGATCCAAATTGGATGTGGGCTATTTTCTGGAAAAACACAAGCATAAGCTCTTCCTTGCATTAGAATGGGGTGCAGTCCCTGCCACTGAGCTGTGGCTGGGTCCTTCCAGTGTACTAACAGCATCAGGGTTGGTTGGGTACAAAGGCCTCCCCAATGTTTATAAGCGAGAGTTACTCCTTCAGAATCAAAAGTTAAATAACTGAGAGTGAATATAGCACTGAAGAGCACTTCTCCGGGTGAGGCCTGGGACATATCCCCCCTTTCTTTTTGAATTTGAAGCTTGATGTCTCTGGTTGTCATTCTAAAATGACTTGTCCTTGGGGATTATAAGTAATGCCAAGGCAGTGTGTGATTTGCCATTGGGAACAAAAGGCTTTAAATTGGCTGCTGGTATAACAGGCAGGGCCCATTGTCAGTTTTAATTTCCCAAGGTACACCAAGGCAAAGCATGACCTGTTGAAGGGCACAAATTTCACGTGTAGTTTTTTGTCCTGCTAGGGCCATGGCCGAGATGACTCCGGAGAAGGTGTCTACTGCTACATGTACGTAATGGAGTTTGCCAAATTGGGGGACATGAGTGACATCTATTTGCCATACAGCATTAGGCTGTAAGCCTTGAGGCTTGACACCCTATGGTTGTAGGGAGCCTAAGGGTAGTAAAGGCCCGCACTGTTTACATACATGAACAAGGTGTTTGCAGGTCACATGAGTGAGATGACGAAAGAGAGATTTGAGAGAATGGGCAGACATATGAAACTGGCATGAAGTTGTCTGGCTTGCTCAATAGGGAAGTCTGTTAAAACTAGACAATCAGTCCCTGGCCGGTTTGCTCAGTGGTAGAGCATCAGCCTGGTGTGCAAGAGTCCCAGGTTCGATTCCTGGTCAGGGCACACAGAAGAAGTGCCCATCTGCTTCTCTACCCCTCCCCCTCTCCTTCCTCTCTGTCTCTCTCTTCCTCTCCCACAGCCAAGGCTCCATTGGAGCAAAAAGTTGGCCCGGGTGCTGAGGATGGCTCCGTAGCCTCTGCCTCAGGTGCTAGAATGACTCTGGTTGCATCGGAGCAATGCCCCAGATGGGCAGAGCATCGCCCCATGGTGGGCATGCCAATTGGATCCTGGTCGGGTGCATGCAGGAGTCTGTCTGACTGCCTCCCTGTTTCCAACTTCAGAAGGAAAAAAAAAAAAAAAAAACTAGACGATCAACTTGTGTGTTGCCTGCCACTAGGGAGCCAGGCAAGCCAGAATGGGAGCGAAGATGCTGAATATACCAAGGGTGTTGACGCTCCTCTAACCGTTCTTTAAGCTGGCTGAGAGCCCTATCTAGTAATGTCTGCTTGGGCCAGAAGGTGGAATGGGCAAGGCCTTTGACTGTTTGTACTGCATAAGCACTATCTGAAAAAATGTTAAGGGGACCATGTTGCCAAAGGCGTAGAGCATAGTAAATGGCTAGTAGTTCACCTACTTGTACGGATCCCTCATAACTAAATCTGTGGAATTTAGTGCCTTCTGTTTGTGCTTTGAACACTATTCCACAATAGGACTGGCTGGCATCTGTAAACGCAAGCATGCTGTATGGAAGAGGGGTAGATGCTGGATACAAATGAGGGGTGGTTTGTAGGGGGATTCTTTGTAGGGTCTGTAAGAGTTGATTGTTGGGGAGGTGATTGTCTACTTGTCCAGTATAGTTAGCTAAGAGTGTCTGCATTTCTAAATCATTGGCTAAGAGGAATTGGCAAAATAAGTACATCAGGCTCTCAGCCATACAAGGTGACACAAGCTCGCCGCAGCTTCCGGATAAGAATGCAGATTGCAGTCTTTCTGGGGGTGATTTTAGATAGCTGACTATATGCTAAATGTGCCCAATAAAGCAGGGGTTGGGAACCTATGGCTCACGAGCCAGATGTGGCTCTTTTGATGGCTGCATCTGGCTCACAGACAAATCTTTAATAAAAAAAATAATGTTAAAAATATAAAACATTCTCATATATTACAATCTATTCATTTCCTACTGCTCACGTTCATGGTTGTGGATGGCTGGAGCCAATCACAGCTATCCTCTTGGACAACAACAAATTTTTATTGGATAATGCATAACGTACACGGGTTGTATGGCTCTCACGGAATTACATTTTTAAAATATGTGGTGCTAACGGCTCTCTCAGACAAAAAAGATTCCTGACCCCTGCAATAAAGGGGTTTGTTTTGAAACAGGACACCGGTAGGAGTGCCTTTTGTGGCTAGGATAGTAGCTGAGATTGGTTGATCAGGTTCTAATCTAGCTGTCGACACAGAGCCAATAGCAGTGTTGATATTCGCTATAACCTGTTTTGCTGCTGTAGTTAGGCGGTTGACACTAGTAGGCTCTATGTCGCCCTCAAGGCGGCAGAATAGGGGGTCTAATTTGGCAGTAGAAATAGATAAGTATCCATGTATCCAGTTTATTTGGCCGCATAGCTCTTGTAATTCAAGTAAAGAGCATTGCTGAGAGACTGCGAGCATAGGGGAAATAGGTGTTATTTCTTCCCCTATGTGGTACCTTAAGAAAGTAAAGAGCAGCAAGGTCTGCACTTTCTCTGGTTACAGAAAGCCCAATGGCATTCAGATTAGTTAAGAGCTGCTGGTAACATTCTTCTAAGATTGTAGGATCGACATGAGCTATTAATATGTTGTTTATATAATGGTAGATGAGGCACCATTTCTGTAATGGTTGCATTGCCGTGCATACATAGAACTGGCAAATGGTGGGGCTATTTTTCATGCCTTGTGGTAGGACTGCTCATTGATACCTTTGAGCTGAAAGGGCATGATTAGTGGAGGGCATAGTAAAAACAAAATAAGGCTTGTCCTCCAGATGGAGGGGGAATTGAGAAAAAACAATCTTTGATGTCTAGAATTTTAATATGGGCAGCCCGTGGCACCACAGAGGGATGTGGCAAGCCTGGTTGTAAAGTGCCCATCTTTGCCATGTACTTGTTAATAGCCCTTAAATCATGAAGGAATCTCCATTTTCCAGATGCCTTTTTCTGAATTACAAAAACAGGCAAATTATGAGGACTAGTGGAAGGCTCAATATGTTTGGCTTCTAATTGTTGCTGAACTAGTTTGTGTAATTTTTTTAATTTATAGGCTGTTAATGGCTACTGCTCAACCCGAATTGGTTGGTTGGTAGGTATCCCATGTAAGTTTGATGGGTTCCAGAGTTTTTAATTGCGCAGAATTGGGAGGGGGGGGCTGGCTGGTAATAGAGACACAGAGTAAAGACAGCACATCCGTCCCCAAAGTGTATGTGGCAATTCAGTCATAAATAAAGGACTGAAAACTCCAGTCACCCCATCAGGATCTGTCCAATGGAATGACCGGATGGCTTGTTGGGCCGGCCATACTCCACTAACTCCCTGTACTAAAGGTCCGGGTGCGTGGCCCAGCCTTCCTTTTTATCTTCTTCTATGATTACAGAAACGTCAGCACCAGAATCTATGAGCCCAAGGATGGGATGGCCCTCTACTCGCAGGGTTAGAAAGGCCTTATTCTGGGTTGAGGGTAGGTCCAATAGACTCCTGTGGGGAGTTGTTCCCTTATGGGCGGGGCTGAGAGCTGCCCGCTTCCGTCTAAAGGCTCTGGAGGCTTTCCATCCACGGTGGTGGTTGAGCGACAATCTCGCTTCCAGTGAAATCCCTTTTTACAACGGGGGGCACACAGAAGGTGGTTTTTTATCATTCTTTCCTTTCCTGTTAGGGCACTGGTGTGCACAATGTCCTGTTTCCTTGCATTCACAGCAGGCCCCTTGTGTCTGTTGGCCCCCCTGATGGGAAACGCTTAACTGGGTTGCAAAGCAGTAGCGAGGGCTGCTGCTGAGTTGCTGCCCACATCTCGGCAGGCAAGGATCCAGTCATCTAGGGGCGCAGCTCTGATAGGCCTATTGCTGTCTACACTCTCCACTGGCACTTTCCCACACCAATTCTTTAGTTAGAGCATCGGCCGCATCAGCGTGCATAACTTTATGCTTTACAGCTTCTTGGACCCTTCCTAGAGAATCTGAAAAAGGTTCATTGGGACCCTGAAGCAATTTGGAAAGCTTTAAGGACCTTCCATGAGCATTAGTTTGGGTAAAGTCTTTAGTGGCACATAGGCACATTTGATCAAAATACTGAGGGGGTCCTGTAGCCTGTACGGTGGGGGAGGCAAATTGCCCTTCACAGGAAATATCTCTTTACTGACACATGGGGGCGTATAGGCTGGCCCATGGGTCTGCAGCAAGAACGCATGTTGGAGTTAAAGCTGGGGTAGAAAATGGCATCTGAGAGGCTGAGGTGGGGCATTGAGCCCCAGCAGGGATTGCAGAAGTAGCAACTTCTGCTTCTTCCAGTGGAGGAGCTGATGGTGCAGTTTCTAATGTATCTAGTTTCATTTCTGCACACTCGGCTGCAAGACTATCAAACTCAGTGGCTCAACCCTTTTCTTCCTCTACAGGGGGGAGGCGAATACAGACGTAGGGGTCCTCTAAAAGACGAGTAGCCTGTAGGACCTTAGGGACCCGAGGAGGGTTCTCAGCAGGAGCGCTGGCCAAGAAGGTGTGTATTGCCAATAAGGCAGGAGTGAGGCCGAGAGGGAAGGTTTGTCCTTCATGTACCTCAGCCGCACGAACACGTTGGAGAGCTTGGGCCCAAGTATCTGGGTCCCAGAGGGGTGCATCCTCAATCCAGGGATTGAGACCAGAGAGAATCTCCCAGTAAGTACAGGGATCCTTTTCACAAACTTTAACTCACCTACTCTGCAATAGGGCATGCAGGGCTCTAGCCTGTGGGGCTCAAGAGTGGGGGAGAAGGTTTCCCATTGCAGAGGGTCACTCACCCATTCTTTGAGTGCTGGCTGGATCCCTGTTCGAGGTGCCAGTTGTGGACAAGGCTTGCCAGGGGTGAGGGTGACGGAGACCAGGTTCAGTGATGCATATCTACTTTATTCAGGAAGTAAACTAGCTTATATACATGGGTTCAGCCAATAGGATGTTATAGTAGGGCAAATGGCCAAAAAAGGTTAGGAGGCTGCTTGGCTGGTGCTGAGTCATTTCCGTATAGCAGGTGAGCTTCCTTCCTGGGTGTGCTCAGGAGGGTTCCAGGAGCTGGAGTGTTCTCACAGCATTGTGTCAGCCACAGCTGCCAGGCAAATGCTCTGTGCTCTACCTACAGGGATGGGACACAATTCATTAGCAAGTTTATAACATTTGTCTATCGGATTCATAAAAAAATACTTCTACGTTAAAACTTACAAGGCAACATAATGGTAAAAATGTCACTTTACATACTAAAAGACATTTCTATAATTTCTAGTGTTCATTTGCTGTTCCTTTAGAGATACATACATTAACTACATGCTTTCAGGAGGGGAGAGGTAGTTTCCATGGGGACAAATGCCTGTAAATGGTCCATTAGTATAGAAAAAGGTTTAATTTAATCTTTTTCTCCCTACACCTGGCTAGTTTTTCACCCATTTCCCCACAGGTATGGGGGAAAGTCAGAGAATCCAAGTCTCCTTGCTCTTCTGCATTTACAACACAATGTCATTGGCGGCCATCTTGGTTTTATGCTAGTTATATAAGTACAGAGATCATTTACAAAATCTCTTTGTATGCCTAGCTCAAATTAACAAAATGTTCTTTAAGCTTCCTAAAATATTAATATTAATTCTGTAGCCTTTTGTACCTTACAACATTACTTTTTTTTTTTTTTTAGATATTTGGATATTGTGTTTGCCTTTATTTAATGTTTGTGGTTTTCACACTAAGGTAATTAGGTGGCAAATTAAATTTTACATAAAGATATTTTTGTTGTGTTATTGAGGACATTAAAGAATTGATGTTTAACAAGTTTAGAGGGGTGGAAACTAGGTGCTTATTCATATATAGAACAGATAAATATATTACCAGTGAATATTAATGCAAAAATAAGCCTTTAGGCACTGTTGGTGTTTGAAATGCAAAAAAAAAAAAAAAAGGTACTTCTGTCTTTCAGGAAGTTCAGATGTGCTAACTAGTGAATAAATAGGTACAAGACAAAATGAAGCATGGTATCAAAACTGTCATTAATCAACTGGCATTTTATATAAAAGACAGAGTTGCACTAAAATACAATGCATATGCTCAAATACAGGGGTGATATTTGCTTTCCCCCAAAATTTATTATCCTTAGAAGAGATTACTTTGCTTTCTATTTGGGTCTTCTTAAGTGCTGTTTTGAGAAGTCACAGTGGGCTGACATGGTCTCAACCCATGTTTGTTTTGGGTGCCTGTGAAGGTCAACTGCTGGGATCAATAAAAAGGAGCTAAGAAATCGAACATAGAGTTTGTCATGATTCTGAAGGCTGTGCCTTCACAGTTATAGTTGTCAGATGTTGTTCTGAACAGACCTTCTGAAAAGCACTTTAAAAAGAAATATCAGAGATGGATATATCATGGGCATCAAAATATAAACCTGTGGGAGGATGAC
The DNA here is from genome assembly GCF_036850765.1 of Saccopteryx bilineata. Lineage (NCBI taxonomy): Eukaryota > Metazoa > Chordata > Mammalia > Chiroptera > Emballonuridae > Saccopteryx > Saccopteryx bilineata. Next base: position 79,044,573 of record NC_089499.1, read on the forward strand.
ATTTTATTTAAAAGAAAAAGCTGCTTATATAAATGCCTTTAGAGACAACATCACACGTGATTCGAGGAGGGCCACATCTCAAACCAAGAGAAGAAGTGATTTGGCATAGTCTCTTGGAGGAATGAAAAGGCAGCTCTTATCTGCCAGAGACACTCATGCCAGAGTTGGAATAAAATGTGTTTTTAAACATTCATTTAATTTAATGAAATAAAAATGTAAGTAGATATTTAAACTATATATCCTATACCTTTATATGTTTATATGTACAATTGACCATCTCCATTTTAAATATTTTTATTGATAAAATGGAATAATTCTTTATATTCAAGATCACCTTATATTTGGCATAACTAATTACTCTTTAATTTAGCATTCTTCTTTGATGTTTTACATGTTAATATAATATAAAGCTTTAAATACCTAAAGAATGTTCTAGAGTAATTGATGTAATGCTATATGCTAGCTCATGAAAGAATTTTATAGTTCATAGACATGCACGTAGGTGCCAAACTAATAAAGTTACTAATCTTTGGGTTTGAGTTTAACACTTGTGTTAGTCGGGGTTCTTTAGAGACACAGAACCAATAGGATATATATAAACCAATAGGATATAAATAAATTCCTTTATTATAAGGAATTAGCTCAAATAATTATGGAGCCTGACAAGTTCCAAGATCTTCAGTCAACAAGCTGGAAACTCAAGAGGTTTAATGATATAGTTCTTGTCTGAGTCCAAAGGCTGAGAACCACTAGAACAGATGTAGTTCTAGTCCAAATATGCGCAGGCTCAAGACCCAGGAAGAGCCAATGCTTCAGTTTGAGTCTAAAGACCAAACTCAAAAACCAGTATTCCAGTTTGAAGGCAGTCAGGCATGAAGAATTCCCTCATTTTGGGGCAGGGAAATTCTCTTTAGGCTTTCAGTGACTGGATGAGTTGCACTCACAGTGGGGTGGCCAATCTGCTTTATTAGCCTTTCAATTTAAATGTTAAACTCATCCAAAATACCCTCAGGGACATACCTAGTATAATGTTTGACCAAATATCTGGGTGTCCCAGGCTCAGTCAGGTTGATACTTGAAAATAACCCCACAATCCTTATGAGAATTGTTGTTTTTACTCTTTTTTTTACAATTTATACTAAGCCTACTTCCAAGAACATTATATGAAATAATGTAGATTAACTCTATCATAGAAGAGTCTCCTTGTTTGTTTGGGTATTGGATGACTAGATTAAAAATGTGAAGGGATTAAGCAAAGAAAAAAAATTATAGACACAGACAACAGTGTGGGATTATAGGAGGGAAGGTGGGTGGGAAAAGAGGAGGATGGTGGAAAGGGGATAGATTGTGAAGGAAGAAAACTTGACTTGGGGTGGTGAGCACACAATGCAATATACAGATGATATATTTGTTGGGTAAATAAGTTTGTGAAATTTGTGTTATTTGATTTTGCTCACTTTTATTTTAAAAAACGGCTGCTCCCCAGGTGAAAGGGCTAATTCTTTCCTGCTTTGGAAGGGTCATTGTTATGCTAATGTTACTGGAAGAGAGATTCTACCCCCACCACTGAGAGGTGTGAGAGGATTTCTTTTTCTCTCCTCCCTGATCCCTTTCCTCCATGGGAAAGGCAGGTTTTCTGCTTTTCCCTTGGCTTTTCTTGTGGTTTGCCTGTCTTGGTGAGACATCAATATACAGAATGGCCCACTTTCCTCTGATTCTGCCATTTCTTTACTGTCTGCCCAAATTCAATGAAAGCCTGCATGTGAATGGCCACAAGGGCAGCAATGGTCCCTGGCCTTACAATATTCTAGAATTGTATACCTGAAACCTGTTTAATTTTATTAACCAGCATCACCCCAATAAATTCAATAAAAATTTTTTAAAAAACTGTAAGGTGATTGTTAGGCAAATAAGTTTGTAAAATCTGTATTTTCTGGTTTTGCTCACTTTTATTGTTAAAGATGGCCACTGCTCACGTGATGATGCTGCCACATGATACTGATAATTACCTTCATGCTTGAGAAGGGGCTTGGTTATGCTAATGTGTGCTGGAGGAGGGCTTTCACACCAAAAGGAGGAGATAGGAGGCCCCTTTGGCAGAGATCATGTTGTTGCAGAAGAAGCAGGCAGCCTAGATGGCGGGGTGCTGAAAAGGAGCGGAGATGAGGGGCTTTGTGAGCTCTGCTGAAAACTAGTGGAGGCCTTTGACTCTAGGAAAACTCAGAAAAGATTTTCCTGGTTATGGAACCTGAGAATGTGTAAATGGGTTTTGGTGCCCGTGTGTTTGTTTTTATTTGCCAGCCAAGTGCAAGGCTAGAAATAAAGAAAATGGCCCACCATTTCTTGGCTCCGTTATTTCTCTATGATCTATCCGAATCTAATGTGAACCTGCACATACCTGGCAGTAACTTCTGATGGCCGTGACTACTGGCCCTACAGTAATTTATTTAGGACCTTTCCTGAGTATGATATCTATCTACATTCTTTGTTCATGAAATGAGCAAATGGTGTCCAGGTGACATGATACAATTTTGTAAGGTGAGTTTCAAAGACATCATGATCTAAAGATGAATGATCTTAAATAGAGTTGCATCTTGTGTACTTTGAACTTTTGCCAATTTAGCCATACAAAATTAGCAAAAACGAGTAGGAAATACCAATATAAATAGTAGACATTCCTCTTAGTGAATGCATGCTTCTTAGTAAATGTGATAGGAAGCTGAGAGTAAGTCGTATTCTCCTGAATCTCCTAGTGTGAGCATCTTAGTGCTAAATGTGTTAAATCCAGTATTGAAGTGTACTGTTATACATTAAAATACAGATATGGCCAATAAACTCACACCAATGACTTCATCTGATCTTCTGCCATGGAAATAGCTTATTGGTTCTAATGGTAGAGGAAAACCTGTATTGAACTTGAGGATCAGAATTTATAAAACCTATTCATTTTTGTGTATGTGTGTGTGTGTGTGTGTGTGTGTGAGAGAGAGAGAGAGAGAGAGAGAGAGAGAGAGAGAGAGGAAGGGAGATGAGAAGTATCAACTAGCAGTTGCATCATTTTTTAGTTTTTCATTGATTGCTTCTCATACATGCCTTGGGGTAGGGGGCTCCAACTGAACCAGTGACCCCTTGCTCAAGCCAGTAATCTTGGGCTTCAAGCCAATAACTTTTGGGTTTAAGTCAGTGACCATGGGATCATCTGAAAATTCCATGCTCAAACCAGTGATCTCACACTCAAGCCAGATGGGCCTTCTCTCAAGCTGGTGACCCCAGGGTTTCAAACCTGAGACCTTAGTGTCACAATTTGACATTTCATCCACTGTACCACCACCAGTCAAGCTATAAAACCTACTCTTTATTTGGAAAGTATGTTATTCCATTTACCTTATTTTGAAATATTCTGATTTAGTCCCATTCATTAATTTTTGCCTTCACTTCTCTTGCCTTTGGAGTCAAATTCATAAAATGCTCTTTAAAACCCAGGTCCATGAGTTTAGTACCTATGTCTTCTTCTATATACTTTATTGTTTCAGGTCTTATGTTTAGATCTTTGATCCATTTTGAGTTAATTTTAGTACAGGGGGACAAACTAGTCCAGTTTCATTCTTTTGCATGTGGCTTTCCAGTTTTCCCAGCACCATTTATTGAAGAGGCTTTCTTTTCTCCATTGTGTGTTGTTGGCCCCTTTATCAAAAATTATTTGACTATATATATGTGGTTTTATTTATGGGTTATCTATTTTGTTCCATTGGTCTGAGTGTCTATTTTTCTGCCAATACCATGCTGTTTTGATTGTCATGGCCCTATAATATAGTTTGAAGTCAGGTATTGTTATGCCCCCAGCTTCATTCTTTTTCTTTAGGATTGCTTTGGCTATTCGGGGTTTTTTATAGTTCCATATAAATCTGATGATTTTTTGCTCCATTTCTTTAAAAAATGTCATAGGAATTTTGATGGGAATTGCATTAAATTTGTATATTGCTTTGGGTAATATGGCCATCTTGATTATATTTATTCTTCCTAACCAAGAACAAGGTATATTCTTCCATCTCATTATATCTTTTTCGATTTCCCTTAACAATGGTTTATAGTTTTCATTATATAAGTCTTTTAGTTTTTGCTCAGCAAGAGAAACTGATAACAAAATAAACAGACAGCCAACTAAATGGGAAATGATATTTTCAAACAACTGCTCAGATAAGGGCCTAATATCCAAAATATACAAAGAACTCATAAAACTCAACAACAAACAAACAAACAATCCAATAAAAAAATGGGAAGAGGACATGAACAGACACTTCTCCCAGGAAGAAATACAAATGGCCAACAGATATATGAAAAGATGTTCATCTTCATTAGTTATTAGAGAAATGCAAATCAAAACTGCAATGAGATACCACCTCACACTTGTTAGATTAGCTATTATTAACAAGACAGGTAATAGCAAATGTTGGAGAGGCTGTGGAGAAAAAGGAACCCTCATACATTGTTGGTGGGAATGTAAAGTAGTACAACCATTATGGAAGAATGTATGGTGGTTCCTCAAAAAACTGAAAATAGAACTACCTTATGACCCAGCAATCCCTCTACTGGGTATAGACCCCAAAACCCCAGAAACATTGATACATAAAGACACATGTAGCCCCATGTTCATTGCAGCATTGTTCACAGTGGCCAGGACATGGAAACAACCAAAAAGCCCATCAATAGATGACTGGATAAAGAAGATGTGGCACATATACACTATGGAATACTACTCAGCCATAAGAAATGATAACATCAGATCATTTACAGCAAAATGGTTGGGTCTTGATAACATTATATGGAGTGAAATAAGTAAATCAGAAAAAACCAGGAACTGCATTATTCCATACGTAAGTGGGACATAAAAGTGAGACTAAGAGACATTGATAAGAGTGTGGTGGTTTCGGGGGGAGGGGGGAGAGGGAAAGAAAGGGGGAGGGGGAGGGGCACAAAGAAAACTAGATAGAAGGTGACAGAGGACAATCTGACTTTGGGTGATGGGTATGCATCATAATTGAACGACAAGATAACCTGGACATGTCATCTTTGAATATATGTATCCTGATTTACTGATGTCATCCCATTAAAAAATAAAATAAAATTATTAAGTGAAAAAAAAATAAACTGAAATATAAGGGACACAGCTTAGTGAATGCTCCCACACACCAAGAAAAAGTGACTGATGCCTTTTTTAACCACAGTATAATCCTAAAATGCCCTTTACCATCTGCAGTCCAGCCCCATACTCACAGGCACACAGTAGAAAGCCCACATTTGCATTCCTGATGACCTCCAGCAGGGAGGGAGAAGAAATACTCTTTAAAAGGAGCAAACTTAAAACCATCACACTCTTGAAAACATTGCCAGTTAACCTTTCCTCTTGGAAAAGCATCAATCCCAGCAGCACCAAACACACCTCAGTGGCATCTTGAATTAGGCATAGTTTTAAAGTAGGAGATTAAAGAGTCTCTTGGAAATCTTAATTTTTCCCAAAGTAAAATATAACACAGTCTTTTTGGTAGTACAGTATACCAGCCAGTGTCAGCAAAAGATATTTAGCTTTCAAAATATTTCAGGGAAGACTGGGTGGCATGAGCACCCACTTTGTGCAGAGAAGGCCTTGAACCTACCTTCTAATGGGTGCATTTAAGAAAGAGGTAGGGATGGGCAACAAGCCAATAAATTAAAAAAGTAATGGACTCTGATAAGAACACTTAGTAAAAGATGAATTTTATAGGGTGACTTGGTGGTGGTGAGGCTGTTACATTAGATTGGATGGTCAAGGAAGACATCCCTGAAGAAGTCACATTTGAACTGAGAACTGAATGATTTAAAGTTGCAAAGCATTCCAGAGAGAAGGAAGGGAAAATTAAATGGCACTGACAGGACCTGGCCAGGTAGGTCAGTTGGTTAGAATGTCATCTCAATAATGCCAATGTTGCAGGTTTGAACCCCAGTAAGGGCACGTACAAGAAACAACAAACGCATGGCAGTGAAACAACAAAATGTCTGTCTCTCTCCCTCCTCCTTTTTTTCCACATTATTAGTTGAGCCAGTGCCCAAGACCTGCCAGTGTAGAACACAATAAAGATATGCTGACCTTGAAGGAGTCTGAAGTGGGACTTCTTCCCACTTCCTAAATAGCGCCCTTAAATGAACCGCATGCCCAAGAATTCTGAGTGGGCAGCCTGGGGAGCTGCAAAGAATGGAAGCGTGAGGCAGAAGCAGGGGCTCTGGGTTTGACTTTGGCTCATGGAGCTAGTGCTGAGTGGGAAGAAGGCCATGGTGATCAACCAATGACTTTTTCATTCTTGTACCTTAAAGGAATTGATTCATCTGCCATAGTGACACCTCACTTATGCTGGTGTACTGGACCCAAATAATTTCATCATTGAATATAAATATTCAGTTCAATTTTTTTGCTCATTATACATTCAATTTAGACAAAAGGCCTGTAAGGAATGGACAATTTTATTCTCTTTGTGGTGAGAGGTGGAAGCTGTCCGATTGTTCAGTTTTCATGGGGATAACTGGCAGCAGTCATAAATGGTGTGGTTATCCTCTCTCCGCTGGTACACAGAAGGGCCAAAAGCCAAATAGTACCCCTCATCAAACTCTTTCGCTCTCATTCTAATTCTCCCTCTTTTTCTCTCCTTTTCCTCTCTCCCTGTCCTTCGCAGAACCCTGCTGACTGTCCATTTTCTGATCATCTCTTATAATAAAAGGTTAATGTGTGAAGTCTGCTCTAGTTATAATTACACAGTTTTCTATTTCAAGAGACAGTTTTCCAACTGATGATTAAAATATTCTGTCTCCATGGGTAACTGTAGTAAATATAGTTAATGATATGTCCAAATATATGAGACTGGTGGTATAGTTCTTTGGTTCTAAATCCTATCACCCTGTTTATCTTCAATTTCAACTTAAAATATTTATTGACTTCCCAAGTGTGATAGTACTGACCTGAGAGACATTTGGAACTGGGGCTCTAAATAGTATAGTAATGTCTGTTCTCAGACCAGTGCTGTGAGCTTCCTTGGAGAAAAATTCATTCCATACATTTTACTTATAAGAATCAAAATAATAGCTACCAAGTTTGAATGCTTACGGTGTACCAGACATTGTGTGTATTTTACAAAGATTACATCATTTCATCCTCACACCAATCTCATTAAGTAGATATTTGTATTCTTATTTTCCGGTCAAGGAAATTGAATCTCAGAAAAGCTCACTCAAGGTTGTAGTCAAATTGTGCCAGAGACTGGATTTAAACCCTTTGTAACTCTGTAAAGCCAGTAGCCGCGGCCACCATCACAGCTGCCTGGCCCATGCATATTTGCATTTGATTCGGACAGACGGTAATGAAACAACAGAGCCAAAAACTGGGCCATTAGCTTTAATCCTAGCTTGCACTCAGAGGGCAAGAAATACACACAGTGGGAAAACACTTCCCTTTCCATTCAGGGCTCCCAAAGCCACTGATTTATCCAAGTTCCCTAGAATCAAAGGTTTCTAGCTCACCAGCCTTATTCACCTCTGTTCCCCATTTTCTTCTCTCTGTACAAACTCTGCACAAACTGGCTTCTCCTTCAGCACTCTGCCATCTTGGCTGCTTCTCCTCTCCTCCAAATGGCCTTTCTCTGCTCTCCCCTAGCATGGGCTCCTCTGCCCCATTTTATGGTGTAGAAATCAAAACCTTTAATCTAATATAAAAACAAGGAAGTCTCTGATACAGTCACTTATCTGAGGTATAATGGAATTCCTCATAAGAGTGCACCACCCCCTATTATGCAACAGTAAGGGTGTGGGGAAAAGCTTAGTCTTAAAACTAAGTCATAGGCTATAATGACCCTGCAAGCTTACAGCCTGTCCCCCACATCCAATGCAAACTATAAGCGAGCAAACATATATATCATATTTACAAACTTATTTGACCACCAAACTCCAAAGCCTATATACTTCAACTATCCCAATGAAACCCACCTGGAGTCTTGGGGGTTAAAGAGTGGCCACCGTTGGAGACTCTGGCCTGGGTTTGAAGGAATTTGCTAGGACTCCAATTATCATCTCATAATGTGATACAGTTAGAGCTGCGAGTTTGAGACCAGAAGCCCTGGAATGTCAAAGCCTGAGGTTTCCTTTTAGTTAACATTGCTAAAAATTACCATAGAAAAGGCAGTTTGATAGTAACATTCTCAAGAGTTTCTAAATTTGGAGATGTAAATCTCTGTACAGTAATTGTAAGGGAACCATGCATAGGTCAGGGAGGGCATAAAAACAAGAGGAAGAAATAAAAGAGATTCTACATAAGAGAAAAAGAAAATAGCTAAAACCTCTTATGAAAAATAATCATAAGCGGATTTCAGTAAGAAAGAGAAATGGGCCCTGGCCGGTTGGCTCAGCGGTAGAGCGTCGGCCTAGCATGCGGAGGACCCGGGTTCGATTCCCGGCCAGGGCACACAGGAGAAGCGCCCATTTGCTTCTCCACCCCTCCGCCGCGCTTTCCTCTCTGTCTCTCTCTTCCCCTCCTGCAGCCAAGGCTCCATTGGAGCAAAGATGGCCCGGGCGCTGGGGATGGCTCTGTGGCCTCTGCCTCAGGTGCTAGAGTGGCTCTGGTCGCAACATGGCGATGCCCAGGATGGGCAGAGCATCACCCCCTGGTGGGCAGAGCGTCGCCCCCTGGTGGGCGTGCCGGGTGGATCCCGGTCGGGCGCATGCGGGAGTCTGTCTGACTGTCTCTCCCTGTTTCCAGCTTCAGAAAAATGGAAAAAAAAAAAGAAAGAGAAATGGAAACCAGACTCCTACCCAGGAGGTGCCCCCGCCCCCCAACAGTGCCAGCCCCAGGCACATTACACCACATGATGATGGGGTGACCTAGTGACGGTGTGCAGCAGGGAGGTGGAAGTGCTGGCCAGAGGAAAAGAAAGTGAGTTGCTTTCCACCATCAATCCAGAAGAAAAATATTTTCTTGCCATATGTTGTTGGTCAAATATTTTGTAAATATGATATATAGGTTTGCTCGCTTATAGTTTGCATTGGTTGTGGGGGACAGGCTGTAAGCAGGCAGGGTTGTTATAGCCTAAGGCTTAGTTTTAAGACAGCCTTTCCCACCCTAAGTAACTTTGTATCAGAGACTTCCTTGTTTGTATATTGGATTAAAGGTTTTGATTTCTACACTATAAAAAGGGGCAGACCAGGAGCTTACTCTCTCTCAGTTCCTGAGATTAGCATTAGAGAGGAGAGCAGAGAAAGGCCATGTGGAGGAGAGAAGATGGCGGAGTTCTGAAGGAGAAGCCAGTTTGTGCAGAGTTTGTGCAGAGAGAAGGAGATGGGAAACAGAGGTTGTAAAGCCAGTAGGCACGGCCAGGGCCACTATCACAGCCGCCTTGCCCATGCAGGTTCGCATTGGATTCGGACAGTCGGTAAAGAAACCATGGAGCCAAAAACTGGTGGGCCATAGTCTTTAATCTAGCTTGCACCCGGCGGGCAAGTAAAAATACACACTGGGCTCCAAAACCCAGTCACATTCAGTGCTCACAAAGCTACTGATTTATCCGAGTTTCCTAGAATCAAAGGTTTCTAGCTCAACAGCCTTATTCTCCTCAGTTCCCCATTTCCTTCCTTATCCCAGATACAAACTCTGTACAAACTGGCATCTCACTCAGCACTCCGCCATCTTGGCTGCTTTTCCTGGCCTTCTCCACGTGGCCTCCTCCCGCTGCTGGCTCTATTCTCTCTGCTCTCTCATGCTAACCTCAGGAACCAAGAGCACAAACTCCCGCTCCGTTCCCATTTTATAGTGTAGAAATCCAAACCCTTAATCCAATATACATAATGGGGAAGTCTCTAATACAAAATCACTTCTATGAGGCATGATAGGATTGTACCACCTCACACCAAAAAGGGTGGGACAGGCTTAATCCCAAAACCAAGCCTCAGGCTACAACAATTCTCAACACACATTAATATCACCTGGGCAACGGCCTCTTTAACAAAGTGAGCATAATACATTTTATCTGCCCAACAATCCACCCCTATGCTCACTTTACTACCCACAATTTACATCACCAGCATTCCTGTGCAAGGAAATTAGAACACTACACAGATTACAACAGCACAAATCATACAGTTTCAACAATTACAAAGGTACATTTCACCAGTCTCTCAGCACTTAGCCCAAAGCGCAAAATGTCCTCGGTCTCCTTTCTAGCCACGGGAAAAGCTTCCCGGGGTAGGGGAGTGCTTCCAGCAAAGCCACCCCCCACCCCCATCAGGGTATTTCACATTGTCCAAAATCCATAATCCATAAGTCCATCCAACAAAGGAGCCAATGCCCACTCCGGTCATAGTCCAGGAATCAGTCCACGCACATGGGGCGTCAGCCACCCCCCTCATTCCTGCCGTCCTGGCAGGTCTTACACTGTCCCAAAGAGAGGCACATGGCAATGACAGTCAGCATTTCCATCTTGGCTCTGGAGAGCATGATAACGTTCATCCTATGTCCCCAAAATCGCAGACCTACCAGGGCTGCAGTAGGTGCTCCTTCCAGCTGGGCTTCTATCTTCTGGAGACTGTGGATCACAACTCCAGCTCGATTCTCCTCATCTTCCAAAGAGGAACTGAAAACACCAGCTCCTGCTGCCAGGCTCAAGCCCTGGGCTGCCGCCGCCTTCTGCTCGGCAGACCTTGTAGCTCCGGACCCGGCCTCAGCTTCAGCCTCAGCTTCAGCCTCAGCCTCAGCCTCCTGCCGCTGCTGGCTCTCCACAACATCCAGGGCAATCTGCAACTCACGAACCTGTGATTCCTCCTCCAGCAGCTGCTCCATTTCAAGGCAAATCTCGAACACCTGGTTGGCCTCCTCCTCCAGCATTTCCTCCAGCTCCAGGGTCAGCATCGGTTTCTCCTGCATTTGCTGGAGCTCCTTCCGCTGCTCGGTTTGCAGGTCCCAGGCAGCCTCTTCCACAGAGCTCTCGGTTTCCTCACGCATGGCTGTAAAAGTCAGCCAGCCTACGATCCCCAAAAGGACAGCCATGGGGAACCCTAACACTAGCCAGTCCTCTACTCCACCGCTCAAAGACTCCTTGCCGATCTGTATCGAATCCTGCCGACTACGCCAAATGTAAAGCCAGGAGCCAAGGCCAGGGCCACTATCAGAGGAGCCCAGCCCATGCAGGTTCGCATTGGATTCGGACAGTCGGTAAAGAAACCATGGAGCCAAAAACTGGTGGGCCATAGTCTTTAATCTAGCTTGCACCCGGCGGGCAAGTAAAAATACACACTGGGCTCCAAAACCCAGTCACATTCAGTGCTCACAAAGCTACTGATTTATCCGAGTTTCCTAGAATCAAAGGTTTCTAGCTCAACAGCCTTATTCTCCTCAGTTCCCCATTTCCTTTCTTATCCCAGATACAAACTCTGTACAAACTGGCATCTCACTCAGCACTCCGCCATCTTGGCTGCTTTTCCTGGCCTTCTCCACGTGGCCTCCTCCCACTGCTGGCTCTATTCTCTCTGCTCTCTCATGCTAACCTCAGGAACCAAGAGCACAAACTCCCGCTCCGTTCCCATTTTATAGTGTAGAAATCCAAACCCTTAATCCAATATACATAATGGGGAAGTCTCTAATACAAAATCACTTCTATGAGGCATGATAGGATTGTACCACCTCACACCAAAAAGGGTGGGACAGGCTTAATCCCAAAACCATGCCTTAGGCTACAACAATTCTCAACACACATTAATATCACCTGGGCAACGGCCTCTTTAACAAAGTGAGCATAATACATTTTATCTGCCCAACAGAGGTGAATAAGGCTGGTGAGGTAAAACCTTTGATTCTAGGAAGCTTGGATAAGTCAGTGGCTTTGGGAGCCCAGAATGGAAAGGGAAGCATTTTCCCACTGTGTGTATTTCTTGCCCGCTGAGTATGAACTAGGATTAAAGGTAATGGCCCACCAATTCTTGGCTCCATTGTTTCATTACCGTCTGTCCGAATCAAATGCGAACCTGCACTAGCCAGGCAGCTATGATGGTGGCCGTGGATACTGGCTTTACACATGTCAAGGGTAAAATTGTGCCTAAAGTTCTCTATTTCTTTTTTTTTTTTTAAATAATTTTATTTTTTTAATGGGGTGACATCAATAAATCAGGATACATATATTCAAAGATAACAAGACCAGGGTATCTTGTCGTTCAATTATGATGCATACCCGTCACCCAAAGTCAGATTGTCCTCTGTCACCTTCTATCTTGTTTTCTTTGTGCCCCTCCCCCTCCCCCTTTCCCTCTCCCATTCCCCCCTCCCCCCCGTAACCACCACACTCTTATCAATGTCTCTTAGTTTCACTTTTATGTCCCACCTATGTATGGAATAATGCAGTTCCTGGTTTTTTCTGATTTACTTATTTCGCTTCGTATCATGTTATCTAGATCCCACCATTTTGCTGTAAATGTTCCGATGTCATCATTTCTTATGGCTGAGTAGTATTCCATAGTGTATATGTGCCACATCTTCTTTATCCAGTCATCTATTGATGGGCTTTTTGGTTGTTTCCATGTCCTGGCCACTGTGAACAATGCTGCAATAAACATGAGGCTGCATGTGTCTTTACGTATCAATGTTTCTGAGTTTTTGGGGTATATACCCAGTAGAGGGATTGCTGGGTCATAAGGTAGTTCTATTTTCAGTTTTTAGAGGAACCACCATACTTTCTTCCATAATGGTTGTACTCCTTTACATTCCCACCAACAGTGGATGAGGGTTCCTTTTTCTCCACAGCCTCTCCACATTTGCTATTACCTGTCTTGCTAATAATAGCTAATCGAACAGGTGTGAGGTGGTATCTCATTGCTGTTTTGATTTGCATTTCTCTAATAGCTAAAGAAGATGAGCATCTTTTCATATATCTGTTGGCCATTTGTATTTCTTCCTGGGAGAAGTGTCTGTTCATATCCTCTTCCCATTTTTTTATGAGATTGTTTGTTTGTTTGTTGTTGAGTTTTATGAGTTCTTTGTATATTTTGGATATTAGGCCCTTATCTGAGCTGTTGTTTGAAAATATCATTTCCCATTTAGTTGGCTTTCTGTTTATTTTGTTATCAGTTTCTCTTGCTGAGCAAAAACTTCTTAGTCTGATGTAGTCCCATTCATTAATTTTTGCCTTCACTTCTCTTGCCATTGGAGTCAAATTTATAAAATGCTCTTTAAAACCCAGGTCCATGAGTTGAGTACCTATGTCTTCTTCTATGTACTTAATTGTTTCAGGTCTTATGTTTAGATCTTTGATCCATTTTGAGTTAATTTTAGTACAGGGGGACAAACTGTAGTCCAGTTTCATTCTTTTGCATGTGGTTTTCCAGTTTTCCCAGCACCATTTATTGAAGAGGCTTTCTTTTCTCCATTGTGTGTTTTTGGCCCCTTTATCAAAAATTATTTGACTATATATATGTGGTTTTATTTCTGGACTTTCTATTCTGTTCCATTGGTCTGAGTGTCTATTTTTCTGCCAATACCATGCTGTTTTGATTGTCGTGGCCCTATAATAGAGTTTGAAGTCAGGTATTGTAATGCCGCCAGCTTCATTCTTTTTCTTTAGGATTGCTTTGGCTATTCGGGGTTTTTTATAGTTCCATATAAATCTGATGATTTTTTGCTCTATTTCTTTAAAAAACGTCATTGGAAGTTTGATGGGAATTGCATTGAATTTGTATATTGCTTTGGGTAATATAGCCATCTTGATTATATTTATTCTTCCTAGCCAAGAACAAGGTATATTCTTCCATCTCATTATATCTTTTTCAATTTCCCTTAACAATGGTTTATAGTTTTCATTATATAAGTCCTTTACATTCTTTGTTATGTTTATTCCTAAGTATTTTATTTTTTTTGTTGCAATTGTGAAGGGGATTATTCTTTTGAGTTCCTTCTCAGTTGTTTCATTGTTGGCATATAGAAAGGCTATTGACTTCTGAATGTTAATTTTGTATCCTGCGACCTTACTGTATTGGCTTATTGTTTCTAGTAGTCTTTTTGTGGATTCTTTGGGGTTTTCGATGTATAGGATCATATCATCTGCAAAAAGTGATACCTTTACTTCTTCTTTTCTGATATGGATGCCTTTTATTTCTTTGTCTTGTCTGATTGCTGTGGCGAGAACCTCAAGTACCACATTAAATAAGAGTGGAGAGAGTGGACAACCCTGTCTTGTTCCTGATTTAAGGGGGAAAGCCTTCAGTTTAGTGCCATTTAATATGATGTTGGCTGATGGTTTATCATATATGGCCTTTATCATGTTGAGATATTTTCCTTCTATACCCATTTTGTTGAGAGTCTTAAACATAATATTGTGTTGTATTTTATCAAAAGCCTTTTCTGCATCTATTGATAAGATCATGTGGTTTTTGTTCTTTGTTTTGTTGATATGGTGTATTACGTTAACCGTTTTACGTATGTTGAACCATCCTTGAGATTCTGGGATGAATCCCACTTGATCATGATGTATTATTTTTTTAATATGTTGTTGTATTCGATTTGCTAGTATTTTGTTTAGTATTTTAGCATCTGTATTCATTAGAGATATTGGTCTGTAGTTTTCTTTTTTTGTGCCATTCTTGCCTGGTTTTGGTATGAGGGTTATGTTGGCCTCATAAAATTTGTTTGGAAGTATTGCTTCTTCTTCAATTTTTTGGAAGACTTTGAGTAGAATAGGAACCAAGTCTTCTTTGAATGTTTGATAAAATTCGCTGGTATAGCCGTCAGGGCCTGGACTTTTATTTTTGGGGAGGTTTTTAATGGTTTTTTCTATTTCTTCTCTACTGATAGGTCTGTTTAGGCTTTCTGCTTCTTCTTGACTCAGTCTAGGAAGTTTGTATTGTTCTAGGAATTTATCCATTTCTTCTAAGTTGTTGAATTTAGTGGCATAAAGTTTTTCATAGTATTCTACAATAATTCTTTGTATATCTACGGTGTCCGTGGTGATTTCTCCTCTTTCATTTTGGATTTTGTTTATATGAGTTCTTTCTCTTTTTTCCTTGGTAAGTCTTGCCAAGGGTTTGTCAATTTTATTGATCTTTTCAAAGAACCACCTCCTTGTTCTATTAATTTTTTCTATAGTTTTTCTGTTCTCTAATTCATTTATTTCTGCTCTGATTTTTATTATCTCCTTTCTTCGGCTGGTTTTGGGTTGTCTTTGTTCTTCTTTTTCTAGTTCCTTAAGGTGAAAGTTAAGTGGTTCACTTGGGCTCTCTCTTGTTTGTTCATATATTCCTGAAGTGATATGAACTTCCCTCTTATCACTGCTTTTGCTGCATCCCATAGATTCTGATATGTCGTATTGTCATTTTCATTAGTCTGTATAAATCTATTGATCTCTGCACTTATTTCTTCTTTGACCCATTCATTTTTTAAAAGTATGTTGTTTAATTTCCACATTTTTGTGGGATTTTTTTCCTCTTTTTTGCAGTTGAATTCTAGTTTCAAGGCTTTATGATCAGAAAATATGCTTGGTACAACTTCAATTTTTCTGAATTTGCTGATGTTGTTTTTGTGGCCCAACATATGGTCAATTCTTGAGAATGATCCATGTACACTGGAGAAAAATGTATACTCAGTCACTTTGGGATGAAATGTCCTGTAGATGTCTATCATATCCAGGTGCTCTAGTGTTTTGTTTAAGGCCACTATGTCTTTGTTGATTCTCTGTTTGGATGACCGATCTAGAGCCGTCAGCGGTGTATTGAGGTCTCCAAGTATGATTGTATTTTTGTCAGTTTTTGTTTTAAGGTCAATAAGTAGCTGTCTTATATATTTTGGTGCTCCTTGGTTTGGTGCATATATATTAAGAATTGTTATGTCTTCTTGATTCAGTGTCCCCTTAGCCATTATGAAATGGCCATTTTTATCTCTGAGTACTTTTCCTGTCTTGTAGTCAGCATTATCCGATATGAGTATTGCTACACCTGCTTTTTTTTGGATGTTATTTGCTTGGAGTATTGTTTTCCAGCCTTTCACCTTGAATTTGTTTTTATCCTTGTTACTTAGATGAGTTTCCTGTAGGCAGCATACAGTTGGATTTTCTTTTTTAATCCATTCTGCTACTCTGTGCCTTTTTATTGGTGAGTTTAATCCGTTTACATTTAGTGTAATTATTGATACTTGTGAGTTCCCTATTGCCATTTTATATCTTGCTTTCTGTTAGTTTTGTGTCTTGTTTGATCCTTCTCTTTCGTTTTTCTATCTTTTGTTTTTATTTGGTTGTATTCCATACATCTTTCCTCTGTTGCTATCTTTTTTATCTCATGTGCTTCTGTGGTGGTTTTTTCAATGGTGGTTACCTTTGAGTAATGAAAAGGGTCCCTACCCTGTTCATTGTAGCAAACTATTTTGTGAGTACTTTTGCACTCCATCGTCCTTTGCTACTGTTAATCTCCGTCTTCTCCCCCTCTTTCTTTTTGTTGTTGTCACAGTTTAAATTTGGTTTTATTGTGTTCTTCTTGGAGCTTTTACTTGTGGCTCTGTTTTTTTTTGTTCCTTGTATCTGATTGGAGAACCCCCTTTAGTAATTCCTGGAGTGGGGGTTTTCTGATGATAAATTCCCTCATCTTTTCTGTATCTGTGAATGTTTTTATTTCTCCTTCATATTTAAAGGATAGCTTTGATGGGTATAGTATTCGTAGCTGAAAGTTTCTCTCTTTCAGGACTTTAAATATTGGGGTCCACTCTCTTCTAGCTTGTAGAGTTTCTGCTGAGAAACCTGATGATAATCTAATGGGCCTTCCTTTATATGTTGTATTCTTCTTTTCCCTGGCTGCCTTGAGAATTTTTTCTTTGCTGTTTGTTTGTGTCAATTTCATTATGATATGCCTTGGAGTAGGTTTGTTGGGGTTAAGAAAACTCGGTGTTCTGTTTGCTTCTTGAATTTGAGGCTTTAGTTCTTTCCAGAGGCTTGGGAAGTTCTCATCTATTATTTGTTTGAGTATGTTCTCCATTCCATTTTCTCTCTCTTCTCCCTCTGATATACCTATTATTCTTATGTTATTCTTTTTGATGGAGTCAGATAATTCTTGTAGGGCTATCTCATTTTTTTTTATTTTTGAGTCTCTTTCTTCTTCTCTCTGTTGTGCCTCAAGTTGCTTGTCTTCTATTTCACTAATCCTCTCTTCTATCTGACCTGTTCTATTAGCTAAGCTTGTTACTTCGTTTTTCAGCTCGTGAATTGAGTTTTTCATCTCTGTTTGATTTTTTTTTATAGTTTCAATTTCTTTGGACATATATTCTTTGTGTTCATTGAGTTGTTTTCCTAGCTCCCTAAATTGCCTTTCTGTGTTTTCTTGTATATCTCGGAGGATTTTTAGGATTTCTATCTTGAATTCTCTGTCATTTAGCTCCAAGGTTTACAATATATTAAATTTTTTCTCCATAGATTTTTCCTCATCTAGCTGTGTTACCTCTCTTTCTTTTGTATCCATGATATTCGATTTTCTCTTCCTTAATGGCATCTGAGGGTGGTTTTGTTGATAGTATTAATGAGATTTAATAAAGAATAAAAAGTTAAAAAAAATAAAAAATCAATAAGAGTTGTTTTTTTTAAAAAAAAATTAATAATGAAATAAAGAAAAATAAAATAATAATTTTTAAAATAAGGAAATTATTCCCCCCTCCTTTTTTCCTCTCCTCTCCCCTTTTTCTTGAGAAAATCTTGTGGTGAACTGTGAATTATAACAAACAATGCCTGTGATGGAGGTCCTGAATTGGGGAAAAGTAATAAAGGGGCAAAAAAAAAAAGGAAAAAAAGGAAAAAATAAAAAGGGGGCAGTATGGACCCACAAAAAAGGAAATAAGGAAACAATTTGGGTCAAGAATAAAATGATTTGCTTTTAGGTGTTGGTGTTGTCTAAGAGTTATGATGAGAGGAATAAGAGAACAGAAAAATGGGGGGACAAATTAAAAAAATACTATTGTATTTAGTGGAACAAGAACTAGATATAATGGAGAGCCAGGGATGGGAGCACTGCTAGTGAGTTAAAAAGGTGAAGTAAAAAACCCCCAAAATGCCACAAACATAAGTTTGAGTCCCAGATAAGATAATTTGTTTGTTATTGAGGTTTGAATGAGAGGAGATGTAAAGGAGAAAGGAAGAAACTAATATAAAGGGAGAAAAGAAAGAGAGAGAGAGAAAAAAAGAGGGAACCAGTAAAAGAAGAAAAAAGAAAGGAGAGAGAGAGAGTTAAGGGTTTTTGAGTGCAACCCTCATAGAGAGAAAGGAAGAGGAGAAAAAAGATAATGGGAGATGTAACACTTATGGGTAGTGTAGTTCAAGGAGAGGAGAGAGTAAGACCGGCAGAGAGTTAATCGGCCAAATTGGAGGAGGAAAAAAAGTATCAAGAATGAAGATAAGAGAAACAAACGAACAAATATAATAAAATGGGATAGGTTATAAAGTCTGCAGATTATTCTTGATTTTGAGAGGTTATCTTGTTTTTTCTTTTCTCTCCCTCTTCCTGGTCGGTGACTCTGTACCCCAGGTTCTGCCCCTTTGGCACGCTCAGGTAGAGGTTTGCAGTTGATAAGTCTCTATGGCAATATCATGTATTGTGCTTTAGTCTCGTTGGGAGTCAAGGCTCATTAGCTTTCATAGGCTCCGACAGTGAGAGAGTCCGTGTTCCTGGAGCCTTTCTCCTAGTCTTTCCTTCCTCAATTAGTAGCCTGATAATCCAGCTATGGGGTTGTTGCTGCCTCTGCCTGGATAGTAAGAGGTTCAAAGAGCTGGCAACTCCCCACTCTATTTCCACTCAGCACAGGGCTCTGGGTAAGGCTCAGTCAGTCAGAGCTGCTAGCATAATCAGGCGGGCTTTCCACCCACTCAAAGACCTCTGGCTCTGCCACTCTGTCCGGTAACACAGGCGGGCACCCACTTCCGGGGTGCTTGGAGGAAACTCTCATTCACTATCTGCGCGCGCAGACCAGGATATCCGGCCAGTAGTCTCACGCTCTGAGTGAAACCCCCAACCGCATGGAAATTTGCAGCGCTGGAATTTGCTCTCGCTCCATCCCTGTGCGCGGCTTTTGCAAGGCGCTGGGGCGGCCCGAGACTCCGCTTTTGCCCACACAAAGGCCCCTAACTCTGCCCCTCTGTGCGATAACACGGGTGCGCCCTGCCGAGGCACTGGGAGGAATCGCTCACTACCTATCTGCGCGCGCACACCAGGATATGAGGCCGGCCGCATTTCCCTGAGTGAAACCCTCACCAGCACGGAAAATTTCCACCGTTGGAATTAGTTCTCGCTCCCTCCCGTGCGCAGCTTTCCCAGGGCGCTGGGGCTGCCCAGAGATTCTGCTTTCGGCCCACAGAAAGGCCTCTGACCCTGCCTCTCTGTGGGGCAACACGGACACCCACTTCTGGGACTTAGGAAGAGATCTCTCGCCCACTAACTGCGCACCAACCAGGAGAACGGGTAAAATGGCTGCCCCGCTTGTCTTTCTTTGTTTGGGTTTGGCGCGAGTGTTAGCTTGTATTGCCCGGCTTGCCACAGGAACAGTTTTTCCTCCGCTAGGATCTCCGTGCCACAGCCTTGTTCGGCCTTTTGTGCGTGGCCTGGATGTATTCACCCCCTTTGCCCGCCTCAGTTTCTATGTTCACAGTTACCAGAGAAAGCCGCCCTGTTTATGTTAGTGAGGAAGGTGGAGCATTTCTTACTCCCTATTTCCTTCAGGATTTGGTTATATATTTAGCCAATTTTTCACTCGACCATACCTTCGGGTGTATTGTGAAGCATCTGGAGGCTCCAAGTATAGGTTTTTCTGTTTCTGGTTGAAGATCTTGTTGAGTTTTGGGGGAGATTTATCGGTATCGCTTCCTACTCCGCCATTACTCTGACGTCATCTCCAAGTTCTCTATTTCATTTAGCCCACCTTATTTCTATAAAGGAGCAGCCTGGAGGGAGCTCATGTAAGGCCAAAAAAATGAGTATATCACAGAAATGTGACTAATCAGAAAATCCATCTGACCTTTCTTCTTACTGTGGTTTTACCATAGACAGATATTTGAAGGAAGAAAAGAAGTAAGAAAAGAAATGAGAAGGAAAGAGAAGGAAAGAAAAAGAATTCTAGTTTCTAGATTTGGCCCATTGTAGGTAAGCACCAGTAAAAGGGAGTCATGGATGGACAGATGGTCTAAGGTAGTGTAAAACCAGTAGCCACAACCACCATCACAGCCACCTGGCCCATGCAGGTTCGCGTTGGATTTGAACAGACAGTAATGAAACAATGGAGCCAAGAACTGGTGGGCCATTAGCTTTAATCCTAGCTTGTACCCAGCGGGCAAGAAATACACACAGTGGGCTCCCCAATCCACTCATTCAGCGCTCACAAAGCTACTGACTAATCCGAGTTTCCTAGAATCAAAGGTGTCTACCTTACCAGCCTTATTCACCTCTGTTTCCCATTTCCTTCTCTCTGCACAAACTCTGCACAAACGGGCTTCTCCTTCAGCACTCTACCATCTTGGGTGCCTCTCCTCTCCTCCATGTGGCCTTTCTCTGCTCTCTCCTCCAATGCTAATCTCAGGAACCGAGAGAGAGCAAGCCCCCGATCTATCCCACCTTATAGTATAGAAATCAAAACCTTTAATCCAATATACAAATAAGGAAGTCTCTGATACAGAGTCACTTATCTGAGGCATAATGGGATTCCTCATGAGAGTGTACCACCCCACATCAAAAAAGGTGGAGAAGGCTTAGTCCCAAAACCAAGTCCCAGGCTACAAGGATCCTGCCTGCCACAGCCTGACCCCAACACACATTAATATAATCATGCCCATTCCAAGGAAGAAGGGCAATCAATACCATCACCTGGGTGACGGGCTTCCACATGGGCAACGCCATCTTTAACAAAGTGAGCATAATATATTTTATCTGCCCAACAGGTAGGAATAGATGGATTCAGTGGGTTCCTGTGCTTTCCTGATGGAGTGGGTAGGAGTGCCTTTTTGGAAAGTAACGGATTCTCCTGTTTGACAGCCCTCTGTTTTGAGCCTATTGTGCTAGGCTGTGGCTTTGGAAAAAGGGGGCCCAGTCAGAAAGCCATCTGTTGAGTTGCAGCATGAGCTTAAAGAAGTGCTTCCCTCTGCAGTGGGTTCACCCAGCACCCACTCAGGACCCCGTGCCAGGGGCTGATCACTGCATGCCGGAAACGTGCAGCTGATATCTCTTTATAGGGGCTCCTACTGGAAATGCCAATTTGTTACCTTACTTAATCTTAACAACAACACACATACCTATTACTGAATTAAAGAAATAAAAATTTCATGTTCAAACATTGAGATAAATCCTGTTAGAGGATAAATAAGTTTGTAGCGCATCATCTCCTTGGTAAAGATTTGATAGTTCCTTAGAGACAAGGTCATTTGAGTGCCTTGATATCTATGGTGGACTTTATTTCCTTTCTCCTAGCTCAGGGCAGTTCTCAAGTATTTATTGTCAAGTTTGAATACACAAAGCAATGCAACTTGCACTCTACAGGTGATTCAAATGATAGTCGATGTTAAGTTTGACTCTAGGCAATTTTTGCCTTAGGCTCTGGCTTTCGAACTCAAGCCCCCTCCCTTAAGGTACGCCCTTACTACATTTATGTCTAGGCTGTTTAGGTCCCTGGGCATGCCTTGGAGTTCTCATTTATTATATAATATATATGTTTCTGAACCTCCATTCTTTCTCATTCTTCCACACACACTGCTGCTATGTGGTACATCTTTATTGGTGAAAGGTTTAATTTACATATATATAACATATCAGTCTGAAGGGTGATAAAGTTTTTTTTTTTTTTTTTTTTAAATTTATTTATTTATTCATTTTAGAGAGGAGAGAGAGAGGGAGAGAGAGAGAGAGAAGGGAGGAGGAGCTGGAAGCATCAACTCCCATATGTGCCTTGACCAGGCAAGCCCAGGGTTTCGAACCGGCGACCTCCGCATTTCCAGGTCGACGCTTTATCCACTGCACCACCACAGGTCAGGCAGTGATAAAGTTTTAATTTAACTCCAAGTCCTCCTTTTATTTTATGTACTTCCTTAAGAACAGTAAATACTATGCCATGCCACATTGATTTTTAATAATATAACTCAAGTATAAAAAAGCATGCAGAGCCTCCATGTTCTAGTTGAGGTTATATCCACGTTTTCCTTGGTGATCTGTACAGCAGAGCAATAAAACCATAATATTCATCACTTTCTTAATAGTCTTATGAGAGGCTTATGATACAAATTACAAGGTTTTTCCTTAATTTTGTTCTTACACCTTTGTTTTAGATACGTTGCTTCTAATTTAAAATTGCATTCCTAAGTAACAGTTTTTGCCTCCCAGTGTGTCTTTTATGTATTTGACACTAACAGATAGAAACTTTTATTTTCAGATGAATATATTAATTATCCCAGGTTGACACAGTCATCGACCTGTGAATTAACTGATAGAATTTCATTTAAAGCAGACTGAGAGCTCTTAAAAATCTATGGATGATCAAGTTTGTGTCTGGAGTGTGTTTATGACTTAAAGGAACCAAAGTCCAGCTATAAATGAAGACCATTAACCTGGAGAGTATCTGTGTAACCCTCATTAGTGTTGAGAACCCTTGTGATGCAGTCTTAAGATGATACAGCAAATGAATTGATGGGGAAATAATTCTAAATTTTACTTATGTTTCTCTAAGAACTGTAAAATTATGTTATTCATTACACACAAAGACAAGATCCTAAGGTCCCTTTCCCACCACTGCTCTTCTTCCCTTCACAGTGACATGTCCCTCTGTGCTGCTTGGGAGCCAGATTCTCTCTTTCTGTGACCCCTTTACAATCAAACAGATGCAGATATACTGTTTCCATCAAGGCTGCAGACTTAGACTTTTTTCTTCTTATTTTCATCTCAATTTTCCAGTTTTGTTTTTCTTATCACTTACATAATTCTTCATAATGAAAACTGACACTTTTCTTAGAGACTAGGTAAAGGGAAAGGCCAAGCAAAATAAATGTATTATCAAAGGAAACAGAAGGCTTAGAGCACTAACATTTTAACAAAATTTGTCTTTAGTAAACTTAAAAAAAATGTTTAAATACCATACTTCTTAACTTTATTCTTAACACCAAGCTGAGAAGAGTTATACATTCCTTTGAACATAAACTTTACGTTCTGAGTAAATTTAATAAAGAGAAGTTGAAGAAAAAAGAATCGAGGATCAGAAAATTCAGCAGATTACAAAATTGTAATATAGCTAGTGAACAAATATGCACCCTCAGGGAAATGTGCAGGGGGTCACAGAGGACCTTGACTAATCAGACAGTTATGTAGCACTAATGAAGACCAAGTTGAACTCAGAAATAAATTAAGAGAAATAACAAGACTTTCTGCCCTTCATATTCATCTTGGAGAAACAACTTCTAGCTCTCAGATTGATTTTGAAAGATTCCAGAAGATTTCAACTAAATTTGGAAAACAGTCATAGATATGACATCGCATTTGAAAAGAAAAATGCTGGTGTCTGATGTTTCTAACAGAGTATGTCTACTAATAGCTAGCTCTCTGCCTTCACTGCAGAATTAATAGTAATGCATATTTGATTAGTCATTGGGAAGAAATTAGCACATAGCATTAAACATCATAAACAGTTTTTTAAATAGACAATGTATTGAATCACATTTTGGGGAAGTTTTAACAAATAGGTTTTATTTTGGGGCTTTTGTAACTGTGGAGGCAACAAGAGGAATACTCTGGGTTTGTGTGTATAGGGTTTTCCTGTCCTAGAGCAAAGGATTTATAAAATATCTCAAAAAAAAATCTATTCCCCCAATTTTTTCTTTCCTTTTCAATTACAGTTGACATGTAATATTAATTTCAGGTGTACAACATAGTGATTAAACATGTATCTAACTTACCAAGTGATCAACCTGTAAGTCTAGTACCCAGCTGACACCATCCATGCTTATTACAAAATTACTGACTATGTTCTCTATACTGGACTTTTGTCTCCCTGTAACTGTTTGTAACTGGCAGTTTGCACAAAATGCCTTCATTTTTCTTGGGAGGGGGGTGTATGTGATTTATTTCTTGTTTCTGGAACTTAAATTACCTTTGCTTCTACTAGTTCATGAATATTTTAAATCAAACTCCTGATCAATAGAGAAAGTTTTCTCCTAATATGTTGAAGTAATTTAACATTTCACTAAATCTGAATGGTTGAATTAAGAGTCTACCAAATACTATAGCATTTCTTTATGTTATTTATAAGGTATTTGCTAGGGTCCATATTTTCTTAGAGAAGGGATAACAAAAGTATCCTATATCACAGCTACTCTTGCCTTATTTTGTAGCAAGATGTACATCCTGTGTGTTAGGACTGAGGTAGCCTGTAAATCAGGGGTCCCCAAACTACGGCCCGCGGGCCACATGCGGCCCCCTGAGGCCATTTATTTGGCCCCCGCCGCACTTCTGGAAGGGGCACCTCTTTCATAGCAGGTCAGTGGAGGAGCATAGTTCCCATTGAAATGCTGGTCAGTTTGTTGATTTAAATTTACTTTTTTGTTATTTTAAATATTGTATTTCTTCCCGTTTTGTTTTTTTATTTTAAAATAAGATATGTGCAGTGTGCATAGGGATTTATTCATAGTTTTTTTTGTAGTCCAGCCCTCCAATGGTCTGAGGGATGGTGAACTGGCCCCCTGTGTAAAAAGTTTGGGGAACCCTGCTGTAAATTAACCATATGTCCTGGAAATATGCCACAACGGTGTCTGGTAACACAGAACTCTCATATTTTTACCTTCCTTGGATGTGTTAAAGTAAAAAACTTCCAAACCTGTAAGAATATTTTATGAGTTTGTTTGAGCTAAGCTTGGACAATTGCTGGGAAGCAGTCTCAACAGATTGCGAAAATGCTCTGGAAATGGCAGTTTCACCACTTACTTTATACATTCGAATCAAAGGGGAAGCCTCAGGGGGGTTACATGAAATTGATTGGTGACAGGTTACAGAGGCAGGAGAAAGCAAAGCAAGGAAATCTCTGAGATTGGATAAAAAGTAAAAATGTATATACTGAAACTTCTTTTACATAAGCTGGGGTAAGTCACATGATAACAATGAGGGGGTTTATTGGCTCCTGCTCTGCTAGGATGCCTTTCCTGGGGGGGGGGAAGGAGAGGATTACCCTTACATACTAAAAACATGTGAACAAGAGGAATTTGGAAGATAGCAGTGGAGTAGGCGGATGCACAGACACCCAGCTCTCACCACCAAACTGGAATACAAATCAACTTAGGAAAAATCAGCATGAAAAACCAACTCTGGACTACAAGAACAGCTCTCAAAAACCAAAGAGCAAAGAAGAAGCCACAACAAACCTGGTAAGGATCGCCTGAATCTCCCCTGCTTACAGAAATGGAGGGGGGGGGGTAAGGCTGAGAGCCCAGAGGGGATCTCACCACAGGGAAAAGAGCAGAAAATACTGCTCACAGCCACTTGCCTGGTGACCAGGGAGCAAGGTGTGTTGAAAAGACAAGCTTATCTCCCAAGTGGAAAGGGAAGAGAGAGGAACAGCCTGTGAGGGGCTAAGGAAGGCAGGAGATGGTCTAAAAAAAGCTGACTCATCTGTGTTGAAGGCAGCCATAGCTGGGGGAGGGACTGATTCTTCCCCACAAAACAGTACTGAATTATTCCGGATCAGAGATCTCCAGACATCTCTCCAGCTCCAATCAGTGCAACAAGATGCAGCTGAAAACAAGAAGTGGGGAGGAGGGGCAGTAACTCAGGCCTCCATGGAGATCTGAGATACACCTCCCTCTACTGAAGCTGAGAAAACACCCTGCACCCAGAGAGATTAGTTGGTGGAAGAGGCCTTCAGAGTCTCAGGTTACACCCACCACATTCCTGGATACAGTTTCAAGGAAGCTCCCTGCTGATGTCAGTAAACAAGACTATCACCTGTTAAGAAAACAAAAAATCAAGACTTTGAAGCTGCCCAAATACAAAACTGGATTACAAATAATAGCTGATAGCAACCCAAGAAGACCTAGAAATAACACAACTGAAAACTGGAGGCAGACAACACCAAGCCTAGACTCAGTCGACTCTACAAACAAAACACAGACAATGAGAAGACAAAAAAGTGCAATCCAAATGAAACCATCAGGAGATGAACTGAGTGATATGGAAATAATCAAACTTCTAGATGCAGAGTTCAAAATAATGATTGTAAGGATACTTAGGGATCTTAGAACAACAATGGATGGTCATTATGAACACCTAAATAAAGAAATAGCAAGTATAAAAATCAGTTGGAGATGACAAATACAATATCAGAAATAAAGACCACAATGGAAGGAATTAAAAACAGGATAGATAGAGCTGAGGATTGCATCAGCGAGTTGGAGGACAACTGGAATGAAGGCAGGAAAGCAGAGAAGAAAAAAGAAAAGAGACGCAAAAAGTCTGAGGAAACTCTTAGAGAGCTCTATGACAACATGAAGAGATATAACATCAACATCATAGGGGTTCCTGAAGAAGAAGAAAAAGAACAAGTGATAGAGACTTTGTTCAATCATATCATAGCTGAAAACTTCCCTAAATTAATACAGGAGAAACTCTCACAAGTTCAAGAAACACAGAGGACTCCATTAAAGAGAAACCCAAAGAAACCTACACCAGGACACATCATAATTAAAATACCAAAGATAAGTGATAAAGAGAAAATATTAAAAGTTGCAAGAGAAAGAAAAAGCTATCACCTATAAAGGAGCCCCCATAAGGATGACATCTGACTTCTCAACAGAAACACTTGAGGCCAGAAGGGAATGGCAAGAAATATGCAAAGTAATGCAGAACAAGAACCTACAACCAAGACTACTTTATCCAGCAACACTATCGTTTAAATCGAAGGAGAGCCTGACCTGTGGTGGCGCAGTGGGATAAAGCGTTGACCTGGAAATGCTGAGGTCGCCGGTTCGAAGCCCTGGGCTTGCCTGGTCAAGGCACATATGGGAGTTAATGCTTCTGGCTCCTCCCCCCTTCTCTCTCTCTGTCTCTCCTCTCTCTCTGTCTCTCCCTCTCCTCTCTAAAAATGGGTAAATAAATAAAAATTAAAAAAAAATAAATCGAAGGAGAAATAAAAAGCTTCCCAGACAAAAAACAACTCAAAGAATTTATTACAACCAAACCAACGCTGCATGAAATGTTAAGGGGCTTGTCATAAATAGATCAAAGTGGGAAAAAATATAGCAAAAAAGGAATACATCTTTAAAGAATAAAATGGCTATAAACAACTACAAATCAATAATAACCTTAAATGTAAATGGATTAAATGACCCAATCAAAACACATAGGGTAGCTGTGTGGATAAGTAAACAGGACCCGTACATTTGCTGTCTACAAGAGACACACCTTAAAACAAAAGATACACATAGATTGAAGGTAAAAGGATGGAAAAAACATTTCATGCAAATGGAAATGAAAAAAAAGCTGGGGCAGCAATACTTATATCAGACAAATTGGACTTTAAAACAAAGGATATAGTAAGAGATAAAGAAGGCCACTACATAATGATAAAGGGATTAATCCAAGAGGAAGATATAACTATTATAAATATCTATGCACCTAATATAGGAGCACCTAAATATATAAAGCAGACTTTGATGGATTTAAAGGGCGAGATCAACAGCAGTGCTATAATAGTAGGGGATTTCAATATCCCACTAACATCACTAGATAGCTCCTCAAGAAAGAAAATCAACAAAGAAACAACAGACTTATTGGACACACTCGATCAACTTGATTTAATAGATATCTTCAGAACCTTTCACCCTAAAGCAGCAGAATATAAATTCTTTTCAAGTCCTCATGGTACATTCTCTAGAATAGACCACATGTTAGAGCACAAAAGTGGTCTCTACAAACTAAAGAAGATTGAAATCATATCAAGCACTTTCTCCCATCACAACGGCATGAAACTGGAAATGAACCACAACAGAAAAGCTCAAAAATTATCAAACACATGGAAACTAAATAGCAGGTTGTTAAATAACAAATGGAATAAGAATGAGATCAAAGAAGAAATAAAAAAATTCCTAGAAATGAATGACAATGAGCATACAACAACTCAAAATTTATGGGACACAGCAAAAGCAGTACTGAGAGGGAAGTTCATAGCACTACAGGCACACCTTAAGAAGCTAGAAAAAGCTCAAATAAACAATTTAACCCTGCATCTAAAAGAACTACAAAAAGAACAGCAAGAAAGCCCATATGTAGTAGAAAGAAGGAAATAATAAAGATCAGAGCAGAAATAAATGACATAGAGGCTAAAGAAACAGTACAGAGGAACAAGGAAACTAGGAGCTGGTTCTTTGAAAAGGCAAAGAATTTGATGAACCTTTAACTAGAATCACCAAGAAAAAAAGAGAGAGGACTAAAATAAATAAAATTAGAAATGAGAGTGGAGAAATAACAACTGTCGCAACAGAAATACAAAATATTGTAAGAATATACTATGAAGAACTGTATAACAAAAAACTAGACAACCTAGATAAAATGGACAAATTCCTTGAAACATACAATCTTCCAAAAATCAATCTGGAAGATTCAGAAAACCTAAACAGACCAATTACACCAAGTGAGATAGAAACAGTTATCAAAAAACTCCCAACAAAGAAAAGTCCTGGGCCTGATTACTATACAATTGAATTCTACCAAATATTCAAAGAAGAACTAACTCCTATCCTTCTCAAATTATTTCAAAAAATTCAAGAGGAAGGAAGA
Source organism: Saccopteryx bilineata (assembly GCF_036850765.1). NCBI lineage: Eukaryota > Metazoa > Chordata > Mammalia > Chiroptera > Emballonuridae > Saccopteryx > Saccopteryx bilineata. The sequence continues at coordinate 79,073,379 of NC_089499.1, forward strand.
CTTTCAAGTTGCTTTTATGGGGCGAGCATAATTCTGATTCCAAAACCAGGCAAAGACAACACAAAGAAAGAAAATTACAGGCCAATATCCCTGATGGATATAGATGCTAAAATCCTCAACAAAATGTTAGCAAACCAGATCCAACAATATATGGAGAAACTCATACACCATGATCAAGTGGGATTTATTCTGAGGAGGCAAGGCTGGTACAATATTTGTCAATCAATCAAGGTGATTCTTCACATAAACAAAGAGAAGGAGAAAAACCATATGATAATTTCAATAGATGCAGAAAAAAGCATTTGATAAAATCCAGCACCCATTTATGATCAAAACTCTCAGCAAAGTGGGAATACAGGGAACATACCTCAACATGATAAAAGCCATCTATGACAAACCCACAGCCAACATCATACTCAATGGGCAAAAATTAAAAGCAATTCCCTTAAGATCAGGAACAAGGCAGGGGTGCCCCCTTTCACCACTCTTAGTTAACATAGTCCTGGAAGTCCTAGCCACAGCAATCAGACAAGAAGAAGAAATAAAAGGCATTCAAGTTGGAAAAGAAGAAGTAAAACTATCATTATTTGCAGATGATATGATATTGTATATAGAAAACCCTAAAGTCTCAGTCAAAAAGCTACTGGACCTGATAAATAAATTCAACAAAGTGGCAGGATATAAAATCAATACTCAGAAATCAGAGGCATTTTTATACACCAAAAATGAACCGTCAGAAAGAGAAATTAAGGAAACAATCCCCTTCACTATTACAACCAAAAAAATAAAGTACCTATGAGTACATTTAACCAAGGAGACTAAAGACTTGTACTTGGAAAATTACAAAGCATTGATAAAAGAAATCAAGGAAGATACAAACAAGTGGAAGCATATACCATGCTCATGGTTAGGAAGAATAAACATCATTAAAATATCTATATTACCCAAAGCAATCTGTAAATTCAACACAATATCAATTAAAATACCAATGATATACTTCAAAGATATAGATCACATATTCCAAAAATTTATATGGAACCAAAAAAGAACATGAATAGCCTCAGCAATCTCTAAAAAAGAAGAATATAGTGGGAGGTATCACACTTCCTGATATCAAGTTATACTACAAGGCCATTATACTCAAAACAGCCTGGTACTGTCATATGAACAGGCATATAGATCAATGGAACAGAACAGAGAACCCAGAAATAAACCCGCAGCTCTATGGACAACTGATATTTGACAAAGGAGGTAAGGAAATACAATGGAGTGAAGACAGCCTCTTTAACAAATGGTGTTGGGAAAATTGGACAGCTACCTGCAAAAAAATGAAACTAGATCACCAGCTTACACCACTCTCAAAAATAAACTCAAAATGGATAAAAGAATTAAATGTAGGCCGTGAAACCATAAGCAACTTAGAAGAAATCATAGGCAGTAAGCTCTCCGACATCTCTCGGAGCAATATATTTGCTGATTTATCTCCACGTGGAAGTGAAATAAAAGACAGGAGAAACAAATGGGACTATATCAAACTAAAAAGCTTTTGTACAGCTAAAGACAATAAGAGCAGAATAAAAAGACAAACTACACAATGGGAGAACATATTTGACAATACGTCTGATAAGGGGTTAATATCCAAAATTTATAAAGAACTTGTAAATCTCAACACCAGGAAGACAAACAATCCAATCAAAAATAGGTACAAGAAATGAAGAGACACTTCTCCCAAGAGGACATACAGATGTCCAATAGGCATATGAAAAAATGCTCAACATCACTAATCATTAGAGAAATGCAAATTAAAACCACAATGAGATATCACCTCACACCAGCCAGAATGGCGCCCATCAACAAAACAACACAGAATAAGTGCTGGCGAGGATGTGGAGAAAAGGGAACCCTCCTGCAATGCTGGTGGGAATGCAGACTAGTGCAGCCACTGTGGAAAACAGTATGAAGATTCCTCAATAAACTGAAAATGGAACTGCCTTTTTACCCAGCTATTCCACTTTTAGGAATATACCCCAAGAACACCGTAGAACAGCTCCAAAAGGAGAAATGCACCCTCATGTTTTGGCAGGATTGTTCACAATAGTGACGATCTGGATACAGCCCAAGTGTCCGTCTGAGGACGAGTGGATTAAAAAGCTTTGGTACATATATACTATGGAATACTACTCAGGCATAAGAAATGATGACATCGGATCATTTACAATAACATGGATGGACCTTGATAACATTATACGGTGTGAAAAAGTAAATCAGAAAAAACTAAGAACTATATGAATCCATACATAGATGGGACATAAAAATGAGACTCAGAGACATGAACAAGAATGTGATGGCAATTGGGGTGGGGTTGGGGGGAGGAGGGATTGGGTGAGGAAGGAGAGAGGGGGTGGGGGAGTGGAGGGGCACAAAGAAAACCAGATAGAAGGTGACAGAGTCAATTTGACTTTGGGTGAGGGGTATACAGCACAATCAAATGTCAAAATAATTTAGAGATGTTTTCTCTGGACATATGTACCCTGATTTATCAATGTCACTGCATTAAATTTAATAAAAAAATAAAAAGACAACAGACTGGCCCAATTAAAGTAAATATTGACCTTTGTTGGAGAAAAATACCTCCTGAGGACATAGGTACCCACCAGGAACTGCTTTTAGTTAGAAAGGTTTTTATTGTCTCCCCTTCCTTTTTTTAATTTAAGTGAGAGTTGGGGAGATAGAGAGACAGACTCCCACTCGTGCCCATCTGGAGCAGATGGTCACAACTGAACTATTTTCAGTGCCTGAGTTGGAGGCTCCACAGAGCCATTCTAAGTTTTTGGGGCCAGTGCATTCCAACCAATCAAGCCAAGGCTACAGGTGTGGGGAGCGGGGCTTCTCCTGTGTGACCTGACTGGGAATTGAACCTGGAACTTTCACACGCTTTGTTGATGCTCTAACATTGAGCCAATCTGCCAGGGCCAAATTAGAAAGTTCTAATTTCAGACCATCCTTTGAGGTTACTTTAGGTGTCTGTGTCTGCAAGGCTGCCATGCAGGCTTTCCCTGAGTTTGTCAGGTTAGTTCATGGCCCCATCTTATTTTTTTCGTCCACAGATGGGAAGAGAAGGAAGAACACTGTATCATTCTTTCTTGTGTCCTTTATTTACACAGGGACAAGGGAATAGTTATCTAAATGTCACTATGTTAGCCTTTTTAATTTTAGTTTGAAAAGTGAATGCTCCAAAAATTCAAAATTCAGCACTACAAAATTCAGGTAGTACTGAGGGAACTTTTCTTCTGGTTGCTTTAGAGGGCAAAGTATTTCCAAGACTTGTGGGCTATTTAGGTTAGGAACACAGAAATAATCTTTTTATCTCTAGGTGGCATTTTTTAGGAACTATTTTTAGAAGTAGAAATTTGTCTTAGGATTGTGTTTTTTATTTAACATTCTTCCAAGAATAGATTTGTACCTTGATACTGTTCCAACATAATAAGGTGGGTGTTTAATTTTTCCTTAATGAAGCAAAAACTTGACTTTCAAGATTTTCCACCCTGTGGAACCAGCCAAATGCCTCAGAATCACGGTTTCATTTCAGCTCCAGAGTCCGAGAAAATTCTCTGGCTCCCCCTTGCAACTTGGGGTTTCCTTGGCTCCCATTCTATCACCTGGGGAGCTCTTTAACTCTATTCCTACATGTATTATAAACTATATTCCCCTCCTTCCTGACTTGGGGGCAGATCTGTTAGAGTAACATAATGTTATAGTAATTAGAAATATAGAAAAATATGGAAAATATATAGAAATAAGTTAGGATATAATATTAAAAGCCATTAATTAAGGCAAGTGAATAAGACCATGCTCTCTGGGTGGGAATTAATCTAGTGTGTGCAGATATGATAGGCAGACTCTGCCTTTCCCGCAGGGCCCATTAGTGTGTGTGTGAAGTTCTGTATAGATAAAAGGTGGTTTGATGTAATAACTCTGTAGGTTAAAATAAACAAGAAGCTTCCCTAGGAACACCTTAAAAGTGGCTTGATGTGACATTTCTGTAGATTAACATAAAAAGGGTTCCCTGCTAGGAACTCCTTAAAAGGTGGTTTGATGTGATAATCCTGTAGATTGACACCTGTGAGAAGGCATAGGCCAGAAAAAGAAAAAAAAAAGTACTAAAGCAAAGGGGTCCCCCTGCTGAGAAAGTCGCCCATACTCAGCTTTTGAACGTGGTCTGTCTCCATGCTGCTCTGACCAAGGACAGCCAGAGGAGCACACTGACAAGGCCCCATTAAGCTGTACCCAGGCATGCCAAAATGATTTGTGAGTAATAAACTGCCTGTGTGATTCTTGCAACTAACTTGTGTGTCAGTCATGTCTTTCATTCGGTGGTGATTAGTCTCAGTACCAATAAGTAGAATCCTCATAGCTGCTTCAAGAGTAGTCTGTTAAGCAGGAGTGTCCCACTGTGCAGGGACGTCTAATTGGAGATGCCTGATTGAGCTTGGGCTCTACTGGGACAAGATCCCATACTCAGCCTAGCTTTGAAATGCCTGACAACAGGGTATAAATGCAAATCTTCAGTTCCTTTAGCATAGAATTCAGCCTCATTTACCTCATTTACCAGTTTGGAAATCAGATAAGTGGGGAACCCTAAATTTTTAGTAGTACAATTTAAAGAGGTGTTTCTAAGGAGAACTGTGTCTTCCCAGCTGGAATGTTCAGCAAAGTTTTAAGAATGTTCCTCTATTCCTAAACTACCAGACTGCAGGGAAGAGCTTTCAGATGGCGTAAACAAGTATTTGTTCTTGTAGATATTTTGCCCACATTAATTTGAGTTTTCATTCTTTCAGTTTATGAAGCTCTCATTTTTTTAAAGGTCCATCATTTTTGCCTAGCAAGATCAAAAGGGAACATAAAACTTTATTTAATTTCTTTATACCCTTTAATAGGGTTAAGTGATTATTATTTGTTATTTGAATATCAAAAGTTTTCATATATACCTTGAAAAGAAGGAAATGTGTATTCTTGGCTGCTTCATTGAAACAATATCTGTGGTTAAGGAGAGTGCTAGAATGTGGGAGTGAAAGATCCTGATTCTGGTGTCTGGTCTGAGCTAGAAAAGAGGTCACACTCTGAATTTTTTTTTTCTGGTAGGAGATCAATACTGTCTAGACATGGTCTCATTACGACTTTGCATTGACAAAGGCAGACACAGTCAACAGTCGGGCTGAGATTCCTGTAATCCTGGCACTGGTGGGATATTTGTGTTGCCTGTTATTACAGAAAACTCAGATTCATTGGTGTCAACTCTGTGTATCCCAGCATCTTTCCGCCAACCATAGGCAGAGTATGCCAACTCATAGCATTATTATTATTATTATCATCATTATTTTAGAGACTGAATCCTAGAAGTCCTGGGAAATGCTCTCTAGGATTTCCTAGCATGCTTGGTGATAGTTGCATAGGGTATGGGGAGGCCTTGGAGAATTTGAATTCCCTGTGGTCTCTAAAACATAAAACAAGGCACTGTAATTCAACTCATATCGAAAGGTTTCAGTCCATTCCTGAAAGCCAGCCATCTTCTCTGTCATACAACCTCCACATTAATTTCTGCAAATTATATCTTCAGGTCTGGAAATGCCACGAGTTATTAATTTTTTTTAAATTCAGTAGTCTTCTCATTTATAAGAAATTTTCATCTATTTGAATATATTTTTAAAGTGAAGAAGTTTATGGTTCTCACTTAGGATCAGAACTAAAAGATCTTGTCTTCTCCCTGTTAGGCATTCAGACTCCTAGCTGTGCTGCTCTGCATGGAATCTTAAATCTTTCATTTGTGGTTATTTGTTAGCATTTTGCAAGGGAGTGAAGCAATGTCTGAACCACCAAAGGCCAGAGGTGGCCCAGCCTGACCAGGTTTCTAATAGTCGAATAATAAATGCCTGTTATTTTTCCAACATCTTTACTTTTTAACTTCAGGCAGGATGAGCATAGACATTGAGAAATAATGTTGACTACACAAAGGATTGCTCATGATAAAAGATCTCTTTCTGGGAATTTAAGTGTTCCGGTAGATTAGCATTATTGATCATTTTCTTTCCACATGGTCTACAGATGATCTTAGAATCCTGAAACTATTTTTCTCCCTTGTCTAGTGTAATTACCAGAACAAGGAATAATCTAATTAAAAGACAACAAGGATGCATTCTAATTGTTCTAATAAATTATGTTAATATGCAATGTATACAGTTACTTTTCAACAGAAATTTATTTAATAGATTGACAGCTTCTCCTTTACTTCTACAAGCTTAACTTTTATTTCTTCTAACTAAGACAACTTATAACAGGTTAATTATGTATCCAAAAATCTGTTGGATCGTTAAGAGAGTGTAATGTTCAACGTTGTACATATGGATGAACAAATGTGTTTTGGGTGCTCTAGATAAAATAATGACCCAAAACAAAAGAGTGTAAAGTTCAGCAGAGTCCTATAGTGAAAGTCAGTAATAGACTGTTGCAATGAAGGTTATGAACTTTTCTTGTCTTATTATTAGTGTAGTGCTGCATGATAATACAATATTAACTCATATAATTGCATTTGCTTAATTATAGGCATTTTACACAAATGTATTAGACCCCATAGTGTATATTGCACATTTGAGATGATGCCCTCAGTAAATTCATGTCATGGTAGGGCAAAAATTCAGGAGATCACTTCTGATAGGCCGTTTTTTTTTTTTTTAACAACAACAAAAAAAAGCCTCAAGGCAGTATAGAATAGGATGTCAGGATGGATATGGGAAGAAATAAAAATCTGTGTAGAGAATTGAGGGAAGCATACAGGTCAGTTCTACATAAATATTACTCCTATTCATAGTTCAGCAAAGCAGATTCCCAAGTTGATTTCTGTGGTTTTCCCTTGACATATCAACCTTTGAAATTTAGTTAACAAGCTTATAGGTAGGAAGGGCTTTCAGTACTTACCAAGGCTGAAAAGTGTTTCCAAAAGGGACATTTTTTCACAAGTTGGGAACATTGTGGGAATTATTTTCCTCCTCTGAAGCATTGATCCATTCAAATTATCAAGCTTGTCAAAGGGAATAGAACTGGAACATATGCAGATTCTAGTTTATTTCATAAAGTTAACTCATTATAGAACAGGAACAAAACAGAAAACGACGGACAGACTGTAAAATTCCTGAAATAGGAATTCAAATAAGATTGTCTTTAATGGCCAAGGGATACAAGCAAATCTCTTCCCTTTTTAGGTGCATCACCCTATGTAGGTTCAGGCCTTTGGCTCCCTACTTCCTGTGTGTCAATATTCTATTTTACTTCTTCGTTTTCAATGGATATATTCATGTTTGAAGATTATGTTTGAATAAAGTTTGAGATTTCTTTCAAGGCCATCAGACTTTTTTTTTTGTATTTTTCCAAAGCCAGAAACGGGGAGGCAGTCAGACAGACTCCCTCATGCGCCCAACGGGGATCCACCCCGCACGCCCACTAGGGGGCGTTGCTCTGCCACAATCAGAGCCATTCTAGCGCCTGAGGCAGAGGCCACAGAGTCTTCCTCAGCGTCTGCGCAAACTTTGCTCCAATGGAGCCTTGGCTGAGGGAGGGGAAGAGAGAGACAGAGAGGAAGGAGAGGGGGAGGGGTGGAGAAGCAGATGGGCGCTTCTCCTGTGTACCCTGGCCGGGAATCAAACCCTGGACTCCTGCATGCCAGGCCGACACTCTACCACTGAGCCAACTGGCCAGGGCCAAGGCCATCAGACTTTTAAAAATATTTTTTTCTTCAAAGCAGACCAAGTGCTAGCAAGCTCCTAATCCATCTAAAGAGCCATCACAATCAGGTGCAGCTCAGATGAAGGGCCCGGGTCTGCCTTTCCTGTCCCCACGGCAGGGATGCACCTGCCTGAGAGGGAGCAGGCATGTGACACTCTTTCCTTACTTTTCTCTTTTTTTTCCTTTGACATGTTTGTTTGTTTGTTTTTTCAATTGTGGAAAAATGTAAATAACATAAAACCTATTTTAACTATTTTTAATGACATAATTCAGTAGCATTAATATTACATTTCTTTTTAACAATTGGACTGAAAAGGAAATAAGGCTGTGGTTAAAGCACTTATGTCATCATATGAAGATCTTTTTTTCTGTTCTTGCTTTGTTTCTCCTATCCTCTTTGAAATTATTTTTCACCAGAAATATGATAGTAGCTATAATCACTGATACCCCCCTATATGAAGCCAGAGCAGAATGTCATCTTGATTCTGGAACGGGCTGTAGATGCTCACAGTGGGTGGAGAGGGTACGTGGCTGGGCAGAGGGTCAACGTGGGTGTGGGGGCAGTGGAACAGGGTCTGTCTCTGAAGGTCCCTTGGGCATTTCTGGAGCTCGAGTGTGAACTTGACATGCTGTGCAAAAATAGGCTCTTTTTTCTCAGCCACTGGCATTGGAAAATTTTCATTTAGTAAGTAATGCAAAATATACATAAGCAATGTCACTGTTTTGATAAAAAACTGACGAAAGCCGGGAAATTCAGAGCTCCAGGTGAGCTGGAACACTTTGCTCAGTGTGCTACCATCCAGCCCTGATCTCACTCCACACTGCTCCGTGCAACGCTGCAGACACTGAAATCACATGCAGGCTGGACAGCACGCGGGTGAAATGGCCTGGAGGAGCCAGGGACTCAGCAGAGTTTCGCTGACCAAAATACATCCTACCAGTACAGAAACTGAATTTTGATACATATTAGAATAAAGCTAATAATTCAGTGCGAAGTTACTTTTAAAGCTTAGAAGAGTAGCAGTCACTGCTCTGAATATTATCTTCACGAGCTCATCCATTTGGCAGCTCCCTGTGGCACACAGGGTAGAATGTCATAGAATGTCAACTCCTGAGAGGGGGATGAGCGCCCCAGCAGCCACCCCTTTCCTGTCTTCCCACTTCGTCTCCCCGTGCCTGAAGGTGTGCTATACTTCGGCCAGGCTTTAGTTTATATCCCTTCTCAAACGTGCCATCTTCACTTCTCTCAGAGCTTTTGCAAGTGTTTCCCCTCTTTTTGGACACTCCTTTTACTACCTGACCTTCCAAGTTCAGCTTACATGTCTCCTCTGAGAAGCTTCTGCTGATTGTCCCAAGCACTGCTGCCCCTCTGTCAGCACCGTGACCAGCACATAGCTGCATCACTGCACTTATCACATGTCACTGTCATTCTTACAAGTCTGTTTCTCCTGCCAGAGTCAGAGTTCTTTGTAACCTGGTGATATTTTAACTCAATAGGATCCAGCATATTACATATATTTTTAGCTTTCCCCATGTGTCTTATTTTTGAGTTTATGAGTTTCTGCTAAGACTTGGGAACTTGAACCTTTCAAATTCAGAATGAAATTTATAGTCAATGAAGAATCAACCAAGAATCCTCCAACAGGCAACCCAGAATCCTGTGACCAATGAATACACAATTTAGGAGTGAAGGGGAAATCAAGACATTCTCAACTGAAGGGAAACTAAGATCATTTGTCACCAGTAGACCTATTGTAAAAGCATGGATATCAGAAAGGAAATGATTTTTTTAAATGGAACTGTAGAACACCTGGGAGCACAAAAAACACCGTAAGCAAAAATATTGGTAAGTACAGTAGGCTTACCTTTTTTTCTGGTGATTTTTAAATTATGTTTGAAGACTGAAGCAAAAATGACAATTCTCTCTGATGTGGAAGTGAAGGATGGAAATACTTAAAATGATTATATTATAAATGGGAGATGGTAAAGGGACATAAGAAGAGATAAGTTTTCTGAACTTCACTCAAACTGGCAAAAAAGACCCGTAGGCTGTGACACGATATCTGGAGCAGCCACCAGAGAAGTTGTCCAGAGATGGACACAAAACCCTTCAGATAAGTCAAAATATAGTTCCGAAAATGTTTTAATAGCCTGCAAGAGTGCAGAATAAATGGCAAGTAACAAACCAGAGAGAACAAACAAAAAAAAAACAAACAAAAAAATGTAGGTTAAGTCCTAAAATATCAATAATTACTTTAAGCTAAGTCATCTAAACATACCAATTTATTTTATTTTATTTTTTAATAATTTTATTTTTTTTAATGGGGTGACATCAATAAATCAGGATACATATATTCAAAGATAACAAGACCAGGGTATCTTGTCATTCAATTATGTTGCATACCCACCACCCAAAGTCAGATTGTCCTCTGTCACCTTCTATCTTGTTTTCTTTGTGCCCCTCCCCACCCCCTATCCCTCTCCCATTCCCCCCTCCCCCCCGTAACCACCACACTCTTATCAATGTCTCTTAGTTTCACTATTATGTCCCACCTACGTATGGAATAATACAGTTCCTGTTTTTTTCTGATTTACTTATTTCGCTTCGTATCATGTTATCAAGATCCCACCATTTTGCTGTAAATGTTCCGATGTCATCATTTCTTATGGCTGAGTAGTATTCCATAGTGTATATGTGCCACATCTTCTTTATCCAGTCATCTATTGATGGGCTTTTTGGTTGTTTCCATGTCCTGGCCACTGTGAACAATGCTGCAATAAACATGAGGCTGCATGTGTCTTTACGTATCAATGTTTCTGAGTTTTTGGGATATATACCCAGTAGAGGGATTGCTGGGTCATAAGGTAGTTCTATTTTCAGTTTTTTGAGGAACCACCATACTTTCTTCCATAATGGTTGTACTCCTTTACATTCCCACCAACAGTGGATGAGGGTTCCTTTTTCTCCACAGCCTCTCCAACATTTGCTATTACCTGACTTGCTAATAACAGCTAATCGAACAGGTGTGAGGTGGTATCTCATTGCCGTTTTGATTTGCATTTCTCTAATAGCTAAAGAAGATGAGCATCTTTTCATATATCTGTTGGCCATTTGTATTTCTTCCTGGGAGAAGTGTCTATTCATATCCTCTTCCCATTTTTTTATTGGATTGTTTGTTTGTTTGTTGTTGAGTTTTATGAGTTCTTTGTATATTTTGGATATTAGGCCCTTATCTGAGCTGTTGTTTGAAAAAATCATTTCCCATTTAGTTGGCTTTCTGTTTATTTTGTTATCAGTTTCTCTTGCTGAGCAAAAACTTCTTAGTCTGATGTAGTCCCATTCATTAATTTTTGCCTTCACTTCTCTTGCCATTGGAGTCAAATTCATAAAATACTCTTTAAAACCCAGGTCCATGAGTTGAGTACCTATGTCTTCTTCTATGTACTTAATTGTTTCAGGTCTTATGTTTAGATCTTTGATCCATTTTGAGTTAATTTTAGTACAGGGGGACAAACTGTAGTCCAGTTTCATTCTTTTGCATGTGGCTTTCCAGTTTTCCCAGCACCATTTATTGAAGAGGCTTTCTTTTCTCCATTGTGTGTTGTTGGCCCCTTTATCAAAAATTATTTGACTATATATATGTGGTTTTATTTCTGGACTTTCTATTCTGTTCCATTGGTCTGAGTGTCTATTTTTCTGCCAATACCATGCTGTTTTGATTGTCGTGGCCCTATAATAGAGTTTGAAGTCAGGTATTGTAATGCCCCCAGCTTCATTCTTTTTTTTAGGATTGCTTTGGCTATTCGGGGTTTTTTATAGTTCCATATAAATCTGATGATTTTTTGCTCTATTTCTTTAAAAAATGTCATTGGAAGTTTGATGGGAATTGCATTAAATTTGTATATTGCTTTGGGTAATATAGCCATCTTGATTATATTTATTCTTCCTAGCCAAGAACAAGGAATATTCTTCCATGTCATTATATCTTTTTCGATTTCCCTTAACAATGGTTTATAGTTTTCATTATATAAGTCCTTTACATTCTTTGTTATGTTTATTCCTAAGTATTTTTTTGTTGTTGTTGCAATCGTGAAGGGGATTATTCTTTTGAGTTCCTTCTCAGTTGTTTCATTGTTGGCATATAGAAAGGCTATTGACTTCTGTATGTTAATTTTGTATCCTGAGACCTTACTGTATTGGCTTATTGTTTCTAGTAGTCTTTTTGTGGATTCTTTGGGGTTTTCGATGTATAGGATCATATCATCTGCAAAAAGTGATACCTTTACTTCTTCTTTTCCGATATGGATGCCTTTTATTTCTTTGTCTTGTCTGATTGCTCTGGCTAGAACCTCTAGTATCACATTAAATAAGAGTGGAGAAAGTGGACAACCCTGTCTTTTTCCTGATTTAAGGGGGAAAGCCTTCAGTTTAGTGCCATTTAATATGATGTTAGCTCATGGTTTATCATATATGGCCTTTATCATGTTGAGATATTTTCCTTTATACCCATTTTGTTGAGAGTCTTAAACATAAAATTGTGTTGTATTTTATCGAAAGCCTTTTCTGCGTCTATTGATAAGATCATGTGGTTTTTTTGTTCTTTGTTTTGTTGATATGGTGTATTACATTAACCGTTTTACGTATGTTGAACCATCCTTGAGATTGTGGAATGAATCCCACTTGATCATGATGTATTATTTTTTTAATATGTTGTTGTATTCTATTTGCTAGTATTTTGTTTAGTATTTTAGCATCTGTATTCATTAGAGATATTGGTCTGTAGTTTTCTTTTTTGTGTGCCATCCTTGCCTGGTTTTGGTATGAGGGTTACGTTGGCCTCATAAAATGTGTTTGGAAGTATTGCTTCTTCTTCAATTTTTTGGAAGACTTTGAGTAGAATAGGAACCAAGTCCTCTTTGAATGTTTGATAAAATTCGCTGGTATAGCCGTCAGGGCCTGGACTTTTATTTTTGGGGAGGTTTTTAATGGTTTTTTCTATTTCTTCTCTACTGATAGGTCTGTTTAGGCTTTCTGCTTCTTCTTGACTCAGTCTAGGAAGGTTGTATTGTTCTAGGAATTTATCCATTTCTTCTAGGTTGTTGAATTTAGTGGCATAAAGTTTTTCATAGTATTCTACAATAATTCTTTGTATATCTACGGTGTCCGTGGTGATTTCTCCTCTTTCATTTTGGATTTTGTTTATATGAGTTCTTTCTCTTTTTTCCTTGGTAAGTCTTGCCAAGGGTTTGTCAATTTTGTTGATCTTTTTAAAGAACCAGCTCCTTGTCCTATTAATTTTTTTTATAGTTTTTCTGTTCTCTAATTCATTTATTTCTGCTCTGATTTTTATTATCTCCTTTCTTCGGCTGGTTTTGGGTTGTCTTTGTTCTTCTTTTTCTAGTTCCTTAAGGTGAAAGTTAAGTGGTTCACTTGGGCTCTCTCTTGTTTGTTCATATATTCCTGAAGTGATATGAACTTCCCTCTTATCACTGCTTTTGCTGCATCCCATAGATTCTGATATGTCGTATTGTCATTTTCATTAGTCTGTATATATCTTTTGATCTCTGCACTTATTTCTTCTTTGACCCATTCATTTTTTAAAAGTATGTTGTTTCGTTTCCACATTTTTGTGGGATTTTTTTCCTCTTTTTTGCAGTTAAATTCTAGTTTCAAGGCTTTATGATCAGAAAATATGCTTGGTACAACTTCAATTTTTCTGAATTTGCTGATGTTGTTTTTGTGGCCCAACATATGGTCAATTCTTGAGAATGATCCATGTACACTGGAGAAAAATGTATATTCAGTCACTTTGGGATGAAATGTCCTGTAGATGTCTATCATATCCAGGTGCTCTAGTGTTTTGTTTAAGGCCACTATGTCTTTGTTGATTCTCTGTTTGGATGACCGATCTAGAGCCGTCAGCGGTGTGTTGAGGTCTCCAAGTATGATTGTATTTTTGTCAGTTTTTGTTTTAAGATCGATAAGTAGCTGTCTTATATATTTTGGTGCTCCTTGGTTTGGTGCATATATATTAAGAATTATTATGTCTTCTTGATTCAGTGTCCCCTTAGCCATTATGAAATGGCCATTTTTATCTCTGAGTACTTTTCCTATCTTGTAGTCAGCATTATCTGATATGAGTATTGCTACACCTGCTTTTTTTTGGATGTTATTTGCTTGGAGTATTGTTTTCCAGCCTTTCACTTTGAATTTGTTTTTATCCTTGTTACTTAGATGAGTTTCCTGTAGGCAGCATACAGTTGGATTTTCTTTTTTAATTCATTCTGCTACTCTGTGCCTTTTTATTGGTGAGTTTAATCTGTTTACATTTAGTGTAATTATTGATACTTGTGAGTTCCCTATTGCCATTTTATATCTTGCTTTCTGTTAGTTTTGTGTCTTGTTTGATCCTTCTCTTTCGTTTTTCTATCTTTTGTTTTTATTTGGTTGTATTCCATACATCTTTCCTCTGTTGCTATCTTTTTTATCTCATGTGCTTCTGTGGTGGTTTTTTCAATGGTGGTTACCTTTGAGTAATGAAAAGGGTCCCTACCCTGTTCATTGTAGCGAACTATTTTGTGAGTACTTTTGCACTCCATCGTCCTTTGCTACTGTTAATCTCCATCTTCTCCCCCTCTTTCTTTTTGTTGTTGTCACAGTTTAAATTTGGTTTTATTGTGTTCTTCTTTGAGCTTTTACTTGTGGCTCTGTTTTTTTTTTGTTCTTTGTATCTGATTGGAGAACCCCCTTTAGTAATTCCTGGAGTGTGGGATTTCTGATGATAAATTCCCTCATCTTTTCTGTATCTGTGAATGTTTTTATTTCTCCTTCATATTTGAAGGATAGCTTTGATGGGTATAGTATTCATGGCTGAAAGTTTCTCTCTTTCAGGACTTTAAATATTGGGGTCCACTCTCTTCTAGCTTGTAGAGTTTCTGCTGAGAAATCTGATGATATTCTAATGGGCCTTCCTTTATATGTTGTATTCTTCTTTTCCCTGACTGCCTTGAGAATTTTTTCTTTGCTCTTGGTTTGTGTCAATTTCATTATGATATGCCTTGGAGTAGGTTTGTTGGGGTTAAGAAAACTTGGAATTCTGTTTGCTTCTTGAACTTGAGGCTTTAGTTCTTTCCACAGGCTTGGGAATTTCTCATCTATTATTTGTTTGAGTATGTTCTCCATTCCATTTTCTCTCTCTTCTCCCTCTGATATACCTATTATTCTTATGTTATTCTTTTTGATGGAGTCAGATAATTCTTGTAGGGCTACCTCATTTTTTTTAATTTTTGAGTCTCTTTCTTCTTCTCTCTGTTGTGCCTCAAGTTGCTTGTCTTCTATTTCACTAATCCTCTCTTCTATCTGACCTGTTCTATTAGCTAAGCTTGTTACTTCGTTTTTCAGCTCGCGAATTGAGTTTTTCATCTCTGTTTGATTTGTTTTTATAGTTTCAATTTCCTTGGACATATATTCTTTGTGTTCATTGAGTTGTTTTCTGAGCTCCCTAAATTGCCTTTCTGTGTTTTCTTGTATATCTCGGAGGATTTTTAGGATTTCTATCTTGAATTCTCTGTCATTTAGCTCCAAGGTTTCCAATATATTAAATGTTTTTTCCATAGATTTTTCCTCATCTAGCTGTGTTACCTCTCTTTCTTTTGTATCCATGATATTCGATTTTCTCTTCCTTAATGGCATCTGAGGGTGGTTTTGTTGATAGTATTAATGAGATTTAATAAAGAATAAAAAGTTAACAAATAATAATAAAAGAAATAAAAAATCAAAAAGAGTTGTTTTTTTAAAAAAAATAATAATGAAATAAAGAGGCCTTTCTGTGTCCAAGGGCAGAGTCTCTGGGCAGCCCCAGCGCCCTGGGAAAGCCACACACGGGAGGGAGTGAGAACTAATTCCAACGGTGGAGATTTTCCATGCTGGAGTGTGTTTCACTCAGAGGGAAACGCGGCCGGCCTCATATCCTGGTTTGCGCGCGCAGATAAGGAGTGAGTGATTCCTCCGAGTGCCTCGGCAATGCACGCCCGTGTTATCGCACAGAGGGGCAGAGTCAGGGGCCTTTGTGTGGGCCAAAGCGGAATCTCGGGCCGCCCCAGCGCCTTGCAAAAGCCGCGCATGGGGACGGAGCGAGACTGAATTCCAACGCTGCAAATTTTCCCTGCGGTTGGGGGTTTCACTCAGAGCGTGAGAATGCTGGCCGGATATCCTGGTTGCAGACAGTGAGTGAGAGTTTCCTCCAAGCGCCCCGGAAGTGGGCGCCCGCCTGTGTTACCGGACAGAGTGGCAGAGCCAGAGGTCTTTGAGTGGGCGGAAAGCCCGCCTGATTATGCTAGCAGCTCTGACTGACTGAGCCTTACCCAGAGCCCTGTGCTGAGTGGAAATAGAGTGGGGAGTTGCCAGCTCTTTGAGCCACTTACTATCCAGGCAGAGGCAGCAGCAACCCCATAGCTGGATTATCAGGCTACTAATTGAGGAAGGAAAGACTAGGAGAAAGTCTCCAGGAATACGGACTCTCTCACTGTCGGAGCCTATAAATGCTAATGAGCTTCGACTGCCAACGAGACTAAAGCACAATACATGACATTGCCATAGAGACTTATCAACTGCAAACCTCTACCTGAGCGTGCCAAAGGGGCAGAACCCGGGGTACAGAGTCACCGACCAGGAAGAGGGAGAGAAAAGAAAAAGCAAGAAGATAACCTCTCAAAATCAAGAATAATCTGCAGACTTTATAACCTATCCCATTTTATTATATTTGTTCGTTTGTTTCTCTTATCTTCATTCTTGATATTTTTTTTTCCTCCTCCAATTTGGCCAATTAACTCTCTACCGGTCTTACTCTCTCCTCTCCTTGAACTACACTACCCATAAGTGTTACATCTCCCATTATCTTTTCTCTTCTCTTCCTTTCTCTCTATGAGGGTTGCACTCTAAAACCCTTAACTCTCTCTCTCCTTTCTTTTTTCTTCTTTTAGTGGTTCCCTCTTTTTTTCAGCTCCTGGGGCCAAGTTTGCTCAAATGGAGCCTTGGCTGTAGGAGGGGAAGGGAGAGACAGAGAGAAAGGAGAGGGGGGAAGAGTGGAGAAGCAGATGGACACTTCTCCTGTGTGCCCTGGCTGGGAATTGAACCTTGGACTTCCACATGCCGGGCCAACGCTCTACCGCTGAGCCAACCAACCAGGGTAATAAACAGTTGTAACACAGTTGCTATCAAAATCCCAGCATATTTTTTTACATATACAATTTTATTCTAAAATTTATATAAAAACAAAGGAAGTAGAGTAGCTAAAAAAATATTGTAAAAGAAGAATAAAGTGAGAGAAATCAGTCTACCTGAGTTCAAGTCTTATTATATAGCTATTATGGGCTATTCATGGAGAAAGATAGACATACATATCAAGGGATCAGAATAAGGAACCCTCAAAATAGACTCACCTGATTTCTGACAAATGTACACTGTTCCTCAATGGAGGAGAGAAAGTCTTTTCAACAAAAGTTACTGGAAAAATCAGCAAAAAATGAACTTAAAAGTAAGCCTTGCAACTTATACAAAAATTAACTTAATATGTATAATAGACTTATATTTAAGTCATAAAACTATAAAACTTCTAGAAGAAAACATAAGAGAGAAATTCTAGAACCTATGGTTAGGCAAAGAGTTCTAAGACTTATCACCAACACAAATCATGAAAGAGAAACAAGGTGTATTGGACTTCATTAGAATTACAACTTTCGTTCTGTGAAAGACCTTGTTCAAAGGATGAAAAGACAAGTGACAGACAGGGAGAAAACTTTTGCTAACCACATATCTACTAGGACTAGTATCTAGAATATGCAAAGATCTCTCAAATGGAACAGTACAGAACAAAGCATACATTAGATAATGTTCAAAAGTCATGAAGACATTTTACTGAAAAGGTTATGCAGATGGCACATAAGCACATGAGAAGGTACTCAACATTATTAGCCATCAGGGAAATGCAAATTAAGACCACGGGGATAATATGACTGTACACCTATCAGAACGGCTGAAATAAAAAAAATAAGATGCAGAGAAATTGGATTACTCATATATTGCTTGTGGGAATGTCAAAGGGCACAGCTACTCTGGAAAATAGTTTGGCAGTTTCTTATAAAACCAAACATGCACTTACCATGCTCCCGGACATATATCCCAAGGAAATGAAAATTTATGGTCACACAAAGACCTATTCATAAAAGCTTTATTAGTAATAGCCCCAAACTGGAAACAACCCAGATGTGCTTCATTTGGTTAATGGTTAAACAAACTGTGGTTCATCCATAGCATGTAATGCTACTTGGCAATGAAACATAAATACATGCACCTACTCGGCTGCTGCTGCTTAGCTGAATCTTCAGAGGTTTAGGCTGGGGGGGAGGGGAGCCAGTCCCCAAAGATTACATGATTCCTTCCTGAAATGACAAAATCATATAAATGGTGATGGGGTAGGAAGAAAATAGGTGTGGCTATTAAAGGACAACATGGGTATTTTTGTGGTGATGGAAATACTCTGTGTCTTGACTTTCAGTGTCAATATCCTGGTTGTATTATTATTGTACTATAGATTTGCAAAATGTTACCTCTGGGAGAAATTGGTAAAGCGTTCATGGAATCACTCTGTATTTTTTTTCTATGAACTTGCTTATAAATCTACAATTATGTCAAAATAAAAGGTTTAATTTAAGATGATAATAGAATATAATTGTAAAAGCTGCCTTAAGCAGACAGGACTGATTTGGAAAGGGAACAAAGGTGACATCTAAATTGAGATTCTAGAAAGGGTTAGGACAGGGGTCCCCAAACTACGGCCCGCGGGCCGCATTCGGCCCCCTGAGGCCATTTATCCGGCCCCCGCCGCACTTCCGGAAGGGGCACCTCTTTCATTGGTGGTCAGTGAGAGGAGCATAATTCCCATTGAAATACTGGTCAGTTTGTTGATTTAAATTTACTTGTTCTCTATTTTAAATATTGTATTCGTTCTCATTTTGTTTTGTTACTTTAAAATGAGATATGTGTAGTGTGCATAGGGATTTGTTCATAGTTTTTTTATAGTCCGGCCCTCCAACGGTCTGAGGGACAGTGAACTGGCCCCCTGTGTAAAAAGTTTGGGGACCCCTGGGTTAGGAGGTGGCAGTATAAATCTATGAAAGTAAAAGTGAATAGATATTAAAAGGAGATTGAAAAAATAAAAAACTATTAGGTCCTCAGAGCTATTACCTACCCTTCATAGCCTGGGAACTGCCCCTCTCAGCCTCTGCTATCCTGCACCCACAAGAGGAAGACTGCAGCTGGTGAACCACAGGGTGTGTGACTGGGGTTGTTAGACGTCCCAGGGACAGGGCTATGCTGATGAAAACAAGGGGTCAAGTGAAAGTGTATATAACAGGGCTCCTGCTCTTTTTCACAGTTAGACCCCAGAACAATGGCAGCCCGGCTTTCACATCTGAGGCAGGAGATCAGAAGACATTTTTCTGGGGGATTTGTCCCACTCAAGAAAAGAGACCTAGAAATATCAACAAGCAGGACTTTCTTCAAGCTGATAACTCTAGCTTGCGTTGTCCAATGTGGTAGTCACTAGCAACCTGTGGCTACATAGCTTTGAAATGTGGTTATTGTGATTTCAGATGGGCTGGAAACATAAAACTCACTTGGAATTTAGAATACTTCTTATAAAAAATAAAATATATGTCTGACCAGTCGTGGCACAGTGGATAGAGCGTTGACTCAGGACATGGAGGTCCCTGGTTCAAAACGCAGAGGTCACCAGCTTAAGTATAGTCTTGCCAGCTTGAACATGGGATCACCAACATTATTCCAAGGTCATTGGCTTGAGCCCAAAGATCACTGGCTTTAACCCAGGGTTGCTGACTTGAGCCCAAGGTCACTGGCTTGAGAAATGGGTCACTGGCCGAGCTGCCCAGTCAAGGCACATATGAGAAGTAATCAATGAACAACTAAAATGACACAACTAAGAGTAGATGCTTCTCATCTCTCTTCTCCCACTCTCCCTTTCTGTCTGTCTCTCTAATAATTTTTTAAAAAAAGATAAAATATTAATACTTTATATTACATGTTGAAGTAATATTTTTATATATTGGGTTGAATAAAAATATATTATTAAAATAAATTTGTAAATGAATAAGATTGAATTTCTTCTTTCTTCCAGATTGAAAACAATCAAAAATATAACTTTTTTCTTTTTTTAAAGTGAGAAGAGGTAAGATAAAGAGGCAGACTACTACATGCACCCCAACCAGGATCTACCCAGCAACCCTGTCTGGGGACAATGCTCGAATCAACCAAACTATCCTCAGCACCTGAGATCTCGAACCAGTTGAGCCACTGACTGTGAGGGGGGAAGAGAAAGAAAAGGGGGAGAGAGGGAGGAGAAGAGAAGCAGATTGTCACTTCTCATGTGTGCCCTGATTAGAGATTGAACCCAGGACGTCCACATGCAGACCAATGCTCTATCCACTTAGCCAATTGGCCAAGGCCAAGAAAAGTAACTTTTATGGAGTCTCTTTTTATTGGTAAACAAAAATTAACATGGTAGAACATGAAGAGAGCCATCAGCCAGGAAACTGAGGAAGAGAAAGTCCCAGTCACATACTGTATATATGATGTGTGTGATGTACCCCCTCCAGCTAGTCCCCATTGAAGTGCTGAGTGCCACAGGGAAGCAGGCCATCTGGATCTACGTATGGCTTGTTTCATCCTCCTGAGTTATCTCAGTCTGAGCGACACTGACACAGACTTTAAGAAATAGTGGAGGTCATCCATGTATCATTTTACTGAGTGAGTCAGCCTATCTGGTTTGGAATCCCAGATCTGCATTTAGTATTCATGATTTAAGTCAACTAACTTTCTTTGGTTCTGTTTGTTCATCTGTGAAATAGGAATAAACATTTTAGTATTCTTTTTTTTAATTATAGTATTCTTAAGGTCAGTGTGAAGATTGAATGATTTACTGTATAAAAATGCTTAGTGCCTTACACTTAGTAGTAAGCATTATGTAAATATAAGTTATTAATATTATTATTATGGGCTAATGACTCTAGTATTATCTCTAATCCTAGGACCACCTATAAGTAAGTACAGTAATGTGTTCTGAGAATCTGAGGTTTAGAGAAGAAGCAGCTCTCCTGGGCCACAAAGTCACTTTAAACCCTGAACTTTTTCCATTATTCTATCTTGCCTCATAAATCTTAGCACCCTGGTGCTGGGAGAAGCCTTTTAGATCATTCTAGCAGGTTATGAGCTTGCAGAGTGGTGGTTAAGGGTTGGAGAATTTTGTGTTTGAAGTGTAGGTATTTGAAAAAATAATTTTCCTTCTGCCTTTCTAAGTTCTTCTGGCTGGACAAATAATCCAATTAACATGAGACAGATTAATAAGAGAAAATGCCCAAATTTATTGTATTATAAATTATTATATGTTCACACAGAGATTCCATAAGAATACAAGGCCTGGGACAGACATAGCAGTTAAGATTTGTTTGCCATCTTGAACTAAGGAGAGGGGCTTGGAGATTTGGGACTTTAAAGGGCAAGAAGGCCATTCATGTGCAGATAGAAAAGCAAATGTTTGGTAAATAAATGTGTGCCAGGCCATCTTTAACAACAGGACACAGAGAGGACTTTGCTAGAATCCTCCCTGCCTGTCACACACTATTCATATTAAATTATAGTTGTCTATGATGATTCCTTCCTTCATGGAATAGATCCTGGAACTTTAGGCAGTTAGAGGAATTCCAAAGTTTCTTTCTGAGTCTTTAAATTTTTATTTATTTATTTTTCATTTACAGTTGACATTCAATAGTGTATTAGTTTTAGGTGTATAGTGTTTAGACATTTTATGAGTCTTTTTTTTTTAAATAACCAACTTAAAATAATCATTTTCTCAGAAGGCATGTTTTAGGGGGGCCAACCTGCACCCCTCAGAATCCTGACATGCCACTCAGGCCCAGGTGATCTTGGACAGTCTACTCAACTTTCTTCTCTAATATGCTGTCATGGTAATCTCTCCCTCATAGGTTGTAAAGATTACAGAAGATATAGCAGATAATAAAAAGTCCTTGGCATACTAAGTGCTGTGTAATTGTTCATTTTAACACTCATGATTTTTATCATTAATATGAACTAAGTCTCAGAGCTTGTCAATGGTAGAGGTCTCCCTGAAACACTAGTCGGTCTTTTCATTCAGTGCTCTTGCCTCTCTACTTTGCTATCTAATTGGGTAGTTTCATTCATCCTTTTAGAATCTGCATGTATCATATAAAGTCAGAGTTGTTAGTGCAGATTTTATAAGAACACTTTCCAGAAGTTTTTTTGAACTACCAAATCCAGAGATTTAGGGTGTAGCTTGGTGCTGAAGTAATTGGCTTTCTTAGTCTCGCATTATAAGAAGTTCGCTTTCAGAGTAAAAGGTTGAGAACAGTGAGAAGAACTCTCACATTTAGGTAATTGCTTTAAGGAATAACTTACCTTTTAAAAACGTAGGTTATTCAGCTGCGACTTCTCCTCTCCCTTGCCACACCGTGTTGAGAATCTCATTATCTATCTTCACAATCCTATTTTCTGAGTTTCCCTTTTTAACTGTTTCCTCCAGTACTATCATTTAATATTATTTTCTTTTCAGTTTATCAGCTAGTTGGGGAAGTGCTGTACTTGTTAGCACTGAAGAGTTTCTCAGGAATACAGAAATGATTTAATCTTAGGAGAATACAGAAATTACTTAATTTTCTACTTGTCACAGAATTAAAGCATCATGAACCCAGTCTTAGCTACTTGAAGCAAGCTGTATGCTTTTAACTGCTCTGAGATTACTGCTGTGATATCAACAAACAGTTCATGGTTGGAGATTAAGTCAGAAAGTGTCATTAATGTATTGAGCTAATGGCAAGATTGAGATGCTTTAATACTTCCTTAAATGTAGTATTTGTTGTTTTTTGTAATTTGATGGATTTGACCATGAACAAGACAGAGCTGTACAGTTCTTTGATAGTGATAAAGTAGGTGTCTTCCAAGCTTCTAATAATATTCCCCCTCTTCCTGGTAGTTACTCAGATAATTACATTATAATTCCATTTTCACAATGTGGAGTTTTGAAACAAAAGAACTAACAGTTTACCCTCAACTCCCCAAATCACCAAGGGAACAGAACATTAGAAAAGAGAATTGCAAATATATTTCCATTTTGTCATAAAGAAGCTTAAAACTTTTTCCATTAAACCTTAGACATCAATTAAACTATGACATTTCTCTTGACGAGCACTAGAGTAAGAAAGAGAAAAGTTCTGTTCTAAGGACCTCATTCCCTGAAAGGAATATCTAATAAGACTGTAACACTGTCTTAGCATTCTCTTCTTGTGGCCTCCATGATTCTTCTACCTGCTTTACAGGAACAATTATGCTAAACTTTTCAGCCACTTTTTTGAGCTCTCCCTCTCAAATGGAGATTAGAGAGAAGTAAGCAACTTTCACTTTTTCTCCCATAATTGAACCCAAGTTGATCCAGGAGGCTTTGTATTCTTCATTTAATCATTCATTGCCCTGGCTGGTTTGCTCAGTGGATAGAGCATTCACCCAGTGTGTGGACATCCTGGGTTCGATCTCCAGTCAGGGCACACATGAGAAGAGACCATCTGCTTCTCTCCTCCTTCCTCTCCTCCTCCTCTCTCTTTCCCTCTTGCAGCCAGTGGCTCAATTAGAGCACTGGCTCCAGATGGGGCTTGCCAGGTGGATTCCAGTCCTGGCACATATGAGAGTCTGTCTATCTCCCCTCATCTCACTTAAAAAAAATAGCCTGACCAGGTAGTGGCGCAGTAGATAGAGCATCAGACTGGGATGTGGAGGACCCAGGTTTGAGACCTCGAGGTAGCCAGCTTGAGCTTGGGCTCATCTGGTTTGAGCAAAAGCTCACCAGGTTGGACCCAAGGTCACTGGCTTGAGCACAGGGTCACTCACTCTGCTGGAGACACCCCCCACCGCCCACCCCCATCAAGGCACATATGAAAAAGTAATCAATGAATAACTAAGATGCTGCAACAAAGAATTGATGCTTCTCATCTCTCTCTCCCTTCCTGTCTGTCCCTATCTGTCCCTCTCTCTGTCTCTGTTACAAAAAACAGAACAAACAAACCAAAAAAAAAAAAGAAACATTCATCAATCAGGAGTTAATGCTTTTCATTCAGTCCCGTGTTTGCTACCATGAAAACTGTAAAAGGTCCATGGGACAATTCCCAGACCTCAAGAAGCTTACTGTCTGTTCCTCTTTTCCTGCCCCTTACTTCTCTTCTTCTGTCAACTTCCCTAAGAATTTGAGGCCACTGACTAAATTAAAGGTAGTCTGCAAGTAATAGAACAATTAACCATAACATGGAAATGTGATCATCTTTACTAGTATAAATTGGTATGTCTATGGAATGAATTAAATGGTTGTAGGTTTCCTAGCTTCCAAGATTAAAGAGAATTCTTTGGTTTATGTAGCAGTCCTTGTCTGACCAGAAAATGCATTACAATTTTTCCATACATATGCTATCTCTCTGGAATAAAAACTAAAGGTGGAATTTATTGGTTGCAAAGTTAATA
Organism: Saccopteryx bilineata; assembly: GCF_036850765.1. Lineage (NCBI taxonomy): Eukaryota > Metazoa > Chordata > Mammalia > Chiroptera > Emballonuridae > Saccopteryx > Saccopteryx bilineata. Next base: position 79,097,770 of record NC_089499.1, read on the forward strand.
TTGACTTTAGTGCATTTTTCAAACCTAGGAATTAGATATTGGGAGATAAGGGTGAGGGCAAAGGTCAGTCTTGCTTTCCGTTATGTCCTGGGGCCCAGCACAGTGCCTGACTCTAAGTAGGTATTTGATAGTTATTGAATGAAATTGAACTATTCAATGGATAGTTTGCATTGACTTTTATTTACAATGAAGACACACTATATGCTCCTTTCCTTTGTTGTGGTATCTTCCTTTAGAAAGCCATCTTTCCTCCCCTTGTTTACCTCCTCACCCTTCAAGTCTCAGGTTTAACTCAAGTTCCTTTGTTTTAGTATCTTTGAGAACGATCCATGCCTTTCCTCTAGAGCTCTTTCCTCGGAAAGAAAAGATACTCTCACCTGGGAGTCTTTTTGACTTGTGTCTGCCTCCTGTAGTGACTTGCAGGAGGCATGGGTTACATTTGACTTTGATCATCTTAGTACTCCAGCCCCTAGCATAGTGCCTGGCACTTATTAGATCCCAAAAAATACTTTGTTAAATGAATGAAAGTAATTACCAAGCAATGTGGTGAATTGTGCTTTTAATGAACTCAAAAAAATTTTAATTCAATTTATATTTTTAAAATGTTCACCCATTTGTCTCATTCCCCACTTTCCCCACCTCTTGCACCCACTAATCTGTTTTCTGTATCTATGGAGTTGGGTATTTTTGTTGTTGTTTTTTTTTAATTCCACATATAAGAGAAATCATATGGGATTTGTATATATTTCTCTGACTGACATTTCATTTAGCATATTGCCCACAAGGTCCATCCTCATTGTTACAAAGGCCAAAATTTCATTCTTTCTTATGGCTGAATAATATTCTATTTGATATATATATATATCATGATTTCTTTGTCCACTCATCCATTGATAGACACTTGTATCTATACCTTGGCTATTGTAAATAATGGTACATGAATAGTTTTGAATTAGTGTTTTTGTTTTCTTCACATAAAAACCCAAAAGTAAAATTGCTGAGTTATATGGTAGTTCTATTTTTAAGTTTTTAAGGAACCCCTGTATCATTTTTCCATAGTGGCTGCACCAATTTATATTCCTACAACAGTGAGCAAGTGTTCTCTTTACTTCATATTCTCACCAGTGCTTGTCTTTTCTTTTTGACAATAGCCATTATAACAAGTGTGAGGTGATTTCCCACTGGGGTTTTAATTTGCATTTCCTTGATGAGTAGTGATATTGACATCTTTTCATGTACCTATTGGCCAACTGTGTAGCTTCTTTGGAAAAAAATGTCTATTCAGATCTTTTGATCTGAATGGTGTTTAATAGTAAACACCATTTTACTATGGTAAAAACAATGGTGTTTAATAAGATTGTTTCTTTGTTCATTTGTTTTTGTTATGGAATTGGATGAGATCTTTTGTATACTTTGGATACTAGCATTTTTTTTTTTTTTACAGAGAGTCAGAGAGAGGGATAGACAGGGACAGACAGACAGGAAAGGAGAGATGAGAAGCATCAATCATTAGATTTTCATTGTGACACCTTAGTTGTTCATTGATTGCTTTCTCATATGTGACTTGACCGCAGACCTTCAGCAGACCGAGTAACCCCTTGCTCAAACCAGCGACCTTGGGTCCAACCTGGTGAGCTTTTGTTCAAACCAGATGAGCCTGTGCTCAAGCTGGTGACCTCGGGGTCTCGAACTTGGGTCCTCCGCATCCCAGTTCGATGCTCTGTCCACTGTGCCACCGCCTGGTCAGGCAGATACTAGTCTTTTATTAGATATAACATCTGCAATTATTGTCTCACATTCAGGAGGTTGCTTTTCATTTTGTTGATGGTTTCCTTAGCTGGGAAAATGAGGATAATGGATGAAAATGAGGATAATGGATGAAAATGTGAATACTGTTAAACATAATAATAACAATGATAATATTGATTAAAAAAAGTTGATGGTAACTATTCTTGAAATCTGACCATGTTCCAGACCCCTCACATTAATTGTCCTTCTCATGACTCTATGAGGAAGGCAAAGTTATTATCCTCATTTTACCAATGAACATGATGAAGATTGATGATTTGGATAGAGGCATCTACTTATTTGGTTGGTAGAGCCCAGGATTCACATGCACATTCTCCACCACCATGCAAAATTGTCTCCTTATGCTGGTTTGCTGAAGCATCCTCAATTTATGATCTAGAGGAATGGAATGATAGTGTCCTCATCTGTCCTCAATAGTATGTGACAGCTAAAAATAGCAACAGTTCCCCATCATTTTGTTGTAAGGCTTTAGCCATGTTCTTATCCAGGAGCAGAAAATGTAGAACCAAAGGCCATATGATTTGCTTTCATTTTCAGGGATTGGAGTGGGATATTTTTTCACCCATCTTATTTGGTGCACAGCCCTTTGCTGCAGTTCCATTTATAAAGAGTTATCATGTACTTCATTTGTTCATTTGAAAATTCAATATTTATTGCAGTGCAGAGCAGCCATATTATTATAAGTACTTGCTCAGACAAATTAAATGATTCAGTGTAGTAATTCTGAAATGTCTAATTTCCATGTGTGGAATCATGTTTATCATCACCCGAATTCAAAGACAAAAATAGTACATTTACATTGGTAACTGATTCATAACATTCCCTTTTACCTTGTTTATTTTATTAACAGAAACCAATTCGAACTCCATCTGTAGCATGTCAAACACAAAGGGATGATTTTGAAATTCGGGTGATAATGGGTGAAGAAGTTGAGACAGGTCCAGAATTGAATCGGTGCCTTCGCCTCCTAGTGCAGCATGTAAAGACGTGGGTTACCCAGACTTTTCTTAACGGGGTTGGCAACCTGCTTCTCCAGGGCCTCAGGTCTCGCAAGTAGGTGTCCATATACATTATTTTAAATATACAATATTGACCCAATATGTTGGGCTTTCAGTTTATAATTGAGCTTTTCTGTAAGCTTTTTCGCTCCATAGATTCTCTTCCAGGGGGTGAGGGAACATTCTTTATACTTCTGGCCTCTTTAAAGAATGACCTCCTTGTCTCAAAGAGGATCTTTCAGTTATTAGTGGCAAAAATTAATGATCAGAAAGCTAAAAATTTTTAAAGCAAAAATTTCATTTTGGAGGGAGAAAATATCTAATCTCAAGCCCTAGGACATATAGGTTAATGGCAAACTTGCTTCAAGAACAGAAATCTGAGAAGCAAACTTGCTAAGTCTGCTGGAGAACTAATCAAGCATATTGTTCCTTTGATTTAGAAAATTAAAACGAGTCTTTTGGAAAGGTTGAAAAGATGTCACAGTACACCCTCAGCTTACCTTGTTAATGTGTGTTTCCTCTTTCCTGTGGTCCCAGAGGCACTGCTCTGTGCTGAGGATGGTGGGCGCTGGTGGTATCTGGCCCTCTCCTGGCTGATGGTTCAGGCTCAGGCTCTTTGCAAATGGCAGTGGGTTCCCTCTACTGGCTGAGCTTAAAGTCAGCCCTTCACACAGAGCCAACCTGGAGGGGTCACCACCAGTCTCACTGATTATCTGGACGTTGTTTTGAGTTTCATTCTTAACAAACTAACCATCTGTGTCACTGGTTGAAGTGCCATCATGAGCTGTGATGGATGAACTCCCTTCCTTCCTTCCTTCCTCACACCCTCCCTCCGCCCACATTGCTCTGACCTGTCTCCCACCATGGCCCCTCCCTGCAGCAACCACACGCCCCCAGGCTGTGCTGTTCTTCTGCCACACCCAGCATTCTTCTGCCTCCAACCTTTGCATCTTCTGTTCCTTCTGCCTGGAACTTCCTTTATCCAAATCCATCTTCTACACCTCACTGAGGCCTTTCCTGCACTGTTACCTTCTCAGTGAGATCTTTCCAGATCCCTTTGATTAAAAATGCTACAATTTCCCCAAACTCACTATATTAGTTTACTAGGGCTGCTGTAACAAAGTACCACAAACTGGGTGACTTTAGCCATAGAAATTTGTCTCGCAGTCTGAAAAACTAGACGTCTAAACGCAGTGCTCCCTCTGACACCGGCAGAGGCGTCCTTCCTGGTGCCTTCCCGGATTCCAGTGGACCCGGCAGTCCGGCCTTCCTTGGCATCAGTGTAACTTACACCCATTCTGTCATCACAGGCACTCTCCCTGTGTGTCTGTTGTCACAGGGCTGTCTTATAAGGACACCAGTCACAGTGGAGAAGGAGCTGGTTCTACTCCAGTGTGACTTCACCTTAACTGATTCTGTCTGTTCTGATCTGATGTCCAAATAAAGCCCCACTCTGTGGCCCTGGCAGTTAGAATGGCCATGTGTCTTCCTGGGAGCAGGGGGCCATAATTCATCTGGTGACACTCATCATCTTCTCCCTACTCTGTGTTTCCCCAGAGCACATGGCACTATTTAACCAAGCATGTAGTTTACATTTTTTTTACGTTTATTGTTTGTCTTCCCAAGCAAAGTGTAGGCATCAGGAAGGTAGGATTTGGTTATCACATTCAATGCTTTAGAGAACAGTTCCTAAGACCTTACTAGGAATGCATTAAATATTTATTGAATGAATGATTGTGTTCGGTTATTGCATTGGGAAGATCATATAGCAGGATATGGACAAAAACCATCAGATAAAGAGAGAAAAGAATTACCTTAGACAAAATTCTAGGAAATGAATAGGTGCTTATAATTATGATATTTTTATTTCAAAGATAGTCATAGGAAGGAAGAGCAGAGGTAGAGGTCAAAGCAGAGAGGGGCTGGCCAGCAGGAGGGTTCCTACATTGTCAATGATTTATAGGTAGTGAGGTCATCATGGGCTCCTTGTCACTCCCCAGCCTCCGAGTTATCCCTGCATGGGGGGCTGGGGGGCACGGGCTTGTCATTTTGCTTGAGCATCTAATGTGCGCCAGGAACTGTGCTTGCTACTTTATCTTTAGTGATCATCTCTGCTGCTAGCTGTGCCCCACAGAGATTGTCATGTCCTTTGATAGCGGTGTAAGGCATGTAAGATACAGAGATGGCAAGTGCATTACTAAGGATTCAAACTGGGCCAGTTGGACTAAAAACCTATGTTTCTTCCATTGTCAAATTCCCTCCAAGTCTTGTAGACATCTGGGTTTCAAAGAAAAGTAACTAATGTTACTTACAAAATACTATTCAGATGAATGATTTGGCACAGACCACCACAAAATGAAAGAAGTACTCTTTCTACTAGACTTGTGGATCAGCTTCATCTTTTTGCAAAAGAGAAAGTTTTAGAAAACAGTGCCAAGACTGGTTAGCTCCTGAGGAGGCTCAAATAATGCAGGAAGAACAGTCCTAGAAGAGAAATTCAAAAAAGGAGTGTTAGGGCCCCATTCTGCCCCTCTTTTTATGCGGTCTTGTATGAATCACTTAACCCCAAAGTAATAATACCAAAGAAAGTAATAATACCTACAGAAATCATGTGTACCTTTATTTTGTGTATTACCAGTACCAATGTAGTCAGCTAACTCAGTATTCGTGGTAGGTGTTCCTAATGATGTTGTACCTACAAGCCATTCAAATCACTGCTCAAGTCATCTGGATCTCTCATTTTGGTGTAGGTATCTCAGGACCACCTGCCTGCCTAGACCCTCTGCAAAAGCTGTGTGCATCCTGCCACTGAGCACCGAGGAAGTAACACTAGCCAGAGAGGTAGTATATACTAAATTTTAAACATTTTAATAGAGTTTGTTATAATTGACTTACTGTAGGCATCCTTTTGTTAGTACATATAAAATAGAACTTTTAAAATGATAAAATTTCAGGGCTCAATTCCCTTTGAGAATTTACCCTTTCTCGACTTCTATTTGTAGCTGCCATTTTAAAATTAGGGTATAAATATTATGTCAGTTAAATAAAGGAGTGATGGCTTCGTTTTCTGTGAAATGTAGCTTAGCTGTTACCTGATTGACATGCTATTATATTCTTCTCCCCCTACCAGACAGTTACATATACTTAATAATTTTTATATATAAAGAGTAAGGTTAAACAGTTACACAGTCAGGTTGTTATGCTTTGCATGGCGTTGAGACTGATTGTGGAATTGAAATGGAATTTGTAGTGGCAAGAGGATGCTTCTGATATGAAACATACCTCTTAAAAAAGTGTTGGACTGTTGTTGATCAGAGTCAGTCCTAGTGGCATATGTCAGGACCATTGAAGGACAAATCTTACAAAAAGTCTTGAAGGGAAGGCAAAATAACCATTTGTCTTCATACGTCTTTGAATGGTTTCACTGACTATCTTGAATGCACATTTTGCAAAATAGCAAGAAAGGAAGAGAAATTAGCTAATATGGTAAAATTTCCCCAGCATGCTGTCAGTGGGCTGTGTTCACTTGACCTTTCTAGAACTCACACATAGGTACATACTCTTCCCCTTTTCTGTCACCATCTCATCTCCTTTTACAATATTTCCTATTGTGAGAGCCCAGCAAACAATTTAGCACTTTTAATAAACACAGATATTGAATAGCCCCTGTGTCAGAACACAAAGTTGCTTCCAGTCAAGACCTGGTGTCTAGTCTCCACTGTACAGTGCTGCCAGCCGAGGAGCAAACCCCACTGCTGGTTTGTCATCTACACTCTGCTTTCATTTCACATCTTCTCCTGTGCTAGGCAAGATGAGCAGTGAGGCTTGGAGTCTGGCTTATATTTCCACTTAAAACCCAAACCAATTGTCACTAGATGAGGTTATGGGTAGGAGGTAAGTATTTTGAAGAGAGGAATTAGAAGAAGAAGAGAAATGTTTTCTATATGTTGTTACTTGTTTTCACTTCTTCTATGGCTTGACTGAACCTGACATTCTCACAGGAACAACTAAAAAGTCTTTGGGAAAATTACTTGATAGCATTAGAGAGTAAAACTAAGCAAGGAAGTTCCAGAGGGGAATTGAAATTCAAAACTTGGAAGTAGGGGCCAATGCAGAGTGAGTTCCAAATTTTACAACTTGTAGATTGAAGGCAGACTGAAGTTAACATGACTTGGGCTGGCTAACTCCGATAGAAAACCCACAGTCTTTTTGGTTGAAAACCCAGAGAACAGAGTTCGAGGTAACCACAGTCACTGGAAAATGAAGCTAGAATCCTGGAGAAGAGAGAGGTAGAGAGGGGAAGCTCCCAATTCCGTGTAGAAACTCTGCCCACAGTTTTGACTGACTCTGAGGCACACAGGTAGGGAACACACACACACTAGCACACCTGGAGGTGAAAGAGCTGAACTGAGATTGGAGCACCCAACCAAGAGAGAGTTTTCAATTTGAGTGTAACCAAGTTAATCACCTGCTAAAACAAACACATCAATGTTCTTCAAAGACCTCTAACAGGCCTCACACCATAATATTCTATATTTATACATTCACATGGTACAACTCAAAATTATATAATGTATGAAGAACCCCCAAAATACAAACCCTTCTGAGGTGAAAAAGAAATATTCTGAGACCAATTTCAAGATGTGTGATTTAGCAAAGATTTTAAAGAAGCTATTATAACCATATTCAATAAAGGGAAAAATACACTCACAGTGAATAAAAACAGCAACTAGAAACACAAAGAAGAACCAAATGGAAATTCTAGAACTGAAAAAGATATTTTAAAAAAAAGTTCACTGCAAGGACTTTCCAAATTCAAGTTAGAAATAACAGAAGATGGTGTCAGTGAACTTGAAGATAGAGCAATAGAAATTTTCTTTCTAAAGAAGAAAGTTTTAAAACACTTAAAAGAAAAAAAAATGAGCAGAGTCTCAGGGACCTGTGTGACAAAAGTAAAAATGTCTAGAATAGGTATAATTGGATTCTCAGAAGGAGAGGAGAAAGGGAATAGGACAAAAAGTATTTGAAGAAACAATGCCTAAGAATTCTTAAATTTAGTGAAATACATAAATTTGCTGCTCTAGAAACTCCATGAACCCCAGACAGAATACATTTGAAGAAAACCATGCTTAGGCACATTGTCTTCAAACTCCTAGATACCAACAACAAATAGGAAATTTGGGTAGTAGCCAGAGAAAAATGGCCCATTGCCTTCCAGGGACAATGCTTAAAATACACACTGACTTCTAACCAAAACCTACAGAGGCCAGAAAAAGTGAAACAGTGTTTAAAGTACAGAGAGGGAAAAATTAGCACTCAGAAATCTATATTTAGTGAAAATATTCTTTGAGGATAAAGAAAACTGAAGACATTTTCAGATAAAACTAAGAAAATTTATTCCCGGTAGGTCTATACCACACACAATACTAAAAGAAGTTGTTTAGGCTAAAGTGAGGTAAAGTAGAAGCTTAAATCTTCAGGAAGGAATGAAGACTGTCAGAAATCACAAATATAAAAGAGTATTTTTTTATCTTATTTTTTTAAATACATAGAAGCTTTTAATGAAAAAAATTAAAACACTTTCTTGTTGTGTTTATAATGTACTTACTGTGTGTAGATTCAGTACATATGAAAATTCTAGCCTAAAGAGGGGGGGATTATACATGGACTTATACACTTGCAAAGTTTTCAAATTTTATATAAGATTGTATAAAATTAACTAAATGCACTATGAAAGGTCAAGAATGTATACTTTAATTCATAGAACAGCCACTAAAAGCACAATAGACAAAATAGAATTCTCATTTTTTAAAAATGATCTAAAAAGAATACAGGAAAAAAGGAATAGAGGACAAGAAACAGGGGAGGCAAACAAAAACAAATAAAATTGTAGTGCTGTATACAACCATATTAATAATTACATTAAAATCAATGGACTATATGCTTTAAATAAAAGGCAGAGTTTATCAGAATGGATTAAAAAGAATAACTATATTCTCTTAAGAGAGAACCCTTTTTTTGTGTGTATGACAGAAAGAGAGACACAGAGAGAGGAAAAGATAGGGACAAACAGACAGGAAGAGAGAGAGATGAGAAGCATCAATTCTTCATTGTGGCTGCCTAGTCTCCTTAGTTGTTCATTGACTACTTTCTCATATGTGCCTTGCCCAGGGGGTTCCAGCAGAGCAAGTGACCCTTTGCTCAAGCCAGCAACCTTAGGCTCAAGCCAGCAACCATGGGGTCATATCTATGATCCCATGTTCAAGCCAGCAACCCTGCACTCAAGCTGGTGAGCCTGCACTCAAGCTGGTGACCTCAGGGCTTTGAACCTGGTCCTCTATGTCCCAGTCTGATGCTTGATCCACTGCGTCACCACCTGGTCAGGCAAGAGACAACCTTTTTATATAAAAATACAGAGAAGTTTAAATTAAATTGATGGGAAAAACTACCAGGAAGCAGCACAAGTAGTTTAGGGTGGCTATATTAATACCACACAAATTGAACTTTAAGACAAAAAATATTAGCAAAGATAAAGAAGAGCATTTCATAATGATAAAAGGGTTACTTCATTAAGATGACAGAAGAATTATAAATGAGTCTATATATCTGGTAAAATTCCAAGTGAGATCACTTTAAATATTTTGAGTCCAGAATTTTTTGAAGTCTAACTCAACTGTGAGTCAAGAGACATCACTTTAAGCTAACAACCATTTAATAAAATCAACAACCATTCAAAAATGTATGGAATCAACATTCAACATAAGTAAAAAAAGAAGCATAGTTGAAGAGTATACGTATCTGTGTGCCTGTTTTTAAGTGTGTCATTACATATCATTGTGCAATGCATGTTTCCTTCATTTCATGTATTTTATATGCTTGAGCACTTCCCATCATCCAGGATTATGGTACTCTTATAATTTAATGCCAGACAGAGTTTATATTCAATGTATACACCAGAACAGCTATTCAGACCATTGTGTTTGGTGCCCTCACCATACTAGTTGTTAAATACATTGAGTATCAACCCTGCTTACATAAAATAGTTATGGAAGTTAGAAGTATTTCTTCCATTTGTCAGTGGAAGAATCAGAGGCTCAGAGAGGTTCGGTATGTTTCCCAATGTCATATAACGGGTGGATGTCAGAGCCAGCCTTCAAATTCAAGTTTGCATATCTTTCCCCACTGCACCACATTATTTCTTTTGAAGAAACATCACTGACCTGTTGTTATGAGTGCATGCATTGAGGAATTACAGTGCCCGTTCCTGGACACCCTTGAGTACAAATGAATGTTTTAGTGGTGTAGCTGGCCACAGTTTGGATACAGTCACTGGCTGTGAAACATAGGGAGCTGCTATTGTACATAAGAAACATAACCACGATTTTGGCCTGGTTTTCTGGGTATTCAATTATATGAATTATGAACCTGAAAACATTATATGTGTATATTCTTGATAGATTTCTATATTGCTAGTAGATGTGTGTTTAGTGAGAACTTAGAGATTGTTGACACCTTTCTCAGATTTCCATGTGCCCTCTGACAAGTATGAAAGGCAGAAAGTGTGGCTCTTGGCTGGGCCTCGATCAGAATTTTGCACCAATGCATAGAGTTCAGAGAGAGAAGTGATTTCTAAGTGATGTTTAAGCATTATACCTTTGAGTTTTACTACTTCTGATTGATAGAACTGCATTTATATCTTAAAGTGTCAATATTTCAGACTTTCCCAGTGTTACTCTGTATCAAATGCACTGAGTGCTTTTGCAGATATTCTCTCTGAATCTTCACAGCCATGTTAAGAAATAAATATTATCCCCGTTTTAGAAATAAGGACACAGGAAAGTTCATATTCTCTCCTCTTAAAGAGGAGGATATGTGTTTGCTTCTCTCCATGACATAGGACCTAAACACTAAGTTATAGGTTCACTGTATTTGCTTGGAAGAACCTGTATGTAATTTCTACAATGTATGTGAATATCCCTTGCCTAGAATCAGGTGACATGAATCCTGGTCATTGCTCCTTTACTACTAATTAAAAATTATCTGCTTCATTTGTGGTGGCATATAGCCAATTTAAAATAAGATTAATAAAACATATTTAGAAAATTCAGAAACAAATCCTCTTACCACTGCTACTAATAGAGTTGCAAATACAGTGGCACCTCGACACACGAGCACTTTAAATTACAAGCAATTTGAGAGATGAGCAGTCAGTTGTGGGATTTTTTGCTTTAAGTCATGAGCGGATATTCGAATCACGAGCTTTCACCACCCTCCACTAGGTGGCCTGCCGAATGTTCTGAAAGGGAGGAAGAAACAAACTTCCACAGAAAGGTTTTTGTTGAAATGACCTCTAAGTGAAAGTGAGAAAAGTGTGGTGAAAAAGCCAAAAGTCAGTGAAGAAAATGATGATGATTAAACAAAGTAAAAAAATAGCAGTTAAATTTAGTGATAATGTTACATATCAGACATAATGTATAAGTTAAAGTTTGTAATTAAATATAGCATTAAGTGTGCAGAGAGTTATGTTAAGTGACAGAGCATGAAATGAAAACCTCCTCTGCCAGTCTCCTCCCCCTCTGCCAGCATCTTCACCTGACCTTGAAAGTAAATACACTTAATAAACCTAAACCAGTTTATTTGTTTACATTCTCTCTTATTATGTGTATATATATGTATATACATATATATGTATTTTATTTATAAAGTAAATTTCTTATTGAAAAGCATATAAAACAAAAAATTTGTGTGGGTTTTGTGGGCCAGAACGGATTAATTGCATTCCCATTAATTTAAATGAGGAAATTTGATTTGACACACGAGCAAATTGAGTCATGAGCTCAGCCATGAAATGAATTAAACTCATGAGTCAAGGTACCATTGTACACGTTAAAGACACAACTTTGCTCTGAGTTTTCTTGCACACAGAGCAAAGACAAAAGAAAACACAGGAGGTTTCATGTCAGAAATGTTTCATATGATCTCAAAGATCTCTTCCCATTTCCCAGATTTTATAAAAATGGAGTAATAACTTACCTTTCAGAATCTTGGTGGGTTTAAATGAGTCCACAATGGTGCATAAATGTTAGCGTTTTGTCTTCCTTTCTTACATAATTTCAACTAAGGTTTGCAGTAGAAATCTCAGGAAAGTCAGACTGCAATTAACATCGTCAAAATGTCATGCTCTGAACATCCGTGGGTCAACTTATTTAAGAACTCCTATATTGTCAGCACTATGAGAGGCATTTTACAGTCTTCTCCATACAAAATTGCTATTATCCTCCACATTTCATAAATTAGGGAACAAAATTCCTAAGAAATGATGTCACTTGATCAAGGCCATTATAAGTTTAGTTAAAATTTGAACCCCTATCTACCTGTCACCAAAGCTCATGGCTTTTCCAGTACACTAAATTGCTTCTATAGCAGTTTTGGCATTCGTTGCAAGAATCATTTCTGGTTATAGAGAGGTAGTTGTGAAGAATCAGCACACCCTCGGTTAGAAATTGTATGACCGGAAATCACTGATGGAGTGATGACCCAGAGCCTCCTTATAAATCCTGGAAGCATCAGAGAACCTATACATGTCTATATTTTGTGTTCATGCTTTGTTTTTAAAAAGTGAGTTCTTTGTCAAGACTTGAAGAGTTGTAGAGTGACAGAGTAAGGTCACCCTGGAACCACCAGTGTTATCTTTGCCAATACAGTTGAATGTCTCTCAACTGTAAAGCTTATTTAATGAAAAGAAACCCCCAAAAATTCTCGTTAGTTTGACATGAGCAAACTTTGAGCCTGCTGATTATCATACCTATAGTATATGCTCATGAAATCCCACATTGTGCATTTCTTCAGGTTGTCATACTGCTGATTACCATACCTACAGTATATGCTCATGAAATCCCACATTGTGAGTTTCTTCAGGTTGTCATACTGCTTTATTGGAACAATGTCTAGTGTTGCTCTTATGGGAAAGAGTCTTGAATCAAAGGGCCAGAGAACTTACTTTTAATATTCTGGAGTTTACTTTTAACTACAGCTAGAAATTGTTCTGTTATATAGTTTTGATTAAGAGACTATTTCTTCTGAATCTTTTTGGGTGTTTTTTTTTTTTATAAATCAAACACTGTAATTATAATGGAGCTGCTTTTTAAAAAGAGCTACTAAATCGTTCTGCCAGCAGCTGAGAGCCAAAGGGAAGGACTCCATTATTTTGGGCTGTAACCAGGAGGCCTGTTTGGGTATGCTGGGGTGAAATAAACTGCAAATAAGCGGTCAGGATGGGTTTTAGTTTTGCTAACCCTCTGCTGTAGTGTTTTTGCTTTAAGACAGGGGTTGGGAACCTATGGCTCGCGAGCCAGATGTAGCTCTTTTGATGGCTGCATCTGGCTCACAGACAAATCTTTAATAAAAAAAATAATAATGTTAAAAATATAAAACATTCTCATATATTACAATTCATTCATTTCCTACTGCTCATGTTCATGGTTGCGGGTGGCTGGAGCCAATCACAGCTGCCCTCAGAGACAACACCAAATTTTTATAGGATAATGCATAACATACACGGGTCGTTGTATGGCTCTCACAGAATTACATTTTAAAATATGTGGCGTTCATGGCTCTTTCAGCCAAAAAGGTTCCCGACCTCTGCTTTAAGATGTTTAGGCCTTATCCTCACCTCAGTGGGTGGGTTAAAGAGTCAATATTTCAGGCTATCTATGTTACTTGATTTGTTTATATGGTAGCTTTAAAAAATATCAATACCCAACTTCACCCCAGACCAAATTAATCAATCTTTGGAGGTGATTGTTTCCTAAACTCATTGATTCTATGGGAGTTGGGTCGAGAGAGACTAGGCTGAACTGGCCCAGGTTGTCTAGGTTTCAAGGACAGCTATTTCAGCAGCTGTCATCATCAATCAATGTTTCCCAAAGGGTATAAACTCTTTAGGGTTTTGGAAGATTCAAATTCTGCTTTCTGAGCTCCATTTAGATTATTAATGAGATTGTTTGGAGATAGGAGCCCAGGAATCTCCATGTTAAACAAGAGCCCTAGTGAGTCTCATGCACTAAGGGTTGAAAATTAGTTAGAAAAGTATGGTGACCTTTATGAGTGAAGTTGAGTGCATCTGCAGAGAGAGTGCACACATCACAGTAGAATCGGGGCAGGCTTATATATTTCTAATAGTAGAAATTTTGATACAATCATTTGGACTAAAGGGAATCATGCATGTTTACAAGAGCATCAGCTTTACTTTGGGAACCCCCTGCTGAGTGTCATGAGACCCACGAATGGGTCACAAAATCAGTAGCTGCTTTAACCTTTGGATACCCAGGCATAATAACTAGGGCCATTGTGTTTTCAAGGTCTTTGAAAAGATATTGAGAACCAAAAGAGCAGGAAAAATTATTTTGGTTTTAATGTATGGAGAAATTACAGAATCAGAACAAATATTTAATAAAATGCCAATAAAATGAACATTTTATTATTAACTACTAAATTATAAAAAGTCTACATTTAGAGACATTTTATGAGTTAGCTTTTCTTACTTAAGAATTTCTGAAAATACATGTGAGTGCTGAGAAATTTTAACCAGTTTAAAAATTAAATCAAATTATATGTAAACAAATAATATCAAATGTAAAAGTACAAAAATATTTTCTAAGATTTCACATCTGACAGTTGTTTAGTATAATATATCATATAACATTGGGTTAAGTCTCCCAAAGATAATGTGCTTACTCCTGGCTAACTAGCTGAGTTGGCTAGAGTATCATTCTAATACGCCAAGGTTGTGGGTTTGATCCCTGGTCAGGGCACGTATAAGAAGCAACCACTGAATGCATAAATAAGTGGAACAACAAGTCATGTTTCTCTCTCTATTTCTCTATCACCCTTCCTCTCTTTCTCTAAAATCATAAGTAAAGTTTAAACATTTTTTTTATTTAGACAATTCAATTTAACAGGGTGGCATTGGTCAACTAGAGTACATAGAATTTGAGTAAATATCTTCACATCATTTGGATAATCAATTATGCTGTATACCTATCACCCAAAGTCAAATCATCCTCTGTCCTTTTAAGGATTTTAAAAAAGAAAAAAAAATGTGCTTAGAGTTTAGGAAGGGTATATATGTATACCCCAAAGTACATACTTCAAAACTAAAGATATCTAGTTGTCCTGGGCTCCATGCTAATTGACAAAGCTGTCAAAATATGCCTAAGCGATCTTCTAAAGATGCAGTTGAAGCTTAACTAGCATTATTGCTCACCATCCCTCCTCTAAAAAAAAAAACACAAAACACACACACACACAGCCAAAAGGATAGAAGAAAAATTAATATTTTTAGCTACATATCTCACTACCTTTAAAAGTATATCACTTACATAAAAGTTGGAACTTTAATGAGCATCAGATGAGACTGACAAGGCAAATTACACACCATGCTTCTTACTCAGAAAATTACCCCTAAGAAATTGCAATAATAGTAGTGAAAAAACACATGACTGGAATAAAAGACAGAGAAGTAGCTGTCATTGGAAATTCAGAGTCTCTGAGGTCAGCTAATAACTAAATAATGTCTTTTTTGAATTCTCCTTGCCCTGTTCATCCTTTGGATGTGATTGCATATAAGGTCCCCAGTTTCAGGATTCTTCTGATCTGTAGATTATGATTCCTGCTACTAGCATCTTATTTAAGATATATCCTCTCTTTTTCTTAGCCCCTTCATTTGTTTCTTATGTAAAATTTACCATAACTTTATTGTTGGTTTACTTTTTTTTTTTTGACTGTCTCCTCCCCTACAGTGTAATCTCTACAGAAGCCTGTGTTATGGCTACTCACAAAATCAATCATGGGGAAAAACGATGACAATTGATCACTTTGTCCTTGCCAGAAATGATCAGGCAGGAGTATCATGCTATTCAGAACAATGTTAGAAAGGCTTAACTGGTCAGGAAATAGTTTAGGACATCTTTTTAAAATGTAGTATTCTATAACACCCAAGTTATAAATAAATGAGCGATGGGGTAAAGTACATTCAAGTATTTAGACTTCTCTCACCACTCCCAGCATTAAAAGGCATAAAAATGCCTCCCAAATCAACTTTTCCTTTCATATAAATAATAAGAATTCTAGATGAATAAAATGGCTAATTTTTCACTTGAATAGGACTACTTTATATATCTGGTGAGACGCCTGAACATTTCTTGGTAATACTTCCACTGATTAATAATTTAGAATGATGACTAACTGGAGAATGGAAGTGGCGCTACAGCCTCTCGTTCTCCTCTTTATTATTTCAGACAAATTGGTAAGTCATGATGGAGGTGTGGGATGTTTCTAGGTCAACTGGCTAGAAGCTTTGGATTAAAATTGAAGGAAGATATTTTATCTCTCTGAGGTGTTGACCTCACCCCTGATAGAGCTGAATGACTTTGTGATGTGTTGCCTCTGATACTTAGCACTGCTACTATGATTCTAGCAAAGTCTATGTGACAGGAAACTCCTAGTGTGACTCTGCTGTGTTCCACATCATGTTAGATACTGGTTCAGATAAAACAATGGATCTAATACAATCCTAACCATAAGTAGTTCAAAAATCTGGCAAGAGAGACATATATGCCTGCAAGCCATTATCCTATCAGGTAAAGAATATTAAGTGTTTTAAGAGCAGGATGTGAACACATCCCATGAAGCCATCAGTTTGGGGCTTAAAGTGAGGGACCTACCTAATTAAGAATTAGTGCTTTGAAGCAATGTGACAAAGTCAAGCTGTCTAGTGCAAATGGTATGTTCTGTTAACAGCAGTTAGAATTAGAGAATGGAGAAAAAGAAAAATGCTGGCTTGAGAATCTGGTCCTGATTTTCAGGCCTTCATCAAGCTCCGGATCTGTACTCAGAAAAACAGGATTCAGATAAATTGTCTCAGAAGAACTGAAGTGAGCCTCATCCTAAGAAGTGTAAAGGGGTTTAGCTGGAAATTTCCACTCGTTCTTGAGATGTTGTGGCTTTAACAGAAGCCAGTCTTATTGTGGCTGCTGCCAGGGATGCCGATGTCCTCTTCCTGTAAGGGAGGCGTGGCTGTGCCCCTCACTGAATCTCACAGATTCTGAAGACAGGTGGGCTTGCCATCTAAATAAAACCACTGTGTATATGATGCTAGATCTACTTCCACTGGCTGAATGTTTTGCTAATACAATCAGGGGCTGAACACCAGGATTCACCTCAAGGAGCAGAGGATCATGTATGCCTCCTCTCACCCCATCTTCTGTGGAGTTAGGTCACTTTCAGAATATTTATGTTTGTTATGGATTGAATATTGTCCCTCCAAAATTCATACGTTGAAACATAATCCACAATGAGACTAGATATAGGGCCTTTAAAGGGGTAATCAAGGTTGAATGAGGTCAGAATGGTGGAACCCTAATTCAATATGACTGGTATCCTTGTAAAAAGAGGAAAAGACACCTAGTATGTCTGTACACAGAGAAAAGACCATGTGGAATCCTCTGTAAGCCAGAGAGAGGGAGCTCAGGAGAAACCAAATCTGCTGAGACCTTGATCTTGACTTTCACCCTCCAGCACTGTTGAGAATACAGCTTTGTGGTTTAAGCCATCCAGCCTGTAAGATTTTGTAATGGCAGCTCTAGAAGACATACACAATTACTGACAAGTGCCTCTGATGGCTTTTATTTGTGAGCCTAAGTCAATGGCAAGCTAAATTGAACTGTTAATTTGAGCCAAAGAAATTAAGACTGTCCTTAAGAAATTATTCTTATGCTCATATCATTAAGTAGTGTTCAGCATAAGCATAGTCTGAAGCTACTCATTTATGCAGAGCAAGTTTTTCACTCAATCAAATACCTATTCAACAAGTGGTTGTTGCATGCCTACTGTGTGCCAGTTATTCACAGGTTATGCTCAGAAAGCGCTGTCAGTCTATAAGAATAATAAAACAGGCACATAAAATACTGTCATTTGTTTGCAGATGTGCCAACATTGTGCCAAGAGTGAAGGGATCATTGTCACTAGAGTGGCTGGAAGATCCCTGCAGAGGTGGCAGTTAAGGATGGGATTTGGTCACACAGGGATGGGCAGTGGGGAAGGAGTAGTGAGCAAAGGCTTAATGATGAAGACCCTGGGAAGTTTATGGGGAGTTATGCACTTTTACTGAAACATAGTAGATGCAAAGGGAAACTTCTTTTTATAAGGCTGAGCTATTTCAGACTCAAAGAGCTTCTTTAATAAAGGAGTAATGATACTTAGGCACTATATTATGTAAATCATTAGTTAACATCCATACTCATCATTTCCTTACAAGGCAGGTGCTAATATTATTCCAATTTATAGACAGGGAGACTGAGGCATAGATAGGTTAAATTACATACCAACTTCTAGTAAATGGTGTACCTGGGATTTAAACCTAGGTATCCTGGCTTCAAGGCCCTTGATTACATAAAGGAGGTCTGAGTATCTAAACCAAAGTCTGAGGGCAGGTACTGGTTGTCAGTAGATTTGCAGATGGGACAAGGAGCAGAGCTTTGAGATAGTGGGCAACTTGTATTTCCTTGAGCAAAGAGAAGGGCAGAGCCCCTGCCTCCCATAACCGTGAGGATGATGGCAGTGCACTTGGCCACTTTCCTCTAAGTTAGCCATGTTTGCAGACATTCATGGAGATAAATCGTCGGTACAGGGAGACAAAAGTGTTTTTCAGGCGCTTTGCTGCCATGGTTAGGCTAGGACGGTTATGAAAGGAGCTTTTCTGAGGCCGCTGCCTTCTGGGGTTACATTCTTAGTGAATCTACTGCTTCAAAATGGAGTTTGTTCGTTGCATGTCATCCCAGGGTGGCAGTTAGTTGCATGTGTTTGGTTGTGTGCCAGCCCCCAGGGCGCCAGACCTCAGTGGGGGAGCCACTGTTTGTCATGAATTACTCTTTAAATAAAAGCAAGTTTTAAAAATGGAGCATGCTAATTTGGGTTTTGCTAACCTCCTCTGAAGAAGGCATGGCCTGTTCCATGCCAGCTGGCTGAGTTGGCATTCAGCAAGAAACTGGGTCCCTACCAAAAATCTCTTTGCTTGCCCCTACCCCTTTGAGAGCGAAATGGCAGTGAGTTGCTGGTTGGCACTGAGGGACAAGGTGAAACAAGGGGCAAGGACAACACAGTCATCCGATGATGAAAGGGAATTGAAAGGCTATGATATTCCTGCACCTCTCGCCGCTGTAGAAAGCAGAGTCCGCCCCTCTTTCCCCACTCATGCTGTGCTCAGCCACCCATTCAGTGACTTTCCACACAAAAGGCTTCCTCATCCAATTGCTTAGACAGTGCACCTTTCATACTCTTTCAAGTCTTATTTAAGAGATTATCACTGCAGTTTTCACTTCCCCTAGAAAAAGCTGAATGAACGTGAATAGGGCGGAAGAATCTTCAGTGAGAAAACGTCCCCCACTACCAAATGCTCACAAAACCCCTAATCATGATGGAAGAATGCCATCCTGTTTTTGGCAGCCGCTGGCTACCAAAGCACTAATGAACAGCTACTGTACACGTGGGCGGTCATTGCAGGCGCCCTGTTGCACACACAACCTCTGGAAATAGAATGTGGTCACCTTCACCTGGTGCTCTTTCACATTAAGAGCTTTCCCGCTGATCAAGATTTTGATTCTTGAAACTCAGCACTTGGCCCAGTAAGTGCTACTAGCCGATTTGTTTTCTTATACTTTCTGGGTGAATAATCTGATCAGGAGAATTGGCAACAGCGATGCAATCAACTGAAAATCAGTGAAAGCAGAAACTGTCGAGTCTTTTCTTTATTTATTTCTGTTTTGTTTTGCAAACATCCCATTGTCTTCAAATAGGATTGCTCAGTATAGGGGAGAGGATCCTCATACATATGCAATTTTAAGCTTTACATTCGTTCTGAAGGTTAAGGGAACATGGAAGCTTTCTTTTCATAGGAATGTATTTGTGCAGCAGAATGTACCAGGGAGTATGAGTCACCCTGGTTGCTAGTGTAGTGTACATTACATTTCCCCGAGTAGATTTTTTTAACCCGCTTATTTGACGCTGGTGCCTCTGTTCTTGTGAATGCAGCATTTAAATTGATTAATAATCTGACTCCCTGTTCCTGAGAGACTGGCCTGAAAATTTTCTTTATAGGAGAAGAATATTTTTTGGGGGGGAGGAGTGTAAACTTTAAGGCAAAATTGACAATAAAGGACATTAAAAACATTTTTTTTAATTGAGTTATTTTAGAGAGAGGAAGGAAGCAAGAAAAGTCAGTGCCCTAACTGGAGATGAAACCTGCAACCCCCCATGTCAGGACAGTGCTCTGCGGAGCTACCCAGCCAGCACTGGCAATGAGGGGTGTTTGAACACTTAAGTACTGCAAATGGTTTATAAGGCAATGTGTTCTGCACTTTCTTTAATGCTCATTTAATATTTGGGGTCTCGGCAGGACAATGTGTTGCTTTTAAGAATAAGCGATGATAATGAGCCCGTGGAGCCTTTAATTTGTGCTGTAGCTGACAGCACCATGGTGGAGCTGATGTGGGGCACATGTCATTATGACTGCGAACTGAGAATAACCAGCTGGAATTTGTTCTGAAAACATTCTGAGAACACCCTCCTGTTAATGGCCCATGGCTTGATCCAGCATCTGGTAAACTAATATTGTCATTTTTACCAGGAAAGTCAGCACAAATCATTAGTGATTCCAGCAGCCATTTGCCATCTTCTCTTGTCTAAAATATGCCAGTTACCACAAAATTATTTCTAGTAGCAACATGATTGAATGATAGTAAGCTGACTGTCCCTTGTTGGAGGAAATTCTTTCATGATGACAGTAATAACATGTGCATTTGTGTCCTTGCTGGGCTCTGTTAAACAAGAATGTTGGATAGGATACATTTCGGATCCTCATGAAAAATACTTAGTGCCTATGTGAACTGAAGGAAATGTGCTCTCTTGCAGATTTGTTTCAATGTGGGAATCTATCATTCTTGCGTAATTTGTTGGGGGAAAGAATCCCTGTTTGCCATTAAAATGATGTTAAGGGACCACTTTGCAATATGCACATTTTACAATCATCATTAGTATATAGAGCCTATTAGAGTTCATCTTTATTCTTATTATAGACAATATCTCAATTATTTAATGAAACATTCCAAATATAATTATCACCAAAGAATAAAATAATTCTATCAATGCCAGCAACCCTAAGAAAAATACAGAGAGCCAGATACTGCCATGAGATTGATAAGTCACTTATCATTTTACATTTATCCAATATTAATTTGTATGGCCCCATGTTCTGCATAACTAAAAATGCATATTGGGCAAATGGTCCAAAACATGTAAGATGAGCAGTGGAAAGGTCAGCTATACTTGTGAAAATTCCTGGTGGGGCATTTATATAAGAGTAAAACAGATTAGTCCTATTCCCCAAAGATTTAGGAAAACTAATTAATGGATTGGACACCTCTTGTGACACACCTCATATTCTCTTGTCTCACCATTTTACTTGGGACAGTGCTGTGGAACCAGTCTAGGGCAAGTGGGACCCAAAGCCTTTTGCTAAGCTATATTGGGCATCGCCATTTCGTACCATAGAGCAGTGGTCCCCAACCTTTTTTGGGCCATGGACCAGTTTAATGTCAGAAAATATTTTCATGGGCTGGCCTTTAGGGTGGGACGGATAAATGTATCATGTGACTGAGACAAGTGTCAAGAGTGAGTCTTAGACCGATGTAACAGATGGAATCTGGTCATTTTTTAAAAAATAAAACATCATTCAGACTTAAATATAAATAATGTAAGTTATTTATTCTTTCTCTGTGGACCGGTACCAAATGCCCCATGGACTGGTACTGGTCTGCGGCCTGGGGGTTGGGGACCACTGCCCTAGAGCTTCTCTGATACCCGGGTGGGGGCCTAGCAGCCTGACAATACAAGAGAGTCATAAGCCGTGGAGCAGCCCCTGCCCAGTGGGGGATGGGAACTGGGGAATGAAAGTGCTCCTTCTCCATATCTTGTTCAAACCATTCTGAAGCACATTCTACATGCACATCTGCAGCATGTAAGGCAGGGGTCCCCAAACTATGGCCCGCGGGCCGCATGCGGCCCCCTGAGGCCATTTATCTGGCCCCCGCCGCACTTCTGGAAGGGGCACCTCTTTCATTGGTGGTCGGTGAGAGGAACATAGTTCCCATTGAAATACTGGTCAGTTTGTTGATTTAAATTTACCTGTTCTTTATTTTAAATATTGTATTTGTTCTCATTTTGTTTTTTTACTTTAAAATAAGATATGTGTAGTGTGCATAGGGAGTTGTTCATAGTTTTTTTTTAGTCTGGCCCTCCAACAGTCTGAGGGACAGTGAACTGGCCCCCTGTGTAAAAAGTTTGGGGATCCCTGATGTAAAGTTTCTCAGGGAGTTCCAGCATGACCAAGCCCCAGCTGACCACAGTGGTGGTCAGCTTGAGGATCCTTATCCTGGATTTCCCTTCACAGAGGATGCTATTGGTGCTCTACCAAGATCCAGTTTACTGGGTCAGCACACCCATGCCCCAGCTGTTTTGAGTGTTGGTTACTAAGGTCCTACAGAGAATGCTTCTAAAGAGAATTATCCTCCACTGAGGGGAGCCACCTTCCCCAGAAATAACTGAAAGATTCCCGTGCTGTTGACCAAGGACATCCATAGTCAACAATTAACTGAAACTGTCAAGGTGGGAGGGCTCTGTGGTGCCATTCATATTTCAAAACTCCTCGTGGGATTGGGTTGAGGCTAGACTTCAGGTGAAGCCAAAAATCTGATTGGTTTCTGGTCCTGGTTGGTTGCTCAATGGATAGAGCATCAGGCAAGCCTATGGTTGTCCCAGGTTCGATTCCTGGTCAGGGCACACAGAAGAAGTGAGCATCTACTTCCCTCTGCCCCATCTTCTTTGCCTGCAGCCAGTGGCTCCATTGGTTCAAGCATGGCCCTGGGTGCTGAGAATAGCTCCATTGGAGTGCATCAGTCTCAGGCACTAAAAATAGTTTGGTGCTAGAGCATTGTCCCCTGATAGGGTTGCCTGGTGGATCCTGGTCAGGGCATATGCGGGAGTCTGTCACACTATCTCCTCTCCTCTCACCATAAAGAAATTTATTGGTTTCTTCTCTGGGCCAGTCTGCTTCCTTATTTCTTTACAGCTCTCTCTTGGGAGCCCTCCTTCAATCAAATACTTACAAAAGAATACACAACTCAGCCTCTACTTCTAGGGTAGAGGGTGATTTAAATCATACTTCTAGGGAGTGTGATTTAAGACATCCTTCTTCCATATTTTTTTCTCTCTCTCATTCCTTAAACCCATTATATAGAGTACTTTCCCCAAATAAAATACTTGCTTGTAAGCCTTGTCTTAGGCACTACTTCCCAGGCAAGGTGCTAGAGTGGGAAAGGGAACCCAGCCTATGAACAGTCAATATGTTCAGAGGTTTCACTCTACATTGCCCCCCTTGGGAATAAGTGTATATGGCCCCTGTTATGTGCCCTATTAAGGACATTTAGAAAGAATTAAGCACCACAAGATTATACAAAAGTGAGTGATTTAGAGAGTAAGTATAGAAGTTGTAGGATCTATTATGTGGGGCTAAAGAAAGTGTCAAAGACTTGGTGGAGAACATGTACTTAAATTTGTGAGAGGAATGTTTGGAAGGCAGGGAGAGGGTAGAAGGTTAATACAGCTTGGAGAGACAGCAGAAATAATGGCTCTGAGAGCAACTGAAAATCATTAGTTCAAGGGACCCTGACATTGCCATCCCTAAGGGATATAGGCTCATGTTGAAGGGGTTGGATATGACCAGAATGTGCTTTTATTCATTTATTACACAAGAATCTTTTCAGTAACTACCACTTCCAGGCATTATGGTGGGCACTGGAAGAGATAAGCAAAATAGAAGTTGTCCCTGCTGTCAAAGGACTTGTTGTACAGTAAATATACAAGTAAACACATACACACATGTAATGACATGTTTTCTAAGGCTCTGAAGGAAATGAAGAGGGTTCAATGACATACAATAGCAAGGCTCACATACAGGGGGTTGGCAGAAGTAGGTTTACAGTTGTGCATTGGCAAAAGTTTATTGTATTATTACTATTTATTAATTATTGTGTTATTTATCTGTATTACATCTATAAACCAACTATTTCTCACCCCTGTATCTTAGATCAGGTAGACCAGAAAGTCTTCTCTGAGAAGCTGTTGTTTGAGCAAAGCTCTAAAGAATGGAAAGAAGTCACCTTGCAAAGGGTGTGGGGCAAGGAGGAATGAGTGAGTCAGCCAGATTGATGGATGGCATAGGCAAAGGTTCCGAGGTGAGATATACCTCCATGTGTTAACAGTACATATAGAGGCCACTGGCCTACACAGGGCAGGATTAGAAGGGAGTGCACAAGATAGGTAGAAATGAGCAGGATCTTTGAATTCATCAAATACTATTAATGTGGTATAGTGGAAATGAAGTGAAATGGAATGGAAAGCAATTGAAGGGCTTTAAGGGCAGAAGCAATAGTTTCCAATTTATGTATTTAAAATATTACTCTGTTGTGTGGAACATAGGTTTGAGGGAGGGACAAGAATAGATATGGAGAGGGCAATAAAAAGGCTTTTGCAATGGTTCGTGTGAAAAATGGTGATCATTGGTCTAGAGTAGAGCCAATGAATGGATGTGAAGTAGAATTCACTAGGATGTAATTCAAGACAGCAGGGACTTAATCTCTTGGTCACTGATGTACATGGGTCTACAGTGAGGTTTGTGGGGCCCAGGCAGGGGTACAAAGGGAGGCCACATACCATCTGTCTAATAATGAATCTTCATTTGGTAAAATAATTACAATGTTATTATCAACTTATTGTAAACATAATTTGTTTCTATAGACAGTGATGATCTAAGGCATTGGGGTCAAACCTAGCAACACACACACCTCTTCACACATTACCTGTTGTTCCTTTTGTCCTATAAGGGTAGAAGTAAGCAGTTGCAACAGCTCAAAATGTTTACTATCTGGTCCTTTACAGAAAAAGTTTGCTCACTCCTGATCTAAAAAATTAAGAACTAAACTGCATTTGTATTCACAGTGTGTAAAATTTGAATATATTTTTATTAAGCATTTAAATTAATTATAAAAATTGGGAAGCTTTAAATTATTTTTTGAATGTTTTGATAAAAGTTTTATTTTTATAACAGCTCAGAGTTATTTATTGGAGTTAAAAAGCAAAATGCAGAATATATTAACCAATATAAAATTTTTAAGTCAATTAAAATGCTGGATTTAACTTTTTTTCAGTTTTTGCCATTTTAATGAAATCTTATTAAGTATATTAATGAAGATAAACGATTACCAGTTTTGTGTTCAATGCCCTTCTAC
This sequence comes from Saccopteryx bilineata, assembly GCF_036850765.1. Taxonomy (NCBI): domain Eukaryota; kingdom Metazoa; phylum Chordata; class Mammalia; order Chiroptera; family Emballonuridae; genus Saccopteryx; species Saccopteryx bilineata. The sequence continues at coordinate 79,122,977 of NC_089499.1, forward strand.
TTGCTAGTGTAGAGAATTGATATCTGATTTTATACAAGTTATGTTGTGAGCTACATGTATTCAGAATTTAGGAGAGCATGCATTATTTAATATCGCAAAAAGTGCCTAAGCCATTGTGTGCTACAGTTGTGGATGCTGCTGGGATCGTAAGATTTCGGAAATTAGGAAATGGCACCAAAAGAATCTGATGTAAGGAAATAGACACACAGCATGCTGGGAACTGAGTTCTTATGCAAGAATGTGTTGCACTCATGCTGTTTGAGAGGAAGGAGCTGACAGATTAATTTGTCTATCTCTCACTTAAGCCCTCGCACTGCCCACATCACAGAGCTATGTGCATCTCTATTGTCTGCAGTGTTTCAGTTGCACAGACCACAACCCATAATCCTTCCTGACATTCAGACTTGGCCACCTTTTCTTCAGTGACATTGAGTAGGAAAAGTGGAGCATTTGTCCAGAGCATGGATGACATTAACCACAAGAATAAAAATTACTGGTTGTGTTGTACAGAAGCTATACAGCAAGTCCTGAGTAACTAGTTCAGGTGTGTTTGTGATACACAATCCTCTCTAATACATGGATTCAGAATTTAGAAAATGACAGAGTAATGAATAGACTGTGTGCAAACTACAAAAATGCAAGGAGAAACATACTAATGGGTTTCAACCTTTGAATCTATGAAAAATCAAGTAGGTAAAAATAATCTAAACAAAATAATTGATAAAGATGAACTAGATAATATATAAATTTAGACCCTGATATAGAGAATATAGATATATATATTATGGGCCTTTGGAAAATTTGTAATACATGTCCTTAACAGGCTACAAAGAATCTGCAGGAAATTTCAAGATTGAATTAGTAAAGTCCTCATCACCTGGTTACAATGCAATGAACTAGAAATTTATTATCAGATCTACAATCTGGACATTTTAAAATGCTTTTGTTAAGCAAATCTTAAAGAAACATTCAAAATTCAACTTGAAAAAGATTTAGATGTCATTGATAATGAAAATATAACACGTAAACTTATAGGCTACAGCCAAAGCTGTGCTTAGAAGAAAAGGGATAGGCTTACACATTGAATAATAAAAGAAGAACAAAACTAAACTGTCTTAGTCCACTTGGCCTGAATAACAAGATACTATAGTCTGAGTGGCATAAAACACAGACATTTATTTCTCACCATTCTGGAGGCTGAGATAAGCATGCCGACAGATTCGGTGTCTGGTGACGGCCCACTTCCTTGCTCATAGAGGTGATCTTGCATGGTCTTCATTTGGAGAAAAGGGTGAGGGAGCTCTCCAGGGGAGTCTCTTAAACTAACCTCACTCAGGAGGCTCCACTCTCATGAGGCAGTCACCTTCCATAGTGCCCACCTCCAAATATCATCACATTGGGGGATTAAGTTTTAAGATATGATGAACATCTGACTTAAGAAAAGAATTGCAAAATAAGTAGAAGGAATGCAGAAAGAACCTTATAATAATGATGAAGTCAAAAATTAGGTTTTCTTATTTAAAAACAAATCCAGCCTGACCAGGCAGTGTTGCAGTGATTAGAGTGTTGGCCTGGAATGCTGCGGACCCAGGCTCGAAACCTCAAGGTCGCCAGCTTGAGCATGGGCTCAGTGGGCTTGAGCACTAACCAGCTCACAGCTTGAGTGCAGGGTTGCTGGCTTGAGCATGGGATCCTAGACATGACCCCATGGTCACTGGCTTGAGCCCAAAGGTCGGTGGCTTGAGCAAGGGGTCACTCACTCTGCTGGAGCCCCCTGATCAAGGCACATATGAGAAAGCAATCAATGAACAACTAAGATGCTGCAACAAAGAATTGATGCTTTTTATCTCTCTCCCTTCCTGTCTGTCCCTGTCTGTGCCTCTCTCTCTCTCTCTCTCTCTCTCTCTCTTGCTTGCTTATAAAAAATTAAAAAAAAATAAAAACAAGTCCAGTAAATATTATGAATTAACCCAAGTGCTGCTTCCTTGGAAACAATGGTGAAACAGTGCTAGACAATGTAATAATCCACTCACTAGCCTAGTCACAGAACAGGCAGGGCACACAAAACCACAATGTTAAAAATGAAAAGGAAGAGCACTGGCCGGTTGGCTCAATTTTAGAATGAAGGCCTGGCAAGTGGAAGTTCCGGGTTTGATTCCCAGCCAGGGCACACAGGAGAAGCACCCATCTGCTTCTCCACCCCTCCCCCTCTCCTTCCTCTCTGTCTGTCTCTTCCCGTCCCGCAGCCAAGGCTCCATTGGAGCAAAGTTGGCCCGGGCACTGAGGATGGCTCCATGGCCTCTGCCTCAGGCCCTAGAATGGCTCTGGTTGCAACAGAGCAACGCACCAGATGGGCAGAGCATCACCTCCTAGTGGGCATGCCGGGTGGATCCTGGCTGGGCACATGTAGGAGTCTGTCTCTCTGCCTCTCCACTTCTCACTTCAGAAAAATACAAAAAAAAAAAAAAAAAAAAAAAAGAAAAGGGAGAAAGGAACCATGGCTAAGGAAGAAATGAAAAAAATCAAAGAAGAACCTTTGAAAACTATTTGGCATATCACTTCAAAAATTTTGATGGGATGAATTTTTCATAGGTAAACAAATTACCCAGTCTTACCCAAGAAGAATGAACAAAACTTTAATAATATTGAAAAAAATCTGAGGAAATAATCAAAGATCTGAAAAAGGCCCTGGTCTTTATACTTTCAGAAGGAAACTAATTTAAACTTTTAAGGAACAAGTAATGCTATTTAAAATGAGAACTGGTAAGATTAATTTTATCTCTGCCAAATAGAATACCATGCCATTGTTAGAGAGAATGCAGAGGTCCTGTGTAAGGTGTGGATCAGTCTCCAAAATGCTTATGAGGGAAGGCAAGACGCAGAGCCCCGTGTCTGTAATAGCACCATTTGAGTCAGAGCGTGTGCAGGTCTGTGTGCGTGCATGAGTGTGTGTGTGTCTGCTGTGTGCACATGCTGTGTGCACTTGGGTAATGTTTGTAAAGGAATGTAAAAGCAACAGATAACAGTCATTGCCTCTGGGGAAGAAACTAGGTAGCTGGAAGAAAGGTAGAAGGCAGATACTTTTAAATGTATGCCTTTTTTATACTTTTGGATTTGATAGTATGTACATATACTACCCTCTCAAAGGATTATAAAAATAAATAAAATTATCCAGAGCACAAACAAAGAAGGGAAACTGCTGATGTGTTTTTATGGAACAACTATGACATGGATAACAAAATCTAACAAAAACACCACAAAATAGAAGACTTTAAATCGATTTCATTTTTGGACTCACTATGAAAACACATTAAATGTTAGTAAAACCACAGACCAGATGGCTTAAACAATAAAATTTATTTTCTCATATTTCTGGAAGTTAGATGTACAAGGTCAAGGTGATCACAGGCTTCCTCTGAGGCCTCTCTCCTTGGCTTGTAGATGGCTGCGTCCACCCTGTCCTCACATGGTCTTCCCTCTGTACATGTCTGTGCCTCAATCTTCTCTTGGTAAGGATACCAGTGTTTGGATTAGGGCCCATCAGAATGGCCTCATTTTAATCTAATCATATCTCTTTAAAGACCTTACCACCAAATAGGTTTAGGGCTTCAATGTAAGATTTCTTGGCAAGGATAGGGGTACAACAAAATTCATCTGTAACACCATACGTGACTCCTCACTGGCCTCCTAAAAAAATGAGAGTTCCTTGTGTTCTGCTCACTTTCTTATATTACAAACACACAAAAAAGGAAAGATTTAAACTCTCAGCTAAGTCATTAGTCATCGTTGTTTCTTGCCCAGTTTCCTCCATTTTAGTTTTTACTCCATCTTCCCCAAACCAAGAGGACCGCTGCAACTCAGACCTGCTGTCCGTCCAGTAGCCATGTGAGAAGGCTGCAGCGACACGGTGCTCCCTGCTTGTTCCCTGCTTGTTCCCCACGCCCACCCTTCCAGGGTCTTTGTACCACCCTAGCCGCCCGTCTTCTCCAACCCAGCGACTTCCTCAGCTGCCAAGGATCTCCCATGACATTACAAAGATTTAAAACCCTCAGTGTAGAAGACATGTCCAGGTGCTGTTAATTGGGGTAGTCTTCTTTCATTGGGGGAAAAGGACACTTGGGATTTGATGACAGGTTACAGTTCTGGGAGCAGCAGTAAGTGAGCGGAGGCCCGGATACCTAACACAGCAAAAGGCCTTGTCCTGACATAGCAACGGATGGATGTCACCAGTACAAGTCAGAGCTGGGACTTGGCTTTGGGCTGGCAAGACTTTGGTTTCTGTCCTGGGGAACAGGAGATTTTGTTTTCTTTTTAATTGCCTACTTATGTGATAGAGTCAAAAGGAGAAAGAAAAGTATGACATGTTGCTTTTTTAATACCTGAAATTCTGATAGTCTATATATTTTAGGGATAGATAACTTTCTAATGACACTTTTTATAATAAAGTTTTCATTGCTTTGAAAAATACTAACTTTTTTTTTTGCTGTTCCACGGAGATTAAACAGACCCTGCAGCTAAAGTTACAGGCCAGTGCTACATTGTTTGAAATTTTAAAAAGTTAATAAATATAATTAACAATATTACTAAAAAAATGTTAGCGTCTACCTACCCTCATCTTTATTTTTAAAAATTGACAGGTGATTTCATGGCAGGGAGATGTAGGCCACTTGTTTCTTTGTTGTAGTGGCAGGTGCCAGAGAACCATCCAGATGCCCTCAGGTGCCACTCACCGTGTTGTGTGAGCTCCGCCCGGCTTCCTGCCAATGGCTGCACCTGCAACCATCTTGGTGGAATTGCCTGGACTTGCCTCACTATTCCTTCTGCAAGCAGGAAGTGCACCCCTTGGCCAGTGATTGACGGGAGCCAGTGTGAAAGCCCCGGGTCTTTGCCCAGGTGGTATCACTCCTTCCAGAGGGCTGTACCCCCAATTCTACCCTTGTATGGCTTCCTGCCTCTCCAGTCCTGCTTCCTGCCACTTCCTTAACAGTTTCTTATGGGAGCCCTTCCTTACTAACTCACTTAATAAATCATGAATCCTCTTGTTAGCATCTGAGCTGAGACCTAAGACATTTGTGCTCTACTTTTTTTTTTTTTTTTAATTTGTCAGTTGATATTTTAGAGATAGAGGAAGGGAAGGAGAGGGAAGTGGGGAGAGAGACATCGACATGCTGTTCCATCCATCTGTGCATTGAGTGGTGACTCTTGTGTGTTCCCTGATGGGGGATTGAACCTGCCACCAACAGATCAGACATCTAAGCATGATGCTTCAACCAACTGAGCTACCCAGCCAGGGCCTCCACTTTTAACTTATAGATTTATAAAAAGATTCTAAACATCCTTTGTATGAATATGTACATATGTATATAAAAATAATATATGGTAGCATAAAATTATACAGAGACAGTAAGGAAATGAGGACTATCTTCCTTCCATTGAACCTCCCTGTATCTCATAAATGCTAGGATCTAAAAAACTTTTTAAACTTGACTTCAGTCTCAGCTATTCTAGTTTCAGTAAAAAAAAATCTGCTCACCAACTTCAGCACAACCATTCACTCTCCTGTACCTACTTGAAAGTCCCTATTTAGATATGCTGATAGTTAATGTATGATGCACGTTCCTTTCAACCTCTGGGTCTCATCTAGGTAAAACACACACTACCAATTCTCAGTGAAAAAAAAGTGTGTTATTGAAGGATAGTCTCAAAATGGAATCGCTAATGGCTGTAAAGAACTCTGCCTACTTAAAGAGGCTCCTGCATTATGATTCCCTCGTAGTGGGTCTCAGTGGGCCAGTGAATTACCAAGAAGCACTCTGATCGTAGATTGCTTTGGTGCCTTTGAGCCCAGAGTTCATTGGCAAATAAAGCATGTCATCTGGGTGCAGCAGCTTTGCATTTTTAATCCTGTTGGATCTCCCAGTCTCTCATTTGCAACAGGTCTGCTGGTTGTCAGTGTGAACCACAAGGCTGTGCTGCAAATGTTTATGTGCCTCGGGCACTTTATTTATTCTGGTAATTGTTGAAGCATTTATAATCTTCTTGTCTTTATCCTGAATGTGTGTCTGCATTTAGAACAGTAAATTTCTCTGGATTTGAGTGGCTGTTGGCAACATGGTTTTAACTGTAATATACTGTGTGTGTATGTGTGTGTGTGTGTGTGTACATCTATATACATGGGTATTTATTCTCCCACTCACAAACAGGATAATTTATAGCATAACACAAATACAGTTTTGAAAAAACAATTCCTGCCCCTGTCATAAATAGCTGAATGTTTTCTCTTTAGTGTAGGGCTAGGGAATGCAAGGAAAAACCCCATTTAAGGTGTTTATTTCTGAAGTCAGCTGAAGAGGTCTCCGGAGGAAGCCACCCTAATCAGAAGCCACCGCTTCTGCTATTAGGACATCTCCCAGTAGCCCCTGAGAGGGGTCATTCAATCTTCTGGCCCACTGTGCCTTGTTTGGAACCAGCCTGCCATCCACAAAATCCTGGGACCTGGCTCATTAGTGAGTACTGATGGGGCGATACCAGTTTGGAGAGGAGACCTGTATGCAATTGAAGATGAAATAGGAAGGATCACTTACATTCTGCTTCTGTTCCTTTTTATGTATGTCTTTCATACAGACACTCTCCAGTGCCGATTATCTGACTGTGCACATTCACGTTGCATTATTTAAGGGAGAAAAGGATTTGGGAAAGTGAGGCTTAATTGGACACTGAAATGTTCTCCCTTGTACTCACCCTTACATCATTCAGGGCTGGCAATCTATTGATACTCAACAGAAGATCTGGAATCTGTGTTTAGCTCTTTAAGTCTGGTACTGCGTGCCTCCAACATTTTCGGTTGTATTCATATCTTGGTATAAGTCTTAGTTTTATCTGTCCTGTAAGATTATGAGCTTCTTGAGGGCTGGAACTCAGCTTTGTATGTGCCTGTACCCTCCAAAGTTTGTTGCATGTGCTAGTGAAGTACTGGGTGCTGGCTAATGTCAGCACTGATCGATTGGACTGCTTCCAAGATACTCATTCATTTTCTGCTCAACTCAGTCCCAGGTTGTAATAATGGTCAGGTGTGAAGTCAGTGCTCAATGTTTATTTATTCAGTAGCCCAGAATGTTAATATATGGAATTATTAGCTAGGTTTTTCTTGGACCGTGTCAGTGGTTTTCATGCCCTTTCTTTATCCATTCAGTGTAAGAACCCTGTCTTTAATAGACTCCAATGTGGCAGAATAGCCTGTAGAACAGACGGAAGAGGGGTTGCTCCGCTTGAAGCATGATGGTGGTAGGAGAGGGAGCACTGCAGCTTCTTCACTGCTCCCTCCTCCTGCTCCCTCCTCCTGCTCCCTCTTCCTGCTCCCTCCTCCTGCTCCCTCCTCCCCTGCTCCCTCCTCCTGCTTGTCCTCCCCTCCTCCTGCCTCCTCCCCCACTCCCTCCTCCTGCTCCCTCTTCCCCTGCTCCCTCCTCCTGCTCCCTCCTCCTGCTCCCTCTTCCTGTTCCCTCCTCCCCTGCTCCCTCCTCCTGCTCCCTCCCCCCTGCTCCCTCCTCCTGCTCCCTCCCCCCTGCTCCCTCCTCCTGCTCCCTCCTCCTGCTCCCTCCTCCCCTGCTCCCTCCTCCTGCTCCCTCCTCCCCTCCTCCCTCCTCCTACTCCGTCCTCCTGCTCCTTCCTCCCCTGCTCCCTTCTCCTGCTCCCTCTTCCTGCTCCCTCCTCCTGCTCCCTCCTCCCCTGCTCCCTCCCCCTGCTCCCTCCTCCTGCTCCCTCCTTCTGCTCCCTCCTCATGCTCCCTCCTCCCCTGCCCCCTCCTCCCCTGCTCCCTCCCCCCTGCTCCCTCCTCCTGCTCCCTCCTCCCCTGCTCCCTCCTCCTGCTCCCTCCTCCTGCTTCCCCTACTCCCTTTCCCACCCCCCACATCCCCAAACCAAGTGGTCAGTGAATCATTTCCTAGGGCTGATAGGGCTCCTCTGTGTATAGTATGTAAACCATTTATTTAAAGAAAATATCTTTGAATGTATTACTACATTTGGTTTACCAACTGAAAATACAGACTAACATACTTTATTTTCTAGAGCAGCTTTAGGTTTACAGAAAAATTGAACAGAAAGCATCAAGTTTTTATAGATTCCCTCTCCCTCGCTCACAGTTTCCGTTTTATTAACACCTGGTATTGGTACATTTGTGATAACTGATGGGCCATTTGCTACAATTTAGTTAACATTATTGTTCACTGAAGTCCCTGGTTTATGTTAGGATTGCTCTGTGTTGGATAGTAGCAGGTGTTTGGACAAATGCATAATGTCATTCATCTATGGTTGTAGTGTCACACTGAACAGTTTCAGTGCCCTAAAGATGCCCTGTGCTCCACCTGTTCAAGTCCACCAGTTTTAAGGTACACTAATGTTTGTAACAGGAGTGGGGTGGGTTTATCCTTTCATTCCAGTTGGAAAAAACACTACATTTATACTGCAAAGAGGCAAATTGGGATTAAAGATTATGATTGTGATCCCCCTCTGATAATTCAGTAGACCACCTACAGCTTTCGTGTTTTTGAAAAGCTATAATTTATCAGTGAAGCTAAAGATCAAAGTAAATTTCACTGGCACAATGCCATGCTTATTTAGAATATATGGTGATATATCTAAATCTAATAGGTATTACTGTGTGGGCAAAGGTTAATTTTGACTATCTTCATGTCAGATTCTAGACCTGTCCTTCCAAATACTCATTTGGGTAAGATTTTTTTCTTACCTTTGGAGCCTCTTTGACTTTGGTGCATTTGACTAAGCACACAATTTTTAGAACAATGCTGACAATGAATACAAAATATTAATAAACCAACAAGATAAGTGGTTTTCAAAAATCACATTATGTGTACTTAATACCTAATCGACCTTTTCTGAAGTTACTTAAATCTTTTAAAAATTCATTTAATTTCAAAGCCAGAGTATTAGCCTATTTATATGTAAATTATTTTTAATTCATGCATTGATTTAAAAGACTAATCCAAAAGATCTTTTACCACAAGTGACCTTTTTTGACTACACTTCTGGGAAAACCCTGAAGTGGTTTCCTGGTGCCCTCGCATCTACCTGTGGTACAACATATGGCAATCCTGGTCTGTGTTAATCACTCAAAATTGTAGTGTTCCGCCAGCATTGAATTATTAATGGTAAACTTGTTCTAGTTACAATCAGAATTTCCACACAACTATTTACTGGGATGGGTTTTTTTTTTCTTTCTTTCTATTTTCATTGTCAACAAACATGTCTAATTAGAAGTTTTACTAAGAAATATGTCTATTATTTAAAGGATACAGAGTCAGGTACTTAGTAGTTATTGCCTGCCAAGAGCCTATATGTAAAGAAGCTTTATTTACATTACTGCCCATCATGCAAATGGAACAGGCTAACATCAATATTCATATGTAGTTCATATATATATATATATATATATATATATATTTCAACTTCTTTTTCTTGCCTGTGTTTATTTACCTTAGGGAATGTCTTAAGTCAGTGGTTCATATCATGTTATCTTTCTTCTGGGGACACATGTAATTTGGAATTGTCTAGTGTTTGTTATTAGTAGATTAAACGTAAATAATTTAAATTTTAATCATTGTAAAAAAAATTTGAAGTAAAATTCAATGTGCTCTATGGTAGTGGTGTTTTCAACCTTTTTACATTTGGGGACCGGAGAAAATAGGAGAATTATTTCAGGGACCACTAAGGCAGAAATCGCCCTGAGCATAAATGAATTTGACTAAGATCATTGGGTCTATAGTATTTATACAAAATCAGGGTGGTTAACTCTTTCATGGACCAGCATGAGATATCTAGCAGACTTGTGGACAGGTGGTTGAAAACCAATATCATATATCATATGTATTTATTTGTCTATGTATTCTAATCTCTGTCTCTCTTGATATTGATGTCTCTGTCAGGATTTTACCTGGGAGACATGACAGGGGCCATCACATGCAAATGTGTGTATATTTGAATAAACTATCACCACATTAAACAACTCTTTGGGGTGAGAGCATTTCCTTAGACTATAATGTGATACCAACACCCCCACTCCTACCCCGGACTTGTCCGAATAGGGTCCTAGCTATCTCTCCTCACACTGCCCCTCATCCCCCAGTATCCATGTCTTTAGATTTTAAAACAGGTTTTATGACTTTAACATGGTTAAGAACTACCAAACATATACACATATGCATATACACACAAACTTAATAAATATAGACATATATGTTATAATGTTTGCAGTTGGTTCTCGGTTTTCACAGTAGTATGTTCTATGAAGTCATCACAGACATTGAATTAGCAAATACTTAACCATTGCTCATAAGGGAAATACGGCATTAGAGTCATGAGAGCCTCCAGTCATAACATTTTAGTTTACTGAGCAATATATAACTTTATTTTTTGTTTGTTTTTGTTCAGACACCATATTTAATATATATTGTTGATTCATTAATGCCAAATTTGTGGCCAACAGCACTAGAATTCATGCCTAAATGATGCTTATCTGGCACTTGTATTGTCACCAGACAGCGGACCTATCCCCTTGGGTTTGCCTAGGGCCAATCGGTGAGCTGTGGGTTCCTGACTTCGTGCTAAAAAACTTCACGGCATAAGTCCAGGTGACTTTGAGTGTAAGTTGAATAAAGCTGGGGACAGTGAAACAAAGAAGGACCTAGACTAAAAGCAGCAAAGCCACAGGAGAGAGACAAGGCTGGGCTGCTTCAGCTGACAGAAGTCAGAGGAAAGGGGGCCTTGGAGACAGAATTAGGGGGTTAGCCTGGGACCAGGTGCCACTGCCCACTGTTGCCCTGGTTGCAAGTCTTATGAGGACCCTTAGAGCTTAGGAGATGCAGGTATGTGAGGGAAGAAGAAAGATGGGATGAGGGAAAGGTGTGGGTGAACTCCTGGGAAGGAGAGTGCACTGGGTCCTCAGTCTTAAGAGATCCTAAGGGTGGAGATTTTAGGGGAGGCCCTTGGGAGGATCTCAATAGAATATTTATCAGCTCTCCAGGTGTGTCCTTTTAGGGTGTGGTCTCCAGTGATTGGTCAGCACCAGGGCTATTCTCTGGCTGCCTTGTTCATTCCTTTGCTGAAGGGGTTTAACCTGCATGATTAGCAACATGCAGGGGAGGGTCCAAACCGTATGGCCAGTGACATGAAATCAAGGGGTCTAAACTGCATGACCAGCAATATGCTAGCAGAGGAAAAGGCACCTTGGCAAGATTCTTGTTTTTCCAGTTTTGCCCTTTGCTAGGCACTTGGGGCTTGGCCCTGGGGAATGTCTGTGCCTAGCCCGAAGTCCTTGTCCATCTAATTGCCTCCCACAGTGTTTTCTCCAATAGGCATGTCAGAGCTTTCTGGCACTGAGAACATGAGACAGCACTCAGCACTACACCTGAGGGCCAATTTAAACAGCAAAATCACCAACAAAAAGCACAAGAAAAGTGAAAAACATGATGCTAAATAGACCACAATAAAGACTCTTGATTACAGTAGAAGAACTGGGACAGGAGGCAGAGTGTCACCTTTTCTGACCCCATTAGGGAATGTGTGTGTGAGGGCCCAGCTATGAGCTAGAGCCCAGAGTGCCTGCACAGTAGCTATGCCAAAAGAACATGACCTGGAAGTGGGAGCACGTGCTCACTTGCTCCCACAGTTATATAACCTGCTGCCTTATCTATAGTTCACTTCAGCAGACGGGGTGGGGGGGGGTCACACATGAGTGAATTCTTCTGTACAGTGTTAACTTGGTCTTGGGAAATAAAGTGCGTAGCTGCTTTTGTAACTTTCTCTTCCCCATGTCAACACCCCACACATTTTTTTGCATTGTCACCACCTCACCTCCCAAGGGACCTCTTGACCCTGACAGTGTGTGCCTGGTGACAGAGTCTTTAGGACTGCACACGTTCACAAATGGCCACAGAACCTGTACATGTATTCGCTCATTAGTTTGTGCAACACATGTGGGTTGTTTTAGGGTGAACAGGCAGACAGATCTTAAACAATAAATTATCCAAATATTACCTAATTATACAGCCAGTACTCGACTTACGACCATGATTGGTTCCAACAGACGGGTCGTAACACGACTTGGTCATAAATTGAGTAGGCTATATGTACAGTACTTTGAAATGATGTTATAAAAATATTTTTTTATTATATACTTTTATTAATTTTAATGGGGTGACATCAACAAATCAGGGTACATATGTTCAAAGAAAACATCTCCAGGTTATCTTGTCATTCAATTATGTTGCATACCCATCACCCAAAGTCAGATTGTCCTCCATCACCTTCTATCTGGTTTTCTTTGTGCCCCCCCTCCCCCTTTCCCTCTTCGTCCCTCTCCTCCCCACCCCCTTCCCCAGTAACCACCACACTCTTGTCCATGACTCTTAGTCTTGTTTTTATGTCCCACCTATGTATGGAATCATGTAGTTCTTAGTTTTTTCTGATATACTTATTTCACTACATATAATATTATCAAGATCCCACCATTTTGTTGTAAATGATCTGATGTCATCATTTATTATGGCTGAGTAGTATTCCATAGTGTATATGTGCCACATCTTCTTTATCCAGTCTTCTATTGAAGGGCTTTTTCGTTGTTTCCATGTCTTGGCCACTGTGAACAATGCTGCAATGAACATGGGGCTACATGTGTCTTTATGTATCAATGTCTCTGAGTTTTTGGGGTATATACCCAATAGAGGTATTGCTGGGTCAAAAGGTAGTTCCATTTTCAGTTTTTTGAGGAACAACCATATTTTCTTACATAATGGCTGTATTACTTTACATTCCCATGAACAGTGGATTAGGGTTCCTTTTTCTCCACAGCCTCTCCAACAATTGTTGTTACCTGTCTTGTTGATAATAGCTAATCTAACAGGTGTGAAGTGGTATCTCATTGTAGTTTTGATTTGCATTTCTCTAATAACTAATGAAGATGAACATCTTTTCATATATCTGTTGGCCATTTGTATTTCTTCCCGGGAGAAGTGTCTGTTCATGTCCTCTTCCCATTTTTTTTATTGGATTGTTTGTTTATAAGTTCTTTGTATATTTTGGATAATAGGCCCTTATCTGAGCTGTTGTTTGAAAATATCATTTCCCATTTAGTTGGCTGTCTGTTAATTTTGTTGTCAGTTTCTCTTGCTGAACAGAAACTTCTTAGTCTGATGTAGTCCCATTCATTTATCTTTGCCTTCACTTCTCTTGCCTTTGGAGTCAAATTCATAAAATACTCTTTAAAACCAAGGTCCATGAGTTTAGTACCTATGTTTTCTTCTATGTACTTTATTGTTTCAGGTCTTATATTTAGGTCTTTGATCCATTTTGAATTAATTTTTGTACAAGGAGACAAACTGTAGTCGAGTTTCATTCTTTTGCATGTGGCTTTCCAGTTTTCCCAGCACCATTTGTTGAAGAGACTTTCTTTTCTCCATTGTTTGTTGTTGGCCCCTTTATCAAAAATTATTTGACCAATATATATATGTGGTTTTATTTCTGGACTTTCTATTCTGTTCCATTGGTCTGAGTGTCTATTTTTTCTGCCAATACCATGCTGTGTTGATTGTCGTGGCTCTATTATATAATTTGAAGTCAGGTATTGTAATGCCCCCAGCTTTGTTCTTTTTCTTTAGGATTGCTTTGGCTATTTGGGGTTTTTTATACTTCCATATAAATCTGATAATTTTTTGTTTCATTTTTTAAAAAAAATGTCATTGGAATTTTGATAGGAATTGCATTAAATTTGTATATTGCTTTGGGTAATATGGTCATTTTGATTATATTTATTCTTCCTATCCAAAAACAAGGAATATTTTTCCATTTCATTGTATCTTTTTCGATTTCCCTTAACAATGCTTTGTAGTTTTTGTTATATAGGTCCTTTATATTCTTTGTTATGTTTATTCCTAGGTACTTTATTTTTTGATGTTGTTGCAATCATGGAGGGGATTATTTTTTTGAGTTCATTTTCCAATGTTTTGTTGTTGGCATATAGAAAGGCTATGGACGTTTGTATCCTGCGACCTTACTATATTGGCTTATTGTTTCTAGTAATCTTTTTGTAGAGTCTTTGGGGTTTTCGATGTATAGGATCATATCATCTGCAAAAAGTGAGACTTTTACCTCTTCTTTTCTGACATGGATGCCTTTTATTTCTTTATCTTGTCTGATTGCTTGGGCTAGAAATTCTAGCACCACATTAAATAAGAGTGGAGAGAGTGGACAACCCTGTCTTGTTCCTGATTTAAGGGGGAAAGTCTTCTATTTTATGCCATTTAGTATGATGTTAGCTGATGGTTTATCATATATGGCCTTTATCATATTGAGATATTTTCCTTCTATACCCACTTTGTTGAGTGTCTTAAACATTAAGTTGTGTTGTATTTTATAGAATGCCTTTTCTGTGGTTTTTGTTCTTTGTTTTGTTGATATGGTGTATTACACTAACTATTTTACGTATTTTGAACCGTCTTTGAGATTCTGGGATGAAGCCCAGTTGATCATGATTTATTATTTTTTAATATGTTGTTCTATTTGATTAGCTAGTATTTTGTTTAGTATTTTAGCATCTGTATTCATTAGAGATATTGGTCTGCAGTTTTCTTTTTTTGTGCCGTCCTTGCCAAGTTTCGGTATGAGGGTTATGTTGGCCTCATAAAATGTGTTTGGAAGTTTTGCTTCTTCTTCAGTTTTTTGGAAGACTTTAAGTAGAATAGGAACCAAGTCTTCTTTGAATGTTTGATAGAATTCACTAGTATAACCGTCTGGGCCTGGACTTTTATTTTTGGGGAGGCTTTAAATAGTTTTTTCTATTTCCTCCCTGCTAATTGGTCTGTTTAGGCTTTCTGCTTCTTCTTGACTCAGTCTAGGAAGGTTGTATGGTTCTAGGAATTTATCCATTTCTTCTAGATTGTTGAATTTGGTGGCATATAGTTTTTCATAATATTCTACAATAATTCTTTGTATATCTATGATGTCTGTGGTGATTTAGCCTCTTTCATTTTGGATTTTGTTTATATGAGTCCTTTCTCTTTTTTTCTTGGTGAGTCTTGCCATGGGTTTGTCAATCTTGCTGATCTTTTCAAAGAACCAGCTCCTTGTTTTATTAATTTTTTTTATAGTTTTTCTGTTCTCTATTTCATTTATTTCTGCTCTGATTTTTATTATCTCCTTTCTTTGGCTCGTTTTGGGTTGTCTTTGTTCTTCTTTTTCTAGTTTCTTAAGGTGTGAAGTTAAGTTGTTTACTTGGGCTATCTCTTGTTTCTTTATATAGGCCTGAAGTGATTTGAACTTTCCTCTTATTACTGCTTTTGCTGCATCCCAGAGATTCTGATATGTTGTATTGTCATTCTCATTTGTCTGTATATATCTTTTGATCTCTGCGCTTATTTTTTCTTTGACCCACTCATTTTTTAAAAGTATGTTGTTTAGTTTTCATATTTTTGTGGGTTTTTTTTTACCTCTTTTTTGCAGTTGAATTCTAGATTCAAGTCTTTATAATCAGAAAATATGCTTGGTGTTGGTATAATTTCAATTTTTCTGAATTCACTGATGTTATTTTTGTGGCCAAACATATGGTCAATTCTTGAGAATATTCCATGTACACTAGAGAAAAATGTATACTCTGTCGCTTTGGGATAAAATGTCCTGTAGGTGTCTATCATATCCAGTTACTCTAGTGTTTCATTTAAGGCCAATATATATTTATTGATTTTCTGTTTGGATGAATGATCTAGAGCAGTGATTTTCAACCTTTTCTGAGGTGCGGCACATTTTTTACATTTAAAAAATCCTGGGGCACACCACCTACCAAAATGACACAAAATGACAATCTAACACAGTACATATTATACATATAGTTAATAATATAGTTTTAAATGTATTTATACTCACACCTGACCTTGTCTCACGGCACACTAGTGTGCTGCAGCACACTGGTTGAAAAACACTGATCTAGAGCCATCAGCAGTGTATTGAGGTCTCCAAGTATGATTGTATTGTTGTCAGTTTTTGTTTTTAGGTCAATCAGTAGCTGTCTTATATATTTTAGTGCTCCTTGGTTTGGTGCATATATATTAAGAATTGTTATGTCTTCTTGATTCAGTGTCCCCTTAATCATTATGAAATGACCATTTTTGTCTCATTACTTTTGGTATCTTGTAGTCAGCATTATCAGATATGAGTATTGCTACACCTGCTTTTTTTTTTTGATGTTTTTTGCTTGGAGTATTGTTTTCCAGCCTTTCACTTTGAATTTGTTTTTATCTTTGTTGTTTAGATGTGTTTCTTGAAGGCAGCATACAGTTGGACTTTCTTTTTTAATTCATTCTGCTACTCTGTGTCTTTTTATTGGTGACTTCAATCCATTTACATTTAGTGTAATTATTGACACTTGAGGGTTCCCTATTGCCATGTTCTAAATTGCTTTCTGTTAGTTTTGTATCTTGTTTGATTCTTCTCTTTTTTTTTCTATCATTTGTTTGATTGTAATTTATACTTCTTTCCTCTGTTACTACCCTTTTTAAGTCATGTGCTTCCGTGGTGGTTTTACAGGGGTGGTTACCATTAAGTAATGAAAAGAGTACCTACCATGTTCATTGTAGTACACTATCTTATGAGTGCTTCTGCACTCCATCGTCCTTTGCTACTGTTAATCTCTGTCCTCTTCCCTTTTTTGTTTTTGTTGTCACAGTTTAAATTTGGTTTTATTGTGTTCTTGGTGGAGCTTTTACTTGTGGTTTTGTTTTGTTTTTTTCTTGTATCTGTTTGGAAAACCCCCTTTTGTATTTCCTGAAGTGGGGGGTTTTCTGATGATGAATTTCCTCATCTTTTTTGTATCTGTGAATGTTTTTATTTCTCCTTCATATTTGAAGGATAGCTTTGATGGGTATAATATTCTTGTCTCCAAGTTCCTCTCTTTCAGAACTTTAAATATTGGGGTCCACTCTCTTCTAGCTTGTAGAGTTACTGCTGAGAAATCCGATGATAATCTAATAGGCTTTCCTTTATATGTTGTATTCATATTTTCCCTGGCTGCCTTGAGAATTTTTTCTTTGTCGTTGATTTGTGCCGATTTCATTATGATGTGCCATAGAGTAGGTTTGTTGGGGTTAAGAAAACTCGGTGTTCTGTTTGCATCTTGAATTTGAGGCTTTAATTCATTCCACAAGCTTGAAGAGTTCTCGTCCATTATTTGTTTGAATATGTTCTCCATTTCATTTTCTCTCTCTTCTCCTTCTGATATACCTATTATTGTTATGTTAGTCTTTTGATGGAGTCAGACAATTCCTGTAGGGCTTTCTCATTTTTAAAAATTTTTGAACGTCATGGAAATGGCGCCATGAGCAGTGCGTCCGACAGATCTCCCCTAAATCACAACAAATTTATCAACTAGAAACAGAAAAATTTATCCTCGGAGCATTCTGGAGTTCCACACAAACTGAAAGCGAAAGGACTGTTATCACTTGAATCTGAGTGACGAGGGTGTGGAGGAAGCTACCGCAGCGACATTCATTCAAGCCGCGAGGGAGTGTGCCTGTGGTGAGTCAGCCCACACTCGGGAGCCGCGAGCAGCCGCGGGCGAGCGCCCAGTACAGTTGCAGAGCGAGCACCGCCCACACTCCGGAGCGCGAGCAGCCACCGGCATGCCCGGTCCGGTTGCAGAGCGAGCACCGCCCACACTCGGGAGCCGCGAGCAGCCGCCGGCGCGTGCCCGGTCCGGTTGCAGAGCGAGCACCGCTAACATTCCCAGCGGCCGGCGCACTGCGAGTGAGAGTCGCCAGCCACCGGTGCCCGGAGCACCCCATTTGCGCGCGTGCCCTGGGCATTCCACACACCCAGAGCGCCTTACTGGCCCGCACACCCAGGGTGCCCCATTATCCTGCGCCTGGTGGGATTCAGCCGCCAGCGGCAGGGCGAGCGGGAGAGGCACCAGGGTGGTCTTCTACTTGGGAGATTCTCTCCGTGGGCGGGCACCTCACCCAGCCATTCAAGCTAACAATCAAGCGTTGGGGGAGGGGGACGCGCAGGCAGCCTAAAATACCTTTGGGAGCACAGCTGCGACCCAATCACTGAAATTAGCTTAACCCATGAAATCTGCGCACCCTCGGTTCTAATTGATAAGATCTCTCTCAGTTCAGGGATCCAAGACAAGAGGCGTGATATTTTTTAGTGCCTCTCGATAAAGGGGCGGGGGCAATTTCTGATTGATAGAGCCTCCATATTCAGGGATAAACGCTAACAAGAGGGACTTGGCAGATAATAAGATCTATACTACACTAGTCACAAGCAGAGACTAGTGCCTCTTCTTCCCAGCCAAAACAGGCTACAAAGTGTGGAAAGCCTGGGTTGAGTGGTCCAACTGAATGCTAGGCGCTGAACAGTCACCTTGACAACAATTGACTCCCACCCCCGCCTGATTACACTGGAGGCCCTGACTGCCAGAGCCTTTCCCAAAGCCTTGCACTGAATGGGGATAGAGTGGGGATTTCCCAGCTCTTTGAGCCTCTTACTCCCCAGGCAGAAGCAGTTGCAGCCTTATAGCTGGATCACCAGGTTGCTAATTCAGGAAGGGGGGACTAGGAGAGAGAATCCAGGAAAGCAAACTCTCTCATTGTTGGACCCTGCAAACGCCAACAAGCCTTGACTACCAGCAAGACTAAAGCCAATTATATGACATTGCCATAGAATCCCATCAACTGCAAATCCCTACCTAAGTGTGACACAGGGGCAAAGCCTGGGGTACAGAGTCACCGACCAGGAAGAGTGAGAGAAAAGAAAAAGGAAGAAGTTAACCTCTCAAAATCAAGAAAAATCCACAGACTTTACAACTTGTTCCACTAATTTTTTTTTTGTTGTTGTTTGTTTCTTCTATCTTATTGCCTTTATTTCCTCCACCTCGGTCCTTCTATTCTCTGCCCATCTTATGCTTCCCATTTCTTGAACTACACTACCCATAACTGTTACATTTTATTTCTCTTCTTCATCCTCACCCTCCTTTAAGGTTGTACTCCAAAACACTTAACTCTCACTCTCTCCTCTTTTGTTTTTTTTTTTTATTTGCTTTATTTTGTTTTTTTCTCTTCCTTTTTTATTTCTTCCTTCGTTTTTCTCTTTTTCTTATTTTTTCCTTTCTATTCGTTTTTTCTTTTCTTGTTTTACTTTCCTCCCATTTAATCCTCAATCACGAACAAATTAGTTAATTTGGGACTCAAGGCTTTTTTTGGCTTTATTTTTTTTTTTGCTTTTGTTTTTGTTTTTTTCTTGTTTGTTTATTTTTGTGGCATTTTGGGTCCTCCCAACCCACGGTCTCCATTGTATTTAGTCTTCGCTCCACTTAATACAACAGATTTTTACTTATTATTTTTATTTTTTTCTTCTTTATTATTTTTTTTGGTCCTTTTTTCTGGTTCCCTCTTATCCCTCTCATTATATCTCTTAGTTGACCATCACTTACAAGCAAATCATCTTATGCTTGTCTAAAATTTTCTTCCTTTTTTTTTTTTTTTTTTTTTTTGCATTTAGTAGGTCCCTACTCCCTTTTTTTGCCCCTTGAACTCTTCACCCCAAATCAGGCCCTCCATTATAGGCACGATATTTCCCTGAGGAGGGGAGAGGAGGGAAAGAGAAGAAAGAAAAAAAGGGGGAAATAATAAATTATTACTGTTTTTTTTGTGGGGTGTTTTACATTTTTTTTTTTACTTTTTACTCTTTATTAATTCTAATTAGTGCTATCAACAAGACCACCCTCAGATGCCAATAAGAAAGAGGAAATCAAATATTATGGATACAAAAGAAAGAGAGGTAACACAAATAGATGTGGAAAAATCTATGGAGAAAAGACTTAACATATTGGAAGCCTTGGAGCTAAATGACAGAGAATTTAAAATAGAAATCTTAAAAATACTCAGAGATATACAAGAAAACACAGAAAGGCAATATAGGGAGATCAGAAAACAACTCAATGAACACAAAGAATATATTACCAAGGAAATTGAAACTATTAAAACAAATCAAACAGAAATGAAAAACTCAATTCATGAGCTGAAAAACGAGGTAACAAGCTTAGCTAACAGAACAGCCCAGATTGAGGATAGGATTAGTGAAATAGAAGACAAACAACTTGAGGCACAACAGAGAGAAGAAGAAAGAGACTCAAAAATAATAAAAAACGAGAAAGCCCTACAGGAATTGTCTGACTCCATCAGAAAGAATAACATAAGAATAATAGGTATATCAGAGGGAGAAGAGAAAGAAAATGGAATGGAGAATATACTCAAACAAATAATAGACGAGAACTTTCCAAGCCTGTGGAAAGAACTAAAGCCTCAAATTCAAGAAGCAAAGAGAACACCGAGTTTTCTTAACCCCAACAAACCCACTCCAAGGCACATCATAATAAAGATGACACAAACCAATGACAAAGAAAAAATTCTCAAGGCAGCCAGGGAAAAGAAGAGTACAACATATAAAGGAAGGCCTATTAGATTATCATCAGACTTCTCAGCAGAAACTCTACAAGCTAGAAGAGAGTGGACCCCAATATTTAAAGCCCTGAAAGAGAGGAACTTTCAGCCAAGAATACTATACCCATCAAAGCTATCCTTCAAGTATGAAGGAGATATAAAAACATTCACAAATACAGAAAAGATGAGAGAATTTATCAACAGAAAGCCCCCACTCCAGGAAATACTAAAGGGGGTTTTCCAACCAGATTCAAAGAACAAAAGAAAACAACACCACAAGTAACAGCTCCACCAAGAACACAATAAAACCAAACTTAAACTGTGACAACAAAGGAAAAAAAGGGAGGAGAGGATGGATATTAACAGTAGCAAAGGATGATGAAGTGCAGAAATACTTATAAGATAGGGTACTACAATGAATATGGTAGGTATCCTTTTCATTACTTAATGGTAACCACATTTGAAAAAACCACCACAAAAACACTTGACTTAAAAAAGGTAGCAACAGAGGAAAGAAGTATGGAACACAAACAAACAAAAACAAATGATAGAAAAACAAAAGAGAAGAATCAAACTAGATACAAAACTAACAGAAAGCAATTTATAAAATGGCAGTAGGGAACCCACAAGTGTCAATAATTACACTAAATGTAAATGGATTAAACTTACCAATAAAAAGACACAGAGTAGCAGAATGGATTAAAAAAGAAAATCCAACTATATGCTGCCTACAAGAAACACATCTAAGCAACAAGGATAAAAACAAATTCAAAGTGAAAGGCTGGAAAACAATACTCCAAGCAAACAACACCCAAAAAAAAGCAGGCGTAGCAATACTCATATCTAATAATGCTGACTACAAGACAGAAAAAGTACTGAGAGACAAAAATGGTCATTTCATAATGATTAAGGGGAAGTTGAATCAAGAAGACATAACAATCCTTAATATATATGCACCAAACCAAGAAGCACCAAAATATATAAGACAGCTATTTATTGACCTTAAAACAAAAACTTACAAAAATACAATCATACTTGGAGACCTCAATACACCGCTGACGGCTCTAGGTCGTTCATCCAAACAGAGAATCAATAAAGATATAGTGGCCTTAAACGAAATACTAGAACACCTGGATATGATAGACATCTACAGGACACTTCATCCCAAAGCGACAGAGTATACATTTTTCTCTAGTGTACATGGAATATTCTCAAGAATTGACCATATGTTGGGCCACTAAGACAATATCAGCAAATTTAGAAAAATTGAAATTGTACCAAGCATATTTTCTGATCATAAAGCCTTGAAACTAGAATTCAACTGCAAAAAAGAGGGATTGGAAAACCCACAAAAATGTGGAAACTAAACAACATACTTCTCAAAAAATGAATGGGTCAAAGAAGAAATAAGCGCAGAGATCAAAAGATATATACAGACAAATGAAAATAAAAATACGACATATCAGAATCTCTGGGATGCAGCAAAAGCAGTAATAAGAGGAAAGTTCATATCACTTCAGGCCTATATGAACAAAGAAGAGAAAGCCGAAGTAAACCACTTAACTTCACACCTTAAGGAACTAGAAAAAGAAGAACAAAGACAACCCAAAACCAGCCGAAGAAAGGAGATAATAAAAATCAGAGCAGAAATAAATGAAATAGAGAACAGAAAAACTATAGAAAAAATCAATAAAACAAGGAGCTGGTTCTTTGAAAAGATCAACAAAATTGACAAACCCTTGGCAAGACTCACCAAGGAAAAAAGGCACAGGACTCAAATAAATAAAATCCAAAATGAAAGAGGAGAGATCACCACAGACATCATAGATATACAAAGAATTATTGTAGAATACTATGAAAAATTATATGCCACCAAATACAACTATCTAGAAGAAATGAATAAATTCCTAGAACAATACAACCTTCCTAGACTGAGTCAAGAAGAAGTAGAAAGCCTAAACAGACCAATCAGCAGGGAGGAAATAGAAAAAACTATTAAAAACCTCCCCCAAAATAAAAGTCCAGGCCCAGACGGTTATACTAGTGAATTCTATCAAACATTCAAAGAAGACTTGGTTCCTATTCTACTCAAAGTCTTCCAAAAAATTGAAGAAGAAGCAATACTTCCAAACACATTTTATGAGGCCAACATAACCCTCATACCAAAACCTGGCAAGGATGGCACAAAGAAAGAAAACTACAGACCAATATCTCTAATGAATACAGATGCTAAAATACTAAACAAAATACTGGCAAACCGAATACAACAACATATTAAAGAAATAATACATCATGATCAAGTGGGATTCATCCCAGAATCTCAAGGATGGTTCAACATACACAAAACGGTTAACGTAATACACCATATCAACAAAACAAAGAACAAAAACCACATGATCTTATCAATAGATGCAGAAAAGGCTTTTGATAAAATATAACACAACTTTATGTTTAAGACTCTCAACAAAATGGGTATAGAAGGAAAATATCTCAACATGATAAAGGCCATATATGATAAACCATCAGCCAACATCATATTAAACGGCATAAAACTGAGGACTTTCTACCTTAAATCAGGAACAAGACAGGGTTGTCCACTCTCTCCACTCTTATTTAACGTGGTGCTAGAAGTTCGGGCCAGAGCAATCAGACAAGACAAAGAAATAAAAGGCGTCCATATCGGAAAAGAAGAAGTAAAGGTATCACTTTTTGCTGATGATATGATCCTATATATCGAAAACCCGAAGGACTCCACAAAAAGATTATTAGAAACAATAAACCAATACAGTAAGGTCGCAGGATACAAAATTAACATACAAAAGTCCATAGCCTTTCTTTATGCCAACAATGAAATATTAGAAAACGAACTCAAAAAAATAATCCCCTTCATGATTGCAACAAAAAAAATAAAATACCTAGGAATAAACATAACAAAGAATGTAAAGGACCTATATAATGAAAATTACAAAGCATTGTTAAGGGAAATCGAAAAAGATACAATGAGATGGAAAAATATTCTTTGTTCTTGGATAGGAAGAATAAATATAACCAAAATGGCCATATTACCCAAAGCAATATATAAATTTAATGCAATTCCCATCAAAATCCCTATGAGATTTTTTAAAGAAATGGAACAAATAATCATCAGATTTATATGGAACTATAAAGAACCCCAAATAGCCAAACAATCCTAAGGAAAAAGAATGAAGCTGGGGGCATTACAATTCCTGACTTTAAACTATATTATAGGGCCACGATAATCAAAACAGCATGGTATTGGCAGAAAAATAGACACTCAGACCAATGGAACAGAATAGAAAGCCCAGAAATAAAACCACATATATATTGTCAAATAATCTTTGATAAAGGGGCAACAACACACAATGGAGAAAAGAAAGCCTCTTCAACAAATGGTGCTGGGAAAACTGGAAAGCCACATGCAAAAGAATGAAACTCGACTACAGCCTGTCCCCGTGTACTAAAATTAATTCAAAATGGATCAAAGACCTAAATATAAGACCTGAAACAATAAAGTACATAGAAGAAGAAGACATAGGTACTAAAATCATGGACCTGGGTTTTAAAGAGCATTTTATGAACTTGACTCCAATGGCAAGAGAAGTGAAGGCAAAGATAAATGAATGGGACTACATCAGAATAAAAAGTTTTTGCTCAACAAGAGAAACTGATATAAAAATAAACAGACAGCCAACTAAATGGGAAATGAAATTTACAAACAACAGCTCAGATAAGGGCCTAATATCCAAAATTTACAAAGAACTCATAAAACTCAACAACAAACAAACAAACAATCCCATAAAAAAATGGGAAGAGGACATGAACAGACACTTCTCCCAGGAAGAGATACAAATGGCCAACAGATATATGAAAAGATGCTCAGCCTCATTAGTTATTAGAGAAATGCAAATCAAAACTACAATGAGATACCACCTCACCCCTGTTAGATTAGCTATTATCAACAAGACGGGTAATAGCAAATGTTGGAGAGGCTGTGGAGAAAAAGGAACCCTCATTCACTGTTGGTGGGACTGTAAAGTAGTACAACCATTATGGAGGAAAGTATGGTGGTTCCTCAAAAAACTGCAAATAGAACTACCTTATGACCCAGCAATCCCTCTACTTGGTATATACCCCAAAACCTCAGAAACATTGATACGTGAAGACACATGTAGCCCCATGTTCATTGCAGCACTGTTCACAGTGGCCAAGACATGGAAACAACCAAAAAGCCCTTCAATAGAAGACTGGATAAAGAAGATGTGGCACATATACACTATGGAATACTACTCAGCCATAAGAAATGATGACATCAGATCATTTACAGCAAAATGTTGGTATCTTGATAACATTATAAGGAGTGAAATAAGTAAATCAGAAAAAAACAAGAACTACATGATTCCATACATTGGTGGAACATAAAAATGAGACTAAGAGACATGGACAAGATTGTGGTGGTTACCAGGGGTGGGGGGAGGGAGGACATGGGAGGGAGGGAGGGAGAAAGTTAGGGGGAGGGGGAGGGGCACAGAGAACTAGATAGAGGGTGGCGGAGGACAATCTGACTTTGGGCGAGGGGTACGCAACATAATTTAATGACAAAATAACCTAGACATGTTTTCTTTGAATATATGTACCCTGATTTTTTAATGTCATCCCATTACCATTAATAAAAATTTATTTAAAAAAAATTTTTTTTTGAGTCTCTCTCTTCTTCTCTCTGTTGTGCCTCAAGTTGCTTGTCTTCTATGTCACTAAACCACTAAACTTATCTTCTGTCTGACCTGTTCTATTAGCTAAGCTTGTTACCTCATTTTTCAGTTTATGAATTGAGTTTTTCATCTCAGTTTGATTTGTTTTCATAGTTTCAATTTCCTTGGTAATACATTCTTTGTGTTTGTTGAGTTGATTTTTGAGCTCCCTAAATTGCCTTTCTGGTTTTCTTGTATATCTCTGAATATTTTTAGTATTTCTATTTTTTATTCTCTGTCATTTAACTCCAAGGTTTCGAATTTGTTAAAATTTTTCCCCTTAGATTTTTTTCTCATCTATCTGTGCTACATCTCTGTCTTTTGTATTCATAATATTCAATTTCCTTTTCCTTAATGGCATCTGAGGGTGGTTTTGTTAATAGCACTAATGAGAATAAAAAATAAAAATTAAAAAATATTTTTATTACTTCTCTCTTTTCCCTCTTTCCCTTCCTCCTTGAGAAAATACTGTGAATAACTGAGAATTATATTGTGCTAAATGGAACAAAAACTACCCATAACGAAGGGCCTGAGTTGGGGAGAAGTGATAAAGGGGCAAAAAAGGAGGTAGGGTCCCACAAAATGCAAAAAAGGAAAAAATTTTGATCAACAATAAAATGATTTTCTTTTAAATGATGGTCAACTGAGAGATATAATGAAAAAGATAAGAGGGAAACAGGAAAAAGAAAATAATACTATTGTATTAAGTGGAACAAAAACTAGATAGAATGGAGAGCCTGGGTTGGGGGGAATGCTAATGAGTTAAAAAGTGAAGTAAGCCCTGGCTGGTTGGCTCAGTGGTAGAGTGTCGGCCTGGCATGTAGAGGTCCCGGGTTCGATTCCCAGCCAGGGCACACAGGACAAGCGCCCATTTGCTTCTCCACCCCACCCCCTCTCCTTCCTCTCTGTCTCTCTCTTCCCCTCCTGCTGCGGAGGCTCCATTGGAGCAAGGATGGCCCAGGCGCTGGGGATGGCTCCTTGGCCTCTGCCCCAGGCACTAGAGTGGCTCTGGTTGTGGCAGAGCGATGCCCTGGAGGGGCAGAGCATCGCCCCCTGGTGGGCAGAGCGTCGCCCCCTGGTGGGCGTGCTGGGTGGATCCCGGTCGGGCGCATGTGGGAGTCTGACTGTCTCTCCCGGTTTCTAGCTTCAGGAAAAAAAAAATACAAAAAAAAAAAAAGTGAAGTAAAAGGCACCCAAAATGCCACAGAGAAAAAATTTGAGTCTCAAATAAAATAATTTGTTTGTGTGTGAGGATTGAATAAGAGGAAAAATAAATGAGAAAAGAAGAAATTAAGAGAGAGGGAGAAAAAAGGGGGGGACAAAAGGGCCCTGGCTGGTTTGCTCAGTGGTAGAGCATCGGCCTGGTGTGCAGGAGTCCTGGGTTCGATTCCCGGCCAGGGTACACAGGAGGAGAAGCACCCATCTGCTTCTCCATCCCTCCCACTCTCCTTCCTCTCTGCCTCTCTTTTCCCCTCCCACAGCCAAGGCTCCATTGGAGCAAAGTTGGCCCATGCACTGAGGATGGTTCCATGGCCTCTGCCTCAGGTGCTAGAATGGCTCTGGTTGTAACAGAGCGACACCCCAGATGGGCAGAGCATCGCCCCCTGGTGGGCATGCCGGGTGGATCCTGGTCGGGCGCATGCAGGAGTCTGTCTGACTGCCTCCCTGTTTCTAACTTCAGAAAAATGCACACACACAAAAAAAAGTAGAAAAAAGAGAAAGAAGAGAGAGAGTTAAGGGTTTTGGAATGTAACCCTCATAGAGAGAAAGGAAGAAGAAAAGAAAAAAAATGGAAAATGTAACACTTATGGGTAGTGTCGTTCAAGATGAAGAGAAAAGTATAAGATGGGCAGAGAATAAAAGGACCAAGATGGAAAAAGAAAACATTAATAATAAAGACAAGAAGATGAAAGAAACAAGAGAAAGTGGAAAAAAGTTATAAAGTCTGTGGATTTTTCTTGATTTTGAGAGGTTATCTTCTTGCTTTTTCTTTCCTCTCCCTCTTCCTGGTCAGTGACTCTGTATCCCAGGCTCTGCCCCGTGTCATGCTTAGGTAGGGATTTGCAGTTGATGAGACTCTTACAGCAATGTCATATATTTGGCTTCAGTTTCATTGGTAGTTGGGGCTTGTTAGCATTTGCAGGCTCCAACAATGAGAGAGTTCGTTTTCCTGGAGCCTCTCTCCTAGTCTCTCCTTCCTGAATTAGTAGCCGGATGATCCAGCTATGAGGCTGTCGCTGCCTCTGCTTGGAGAGTAAGAGGCTCAAAGAGCTGGAAAATTCCCACTCTATCCCCACTCAGCTCAGGGCTCTGGGTAAGGCTCTGTCAGTCAGAGCCTCAAGCATAATCAAGCAAGGCTGGGAGCCAATTGCTCTCAAGGTGCCTTTCTATGAGCCTCCAGGCATGTCCAGTATGTCTCAGCACTCTGTGGGATCACTCTCCCCAAGCTTTTTTGCACTTTGTAACCTGTATTGGCTGGGAAGAAGATGCCCCAGTCGCTGCCTGCAGAACAGGAGGTCTTAAAGGCTGCCAAGTCCCTCTTTTTAGTGCACAACCATGAGTACGAAAGCTCTGCCAATCAGAGCCACCAGCTTAAGCAGGTAGGGGGCGTGTTGACTTCTGTTCAGTTCCCCAGGTATATCTAGTTAAATTTGCCTTAGCATTCCATGGGATTGCTTTCTGCAGGCTTCTTTCTTGTTAAAAAGCCTACAGTCTAGCCTGTCTAAGTTCTGCAGTGTTCTCTGAGGTTTGTTTCGTGGGAATGTGTTTTTCACCCTGTATCAGCTGACAGGAATTTGTCCCCACCCCTACATGCATAGCAAGAGGCACTAATAAATATCACGTATCTTGTTTTAGGTTGCTGATCTGAGAGAGATCTTGTCAACTAGAACCGCGTAAGCCAGTTGGGCGGTGAGCAGACTGTGGGTTAAGCTAATTTCACCGATTGGATCCACAGATCTGCTCCAGAGACAGTCTGCAAGCTGCCTGCGCACACCTCCCCCTAGTGCTTCTGTGTTTTTTCTTCCTGGGATGTTAGCCTGGGTGGCTGGGTGAGGCGCCCTGCCTGCCTGGAGAAGTCCAGGGTAGGGAAGTTCGCTTTCGCACACTCCTCACACGCTGCTGCTGGGGGAGCAGCGACCACACTGAGACTCTGGTCGCAGCCCATGCAGAGGCCTCTGACCCTGCCCCTCTGTCTGGGAACATGGGCACCCACGCCCGGGGTGATAGGAGGAACCTCTCGCACACTATTCGAGCTCCCCAACCAGGACATCAGGGATAATGGTGGCCACTGCTCGCCCGCCTTTGCCGGGGTCCAGTGCGGGCATCAGCTCACATGGGCTGAGTCCCTGCAGGCACACTCTTTCCTCGGCTTGGACGTCTGTGTCCCAGCCCGGTTCCCTCTGCGCTCCCAGCCCCCACACTCTCAGTTCCAAGTGAAAGCAGCCCTTGCTCAGGTCAGTGAGGAAGGCAGAGTGCTTCGTTCTCCCTCTTCTTTCCTTCAGGGTTGATTATATATTTAGTCAACTTTTTGTTCAATCATACCTTTGTTCTCAGTGTGTGGGACTTCCAGACACTCCAAGGATAGATTTTTCTGTCACTGGTTGAAGAACTTGTTGAAATTTTGGGGAGAGGTATCAGGAGTGCTTCTCACTGTGCCATTTCTCTTATGTCACCCTATAAAAATCTTTAAGTCATATTTTATCATAATTTTCTTTCATTATTATTATATATCATAATTTTCTTTGTTCATTTTATGCCATTTGTATCACATCTACACCATTTTGTTTCTTATTTTTACATTCGTCAGGTTTAAGTAAAACACTGCATTACCAGTGCAACTAGTTTAATATTGCAAAGACAATTTCCTCTTGGTAGACATATTGAGGGGGGGTGATGAAAAATATCCAAGACACAAAACACAAACTGCTGTACCGAGTCTGGGAAAACAGTTGAAATGGTGCATGGAGATGGTAGTGCTGCTGGAAGCTGGTCCACACTGTCCGTATGCCCAGCTGGGCAACACTTGCGCTGCCAGACACTGAGCAGGCGTGGCTAGCGATTGTGGTCGTAAAGTTGAATAGTCATAAGTTGCATAGGTCTTAAGTCGATCAATATTTGTAAGTGGTAACTGCTCTAGCGGAAGGGTACCAGTCCTTACCAAAGCAGGTAACACAGCACCCCACCCAGGCTAACGAGCATGGGGAGGCTTCTCTGTGGAAGGAACATTTGAACAGTGCTCAAAGGGAGATCAAGAGGCAAGAAAACATTAGTCTGTGTCATAAGCTGTGGGAGGGATTTTATGCCAATTTACATGTCCTGATACTTTGCTCTTTTAGGTTGAGTGTCATTTATATAAATATCTATTTTCCAATACAAGTAAACATTTTTTCTTTATAACTACAAGCAGATTTCGTCCATGCGGATCATTACTGGAAGGAAGCAGCTGCTCTTTGTCCCTGGGTTTAGAACTGAAGCTAGCCCTTGCTGGCAGAACAGTACATCTCACCCCCACACCCAGGAGGGGGTAAAATATATCTCTAATGTGAGGAGGCCTTTCTCTTCTCCATCTTCTGTGTTTTGTTCTCCTTTTTGTCTTGTTTCCTTTCCTCTTCCCTCATTTCCTCTCTGCTTTCTTTTTTTAAACTGACTTTTTCTTTAAACATGATTATCAGGATTCTGAGAGATGAAATAAGCCTTCTGATTCTTCCCAGTGGGGTAGACTTCTACTGGGACCTCAATAACTTTGTAGTGTTATTACACTGTAGAAATCCTTCTGGTTTCTCCTATTCCTTACTGAATAAAACCAGAGAACCCGCTGAAACAGATTAATTTTTAAAATCATTGAATTAAATTTAAACACTAAAACAATACAGTATAATTTTTTTCTAGGCCAGTTTAGTAATATACTGACATGGCCCTTGATGGAATGGAAAAATCAGCCTATTCATCCACTCATTCATTCTTTATTCACAGTATTTATCAAACGTCTACCTTGTGATTGGTCCTGTGCAAGACTCTGGTGATGTTAAGATGAAGGAGATGAAAAAGACACACAACTTTTCATGCCCATCTTTCCTCAGATCTGTGTGAAGCACCTGCCTTTTAGGTTATAATCATAATTGTGTCTAAACATCAATTAGGAATTTACTCCATGCCAAGTACCACAGCAGCATTTGACCTGCTTTATCTTCTTCACATCTCTGTGAGATGGGTTCTATAATGATCTCTGCTTTATAGATCAAGTAACTGGGACTCAGGGATGTGAAATAACATGTGAGGTCAGTTATTGGTAAGTAGCAGAGCTAGAATTTGCACCATCTCTGTTCTTAAGCATATTATGATATATAATTAGAATAATTTTTTTTCTTTGAAATCGTAATGAGTAGCTTAGTAACTTCAGGAATTTTAGTTGAAAATGCCAACTAAAGTGAGCTTATAAAATTTAAATACTTTTTTATTCCCACAAGTTACTTGTGGGTTATGGACTTGTTTCTTGGTTTCTTAACAGAAAGCACCTGCAGCCTGCACTCAGTTTAAGGATTTCATAGACAAGAAAATCTTGGTGCCGAGTGCTTAAGGAACTTGCCCAAGTTGTTGGGACGAAGCCTGTCTGGGATTCAACCAGAGCTCTTATTTTTTCTCTACCAAGCTCTTCGTCCAAAAAGGATCTATCTAAAAAATGCATTGCTTTTTTCTTTCTGATTTCAATACTAATTCATGCCAATCACAGAAACCTTAGAAAACATGTGCAATGAACAACAATAAAAATATGACAGTGAATTCTTCTTCTGTCTCTACTCCTATAGATGATCCCAGACTTTGTCACTAATCCCCAAAAGTGCTCTGTGGTTTTTTCATTCCTGTTTGTTGACTGTGTGTTGGCTTTGTTTCCTGCAAAAGCTGTTTGCTCCTGGAGGGAAGGGAAAGTTTCCCTTACATCAGTCTTTCTTGGCAACTGTCTCTTTACATAAGAATATATGGTAAATTCTCAGCAAACACTATTGCTTCATATTGAATCGAAATCACCTACTGCCCATCATACCCCTTCTGTAGCTATAGGATACAGGAACTCAAAGCAGAGGCCCAAAGAAGGAAGGGAAAGCTGCTTTTGTATCCTTCTCAAATTCTGTCTGCTTGTGCCTGGGGAATTCTTCAGTATCTGTGCTATTCTCCAGGATGAAACTCAGCGCCAATGTCTGCGTTCAGATGCAGCCAAGAGAGGCTGCTGCAGTGAACACTGTCCCAGCCCCTAGCTCATGTCAGGAGCAACATGAATGTAGGCAGACCAAATCACAGGAGCACTTCCCTCCAGGAGTTTACTGTACTCTCTGCCTATATGTGGGCGTGGGCTCCTGCACTTGCAGGGGGGGGGGGGGTTGTTAGGATTCCATCACTGCAACAGGCATCAGAGCTCCCCAGCCCACATCCAAGGGCTGCTCTCAGTTTTCACTCTCACCCAGTCCTGCTTCTGAAAAGTCTCCTTTTGGCTTAAGAAAACACTCTTTCCTGCTAACTCTTCTTCTTACCTTTCCAATTGTTATTTCTCTGCCTTACATTTTTTTTTCTTTTCTTTCTGCTTCCTAAACTTTACTCACTCATCTGCAGATATTTTCTCTTGGTGATGTGTTTTCTAGAAACTTCATCTAGACTTTCAGTTTCAGTGATTATCTTTGTGTGGAGAACATACAAGAATATACTCCACCACTTCTCTGGGCTCTCTTCAGAACAGCATATTCCAAGCAGAAGCACAAGGTACTAGGAGGGGATTGGCCCCCCTCCCCCAGGCCTGAAGGAAAGGGAAAGAAGCAGTTACAAGAAAGGAGAGAACTGGGTAGAGCAGCCTGCTGAGAGCGAGCAGGAACTTTCCGAGCATGGTTGTGGCCAGCCCAGGCCCGGGGTACGGTGGCCCCGATCTCTCACCAGGGCTTTGCACTCGCGAACACAGAACACATTGTTAGCCTCTAATGCTTTACTCCTCTGTTCCCTTTGGACTATGGGCCATAATATGTCTCCACTAACTTGTGATTGTTCAATCAGCAAAGCCATGTTGGTGCTCCTTGACCCTCCAACAACCCATTGAGGGCCACCAGGGAAAATAATGGCTAGTTTTTCCATGTTCTGCTCCTCTTGCACTTTGGTTCCAAATTTATCTTCTAGTCTTGCTCAAGTGGGTAAAGAAGAACACAAATGAACTGGGTACTAAGAGAGACTGTGCAAGTTAGTATTAAGCTTGTAACTGGCTTTATCAAGAGGCTTAATTTTCTCACTGTGATGGTGTTTCCTTACCACCCTTGTCTCTCTAGCATGTCACTTCTGATCTGGTCCCTGCTTTATAACCATGCCCTTGGGTTTTCCTTGAACCATCTCTGGCCTCAGATTCCTCTGTCCTGGCTCCCTGGCATTATTCCAGTCTTCACCCACATGTTACCTCCCCTGAATGGCCCTCCCTAATTACCTGAGCTTAAGGACCACCTTTCTCCTTTACTCCTTATAAGTCACTGTCTATGACATCATTTGTTTTATGGACTCATACTGACACATACTAAAATTATCTTGTTCACACATATATTTCTTTATTTATTGGTATCTTCTTATCTTCTTCCTCCACTCCCCACCTAGTAGAATTACTTTCCATGAAGGCCAGGACCAAGCCTTTCTTGCTCACTAACTGTCCCCAAAACTTAGAGTAGAACATGACACACAATAGGTTTTCACTCAACATATTTTGAGTAATTAAACTTCACTTTC
The DNA here is from genome assembly GCF_036850765.1 of Saccopteryx bilineata. Taxonomy (NCBI): domain Eukaryota; kingdom Metazoa; phylum Chordata; class Mammalia; order Chiroptera; family Emballonuridae; genus Saccopteryx; species Saccopteryx bilineata. The sequence continues at coordinate 79,155,993 of NC_089499.1, forward strand.
TTTGGGTCTGAGGGCTGGGACAGTGATGGAATCCCTCTGTATAGAATCCTAAGGTTTTCCCTGGAGATCCATATCTATATCTATATCTATATCTATCCATATCTATATCTATATCTATATCATCTATATATCTATATCTATATCTATATCTGTATCTATCCATATCTATATCTATAATCTATCTATATTTATCTATATGTGTATATATATATATATGCACAATTGGATTTATTTTAAATATTCTCAACTTTTAAAAATGATAATGCCTTTAAAAATTATGGAACAATTTTTGGACAAATTTGTACAAGTGGTTAATTACCTTAACTATTTTCCATCTTTCATCATTCCATGAAGCTATGCCCTTTCCTGTTACTTTATTTGTGGAAGACCTTAAAGTTTTCTAAGAGCCATCAAAGTATTTTATCTTGTAGTAGTTTACCTTCAGAGTAGAGAGAACTGGGAATAGCATATGAACCTTGCACCTGAGGAGGCTGACTCCTAGAGAGATCAGTGGCTATAAACTTGTCTCCTTTGCAGTTGAAAAGTAGTGAAGAACTTCAGGTGGATGAGTGCTGTTTCCTGTGATTTGTTTTTCTCCTTTTATTTTCTTTTTCCTCTTTTGATATTAACCTCCTTGCTAATCTTTCTTTCTCAGGACTTGATATATCTTTTCCATTTGTTCCACATTTTTAATAATTTTCTCTGGGTTTTCTTCTGCTTCTTCTCTTCTTCCTCCTCCTCCCCTTCTCCTTCCTTCTTCTCCTCCTCCTCTTCCTCCTCCTTCTTTTTTCAAGTGAGAGAAAGAGAGAGTGTGAGACAGACTCCCACATGTATCCTGACTGGAATCCACCCAGCAACCCCATCTGGGGCCAGTGCTCCCAACCATGCTATTCTTAGTACCTGAGGCTGACACACCCAGACCAACTGAGCAGTCATTTCTCAGTGCCCAAGGCCATGCCCAAACAAATCGAGCCACTGGCTATAGGAGGGGAAGAGAGGAAGAAAAGTGAGAAGGAGGGGGAAAGAAGCAGATGGTCCCTTCCCTTGTGTACCCTGACTGGAGATCGAACCCAGGAAGTCCGCATGCCGGGCTGACACTCTATCCACTGAACCATAAGCCAGGGCCAACTGGTGTCTTCTTGACCAGTGTGGAGACAGTCTTCTAGATCATCTGTGTGCCTTTGGGTTCTCAGTATACTGCCATAGCTACCATACGGTAAGCTTACTGGTTAAGAAATGACTTCCGAGTCCATTCTTAAGAATCAGTAAGAAATATCTAGATGGTCTAGAGCCTGAAGCTTGGAAATCAATGAGAAGACCACATTAAACTGATGAAAATGGTTCACAAATGCATTTTCTTATTTTTAGTGTTCTTCCTCTCAGGGAATATAAGTGTATGGCAACAAATGTTGGTCCTTGAAGTTAGGAAACCTGGGTTCTTTTTTCTGCTTTTTCAAGTATTCAATATTTGACTTTAGTAAATGCACTTCTGTTCAGCTTTAATTCCTTCTGATATAACAGGGGCTTTCAAACTCCTGTTCTTTAAAAGCCAGAGTACTCTTTTTTATTTTTACAGGGACAGAGAGAGTCAGAGAGAGAGATAGACAGGGACAGACAGACAGGAACGGAGAGAGATGAGAAGTATCAATCATCAGTTTTTCATTGCGAGACCTTAGTTGTTCATTTATTGCTTTCTCATATGTTCCTTGACCGTTGGGCTACAGCAGACCGAGTAACCCCTTGCTCAAGCCAGAGACCTTGGGTCCAAGCTGGTGAGCTTTCGCTCAAACCAGATGAGCCTGCACTCAAGCTGGTGACTTCGGGGTCTCGAACCTGGGTCCTCTGCATCCCAGTTCAACGCTCTATCCACTGTGCCACCACCTGGTCAGGCACCAGAGTACTCTTTGTTTAAACATTAGTCTTAGTTCATTTGTTAAAAAAGATACAATAATATAAAAAGAACTGTGTTGGTTTAAACAGTGTCATGGGCTTGGTGTGCACTGACACAGTTTAGACACCAGTGATTAATAAAATGAACATAGTAATATCTTTTCTGCTGAGCTCTCTCTAGTCTTCTTAAAGATCATATGAAACAAGGTATGTGAAAGAGTTTCATAAAATGTATTTCTTCTATCAATTATGATGTCATCATGAAGTTACTTTTATTATTTTCTTCTTTTTTTATTGACTGATTTTGGAGAGACAGAGAGAGGAAGAGACACAAACAGAGAGAGAAGCAATCATTTGGGGTTCCACTTGGTTGTGCCTTTGTTGTTTGCTTTCCATTTTTGTCCTGATTGGGGACCAAACCCATAACCTGGTTATTTCAGCATGATGCTCTAAGCGACTGACCTAACTGGCTAATGCTATTTTACCGTTTTCATGCCCTCCACTAGATATGTAACTGCAAACCAAATGGAACATTTTAGTCTTAAAATTGAGCAGCCACATTCCAGCAGGAATGTTTTAATTCAGCAGGAGGGCTGAGTTCAGAAACACTTGCAAAAATACTAATCAAGAATGTTACTGAAAGCAAATTGAGAGTCCAGCTATATATATGAAGAGAATTAGTATTTAACCAGAAATTAGGCTGGCATTGTTTGGCAGTAATTAAACTTGTAACAAGTCACAATAATCGCATTGTCGCTTTAGTATGGGAAGCTGTAATCTAGTTCCCAAGTGAATAAACTGTAAGCTCAAAGGCCAAATAGTTTAATAAAAGGGAATTAGATGATTATCTTGTAAACTAGAGAAGCAATGTTTTGTGACTTAATTAGAGAGCTTGGTAGGAAGCTGAGTTACAGCTGAAGTCTCAAAGTAGTAGCCAGGTCATTTGCAAAATGCTGCAATGGTTTAATTTATGACAAAAAAGAAAAGGTGCCAAACGGCCACTGACATCTAAGAGCTGGGACTCATGGAAAACAGAAATGGCTTTCATGGCACACAAATGGTAGCTTTGGGAAACACAAGGGAGAATGATTTAATACAGTGACTATAAAGACTATGGGAATGAGCAATGAGCATTTCCTTAGCAATCAAGAAAATTGTATTGGCAGGGATTGGACTCTCTCAGGATATGTTTGGGCTTAACTGGACACAGAGCTGAAGAGTAGCATGTACACTAATAAATAGTTGTTCTGGGTTTTTGCCTTGGGTTACTTGTTGAGTTTTGACTGTTTTGACATTTCTTTGGGTTGTCTATTGCAATGCAGGTCATAAATGTCTATCTTTTTGCCTGAAATATTTGATTAAAGTCTGATTAAAAATTTTTTTAGTGAATTTATTAGGGTGATACTAGTTAACATGATTATACAGGTTTCAGGTGCCCAGTTTTACAACACATCCCTGTACACTGTATTGTTCCCCCCCCCAGTCAAGTCTTCATCCATCGCCATTTATCCCCCATACCCTCCTCCGCCTGCCCTCTGGCAATCACCACACTGTTGTCCATGTTCTAAGGTTTGATTATTTTCCTTGACCTTCTCTCACTATTTTCCTTTGATACTCTGTAGGTAACTTGATAGTTTTATTCTGGTTAGTGACTTTTTCTACTTAGGTTTTGATTATGACTCTATAGTGCCTAAATAATAAATACAGATGAGATTTGAGCAATCCACATAAACTACCATCTGTATGTTTAATTTTTATCTCAGTGACACTTCACATTCCTCCAAGTACCAGATTATAAACCCAGGTTCTTTGTACACATCATGGGGACACATCCACTTTGAGTTTTAATTGTAACATTTTTGTTTATTTATGATTTTAATTTGTGTTTACATAGATTCAATTGTCCCACTGAATATATCTTCCCCCCACCCCGTTTTTCCCCTGGTCCCCCCATGTCCCCTCCTCCCAATGCCTTTTCCCCTTCCCTCCAGGATTTGCTGTCCTGCTCTCTATAATGCTGTGTTGTGTGTATATGATTTCACTCATCTCTTTCCCTTCTCTGATCCTCTCTTCTCTTCTACTTTCCCTCTGTGCCCTTTGACCCCGCCTCTGCCTCTGTTCCGCTGCTCAGTTCACATTGTTCATTGGATTCCTCAAATGAGTGAGGTCAGATGATATTTTTCTTTCTCTGCCTGGCTTATTTCACTCAACATAATAGTTTCCAGGTCCATCCATGTTGTCTCGAAAGGTAAGATTTCCTTCTTCCTCATGGCTGTGTAGTATTCCATTGTGTATATGTACCACTGCTTTATAATGCAGTCATCCACTGATGGACACTTGGGCTGTTTCCAGATCTTGGCTATTATAAACAATGCTGTAAACAATGAGGGTGCATTTCTTCTTTTGAATCAGTGATTTGGTATTCATGGGATATATTCCTAAAAGTGGGATAGCTGGGTCAAAAGACAGTTCCACTTTTATATTTGTGAGGAATCTTCATATTGTTTTCCACCTTGGCTGCACCAGTCTGCATTCCCAGCAGCAGTGCAGGAGGGTTCCCTTTTCTCCACATCCTCACCAGAACTTATTCTGTGTTGTAACTTTTCTTTTAAGAATGCAGTGTCTAGCCTGACCAGGCAGTGGCACAGTGAATAAAGCATTGGCCTAGGAAAGTGAGGACCCAGGTTCAAAAGCCCATGGTTGCTGGCTTGAGCATGGGCTCATCTGGCTTGAGCATGGTGTTGCCAACTTGAGTGTGGGATCATAGACATGACCCCATAGTCCCTGGCTTGAACCCAAAGGTCACTGGCTTGGGCCCAAAGGTCACTGGCTTGAACAAGGTGTCACTGGCTCAGCTGGAGCCCCCTGGTCAAGGCACATATGAGAAAGCAATCGATGAACAACTAAGGTGCCGTAACAAAGAATTAATGCTTCTTATCTCTCTCCCTTCTGTTTGCCTGTCCCTGTCTGTCCCTCCCCTCCCCCCTTTCACTTTTGCTACAAAAAACAATGCAGCATCTAGGCCATAGACAGGGATGGGGCAGTCTAGTCAAACTCATTGGTCCAACTTAGAAATCTCTGTAACTTGTCAATGCCATGTAAGTTTCCCTCTCCCCAGTGCTGCTGGAGTTTGTCTGCAGAGACTTGCTGCCCGCGTGTGGAAATTGGGCTCCTGAGTCTCCGGCGGAAGAAAACCAGTGTTGCATCTGCACGTTTTCAGCTTGATGGCACCGTGGTTTAATGAAAATTCTTGAAGAAGAGAATGTGATTTTTTTTAAGTTCTAGGCTGGTAAAAACAAATAATTTTGCATAAAAACCAAATCCTTAGCATTAAGATAAGTGAGAAGCACCAGTGGTGTGAAACTAAGTTTGCTTTGACATAGAGAAGCCAGCTAAGTAGGATATTTTGGGGATTCACAAACTGAGTCTAAATCTTTAATTACTAAATCAAGAAATGTGCTTTTTCTCCTCTAATATGATGATTATTTGAGTATGTCCCTCTAGCAATTTTTTAAAGAACTTTTTTTTTTCAATTTTCTTTATTTATTTATTCATTTTAGAGAGGAGAGGGAGAGAGAGAGAGAGAGAGAGAGAGAGAGAGAGGATAGACAGAGAGAGAGAAGGGGGAAGAACTGGAAGCATCAACTCCCGTATGTGCCTTGACCAGGCAAGCCCAGGGTTTCGAACCGGCGACCTCAGCACTTCCAGGTCGACGCTTTATCCCACTGTGCCACCACAGGTCAGACCCCTCTAGCAATTTTTAAGCAAACTTCTGTGGCTTAGTTTGACCAGTGCTTTTAACCCAGAAGTCTGAGAAGCTACTGAGAGCCCCCTCTTGGGGGAAGGGAGCACCACGAATGCCGCTACAATTTGCCTGAATGATGCAGTCACTCGCCACACTGGGAAATGACACAACTCCCGGCTCCTTTCCCTTCTTCAACAGACAGGCCGCTCTGCTCCTGTTCTGAAATAACTTTGACAGGTTTCTTAACACTTTGGAAGAGCTATGCAAAGCATAACAAAGAAACAAAGCAGACAAAGTGATTATTGAAGATTGGGATAGATAGATGCACACCGGGTTGAAAGCACTGATGTGTCCAGGGGTGTACTTATAACTTGAGAGCTAAATGAAGAGCGAGGCTTTTGACTTGGCCAGAGCTGTCACCATGCTGACTGAGGAGGAAGACTGGGCTGGAGAAGAGGTTCAGGGTTCTAGAACTAGGTGTCAGTCTTTTTACTACCTAGAGCTTGGAAGTTGAGGAAGTGTAGAGATTCCACAGAAAATGTTGCCAGAGAAGAGTTTCCTGAGAGTGAAACATTAGGTTGTAAATGACTAAAACACTTATTTTCCTGGATACTGCAAGTGGGAGGAGGGGAATACAGTCAGGGGTGTTAGTTGCAAACACCAGAATCTGCTCTGGCTAGTTTAAAAAGAAGAGGAATTCAATAAAGCCTATGAGATGACTCGAAGAATCATTGGGGGCCCTGGCCTATTGGCTCAGTAAGTTAAGAGTGTCCTGAAACCACAGGGTTGTGGGTTCGATTCCTGGCCAGGGCACACATGGGAAGCAGCCAATAAGTGCACGACTGAGTGGAACAACAGATGAGTGCTTCCCTTCCCCTCCCTTCTCTCCCCTTTCTTCTTTCTGTCTTTCTAAAAAAAATAAATTAATAAAAATAAAATTAAGCCCTGGCCAAATATGGTTGGAGCATCACTTGGAACATGGAGGTTGCCCGTTCGATTTTCTGGTCAGGGCACATACAGGAGCTGCTCGATGTTCCTGTCTCTATCTCCCTGCCTCCCTCAAAAAAGAAAAAAATAAAGAACAAAAGAAGGAAAGAGAAAGAGAGAGAGAGAGAAAGAGAGAGAGAGAGAGAGAGAAGAAATGAAAAAGGAAAGGAAAAAGAAAAGTAAAGGCAAGAAAAAAGAAAAGATAGAAAGAAAAGAAAAAGAATCATTGGGAGTCCCAGAGAAATGGGCTTGAGACCAAACTTCCAGGAACAATGCCCCAAACCATACAGTGGAACCAGCCTGGTGAGGAAAGAGCCACAGCTGTGTCTGGCTTACTCTGGCTAGAGAGCCACACTGGAGAGCTGATAGAGGAAGGACCTGTCAGCATCCCTCACTGGGTGCCAGGAAGTGTTCCTGACTGGAACCCCTGCGGATACCTGATGGAGGAAGGACCTGTCAGCATCCCTCACTGGGTGCCAGGAAGTGTTCCTGCCTGGAACCCCTGCGGGTACCTGATGGAGGAAGGACCTGTCAGCATCCCTCACTGGGTGCCAGGAAGTGTTCCTGCCTGGAACCCCTGCGGGTACCTGATGGAGGAAGGACCTGTCAGCATCCCTCACTGGGTGCCAGGAAGTGTTCCTGCCTGGAACCCCTGCGGGTACCTGATGGAGGAAGGACCTGTCAGCATCCCTCACTGGGTGCCAGGAAGTGTTCCTGCCTGGAACCCCTGCAGGTACCTGATGGAGGAAGGACCTGTCAGCATCCCTCACTGGGTGCCAGGAAGTGTTCCTGCCTGGAACCCCTGCGGGTACCAAGGACTGGGTTTGACTACAATTTCTCCTATCATCCCTAAAAGCTGGGCACCTCTTCCACTGCCAACACTGCAAAATAGGTACCCACTCTAGACTAATTTTTCTCATTGCTCACTTTCTTAGTGCAGTGAGCAGACAGAAACACTTTCAGTTTGGACGGCATTTAGATTCCCTTACCCTTTCAGCTGAAATACAGTCTACTTCATATGACATTTTCATTATCCTTATTTTATGTTAAAAATTATTTATTAATTATTTTTGAGCTAAGGATAGAATCTTTCTATGTTAACATCATTTCAAGATATGTATTTTTGAAAGTCAAATGGGTCACTGATGAATTAAATTTGGGAAGTGTTGGAGAAAAGAAAGATTTTTTTAATTTAACATTAGTAGGGATATGAAAAATATCTAAAGTTCTTTTTTAATTTATTGATTTTAGTGAGAGAGGTAGAGAGAAAGAGAGAGACATTGATTTGTTGTTCCACTTATTTATACATTCATTGGTTGATTGTTGTATGTGCCCTGACCGGGGATTGAACCCGCAACCTTGGTGTATTGGGACAATGCTCTAACTGAGCTACTCAGCCAGGGTCTGAAAAATATCTGAAATGATATCCAGTATGCCACATTTTCTAAAGTATTTGGGCATGGAATCTGTTGTTTAAGGGTCACATGTGCTCTAAGAAGTGCAGTCTAAGAAACACTGTATTAAATTGTGACCTTTTTAAGAATGAGGATTTTGACTATTCATCTCTGTGCTTCACTGTGTAGCCCAGGGCCTGGCCTGTGGTACATTTATTGTCTCAATCAGAATGATGCAAGATAAAGGCCAATTTCAACCCTAGTTCCTATTATTATCTTTGATAATCTGTGGAGTCACACTTGAATCACTGGCATCTCTTGAGATCTGGAATTTCTTGTCTGGCATTTGAAAAGGCTCCCCTGTTAAAGCCTAGCTTTTGAGTTCATTGAAGATAATAGAATTCTAAGGGACAAAATGTAATAATGTGTTGCAGGATGAAACTATTAATGTGTGGATTCCCTAGCTTCCGTACAGGAAGCAATTTTGCTCCCTTGGCAAACTCCCAGGTCTTCTCAAAACTAAAGAAAGTGGAAGGATACCAAAGAAACTGAGAGGCTGTGTTGAACTACACAATAGAGTTGAAAGGTGAGGAGAGCAAGCAGGGTAAGGGCCAGGAGAGGGGAGTGCGGAGCCAGCCACTAACCATGTAAAGAATTTTGAGAAAAGTGTTAATGAACAGAGAATGAGTTCACAGTGTTGTCTATGCATTAAGAATAGACTCCTTCATTTTACATTTTGTCTCTAAGCAACAATGTGAAGAATTTTCTGGACCCTGGGTTGTATTTGTCTCTCTGTGAATGATACTATGACTTGATCATGTAGATGCCAGAGTTAGGAGTGAGAACAGATTTGAGTCATTGCCCCCACACCCCAGCTTTTCCCGCAGCTCTTCCTAATACCCTCAGTCCCCAGCCAAAATTGGTGGGCTCCAAGTAATTTTAGATGTAATTTGCCTTTCAGTTTTACACACTGATAGTAATTTTTGTTTAAAAGTTCCACATTTTGAGCATCCATGAGTCTGTGGCAAATTCCTTTTTGAGAAGGTGGCCAAAACTTCCTTTTGCTAATGTAGCAGTAAAAAAAGGACTTCTGAGGTTTCCTGACGACTTTGAAGGTAGCATGATTCTAGGCAGGGCGGCTCTTCGCTGGCTCCTTGCTGAGGAAAGGTGCAGTTTCCTGGGAACTTCCACCCCCAGTGCCAGGCTTTTGTCTTTCAATTTTTGAGCTTTGAATCTTGCAGCTCCTCTTTTAGCTTTCCGAAGTCCCTTCTTCTAACCATTTGAGAGAAGAGAAGTTATCTTCTGCTCTGCTGAGGCCGGGCCATCTGACTGCATGCCTAGTAAATGGAAAGCAAACATTCCCATCTGAAAACCCTGGGTTTGAAACTACACTGACACTGTAGTACATTACCTCCATTTGTACTTTCTTCTAGATCCAGCAAGACCGAATATACCAGAATCTCATCCTAAGATTTATTAAATTTTTTTGTAATCAGTACTCTCTTGCTCTTAACTTTTTACAAATATTGTATAGAATAAGTAAAAATGCTCATCTGTTATTCCTAAAGTGTTACGTTTAATACTCTGTGATTTAGAAACAGAAAGTCAGAGAAGGGTTCATGTAAAACTTTTTTCATATTCTGTCTTGGGCATGCCGCTTTCTCAGTCCAGGTTGGTGTTGTCACTACTTAATCGCAATGAAAGTTAAAAGAGCTTTTACCCTGCAGTCCACTGCTCCACCGTTAATGCAGCCCACCCACCTACCCACCCGCCACCCGCCCACAGCCAAGGAAATCTTATTTCATGATGAAATTGACCCTCCGGGCTCTGTTTCTGAAAAGCAGTCTGGGAATTTTCTGCATCCTTGACTGGACTGTTCTAAAACCATTTTGTCAGATGCAGTTACAGTGTATGTATCGTGCATGTGTGCATGCATGTGCGTGTTTGTGTGCACTCTCCTACCCCAGCAGGACAGCTTACCCTGAGGGGCTGCCAGCATGCCTCACCAATGCCTAGCCCTCAGGATGGTGCAGTGACAGGTGGGGGGCACAGCGTAATGAAAGTGCACTGGGCTGGGTGCTGGCAGGCAGGCTTTCCAGTCATGCTTGTACCACTCACTGGCTGTGTGACCTTGGATGACTTATTCAACCTCTCCCAGGGTCAGTTCTTTCACCTAGAAAATGTAGTAATAACACCTGCCCTTCTTGACTCAGAGGGCCATAGGGAAAATAAAGTGAGATTGTGGATGTCTGGGCAGTTTGAAATGGATAAACCTAGGCTTCCAAGATAAGCTTTAGAGTGCCTGACAGAAGGGATGTCTTCATCTGAAGTAAAAGGCAAGGTTAGCAGGAGTAGCTAATGTGGAAAAGTCTGCCTCATTTCAAATTAAAATGCTATTCTGGGCAAGACAGCTAGCAGCGCTGTAATACCAATAAATCTTGATTTGTTTATACACTGAGCAAAGTACATTTACTGTTTTTACTTGCCTAAAGGTTACCCAATCACATTCCAAGTCTCTATTAGCAAATATGTTGTTAAAGACACAGCCCATCAACTACCACAGGACTTGGTGGTTAAATGCAGGCCTTTAGCATCAGCCAGACCTGAGGATGAATCTGGTTTTGCCACTTAACTAGCTGTGTGTCCTGGCACAAGGTATTTTTCTCCCCCTGATCCTTAGTTTTGTCATTCACAAAATGGGCATCGAAATAGTACTTACTTCAATCGCGTCGAGATAACGCATTCCAGTACCTCCACACTGCCTGGTACCTAATACGAGCTTTACTCCTTGTGCTTTTCTGAACTTCCAGATGTTCTATAACGACCCCTCCAGTTTATTGAGATATAATTGACATATAATATAATGACTTTTTAACGATCAAATGTAAAGGTCTATTTTTTTCCAGCCATAAATGAAGAATTATGGTTGTGAATTGGCCCAGTGAGCCTATCATGATGGTGCTTTCTAACATTTCCATAAGACTATATAACTTACACAACATGCTTATACACACTGTCTCCTGTAGCGCTTGCAACCAGCCGACAGTCAGGACTCCTCACAATGCATTCTGCAGGTCTGGAGGAATGTGCAGGGTTACAAGCTCACCAAGTGGTGGATCTCAGAAGTGTCAGAGACCATGAAGTCAGTTGCAATGCCCAGACACCCAGTTATAGGGGTGAAATCAGGATTCTCCAGAGAAACAGAGCCAGAAGGGGAGATAGTTCTCATAGCTATATATCTCACACATATATCTTTGTATATACTGTATTTCCCCATGTATATGATGCTCCCATGTATAAGATACACCTTAATTTTGGGACCCGAAATTTGAAAATAAATGTATTACAAAAAATTATTGAACTCAAGTTTTATTCATCATAAAATTCATACAACTCTTCAAGCAGGAAATGCAAGTAAAAAAAAATTTGCAACTACTCTGTAAGATGTACCCAGTTTTTAGACCCCAATGTTTTCTTGAAAAAGGGTATATCTTATACATGGGGAAATATGATGTGTGTGTGTGTGTATATATATATATATAATATCTCACACATATATCTCTATATATCTATATTTATATATATCACACATATCTAAGTATATAAATAGATATATGTATATAATTATTACACTTGTATGTGAAATATATATATATATACACATATATACATACATATGTACAGAGAGATAAAGATTTATTTTAAGGGATTGCCTGACATAATTGTGGAGCCTGGTAGGTTCAAAATCTGCCCAGTAGGCTGGCAGATGGGAGACCCAGGGAAGTGTTGATATTGCAGTTCAAGTTGGAAGGCCATCTGCTGGCAGAATTCTCTCTTCTTCAAGGAATGTTAGTCTTTTTCTTAAAGCCTTTTGAATGCAGCCCATTCCTATTATGGAGGGTAATGTGCTTTATTCAAAGTTCACTGATTCAAAGTTTAATCTCACCTAAAAATAAATAAGTACGTTCACAACAACATCCAGACCTATTTGACCAAACATCTGGGTACCATGGCCAAGCCTAGTTGACACATTAATTTAACCATCACAAATGGCTTGACCAAAGATGGGTTTATTTTTTCCATGATACTTCACCAAGTTCAGAGTGCCATCAGAACCCAGTTCGTTCTGTCCTTCTGCTCGGTTATGCAAAGTAGAAGCAGCCAGCTTGTAACCAGGAGCCTTACAAAATGGCTGCTCCCTCTTTGTCCGTCACAGGCAGGAGAAGGAGGTGAGGGCAATAGGCAAAAGGCAAAGCTAACAAACCTTAAGTCATCTGAGTCTTCCTTTTTCAAGAAACTTTCCTTGGAAGCCGTACCGAGCAACTCCTCACTGAGGAATTGACAGCATTTCAATCACTCCCAGATACAAGGAATTCTGGATGCTCAGTGTTTTGATCTGGGCCACTCCACAAATAAAAAATGAATATCAAGGTTCTGTGATTGACAAAGTAGGGAGAAGAGACATTGATCCGCTGCTCCGATGCCAGGTAATTTACCCTCTGTACCACACCAAAGTGCTCACCATCCATGTGTGGCAGTGTCTACCCATGCTCACACTGCTTTTGAATTAATCACTGAGTTCTCTTTGGATACATGAACCCAGGATCTGTGTGATAGTACCTTAAATTTGATGGGAACCAGTAGAAAAATAAGGAGAAGATGTTAGACATTAGGTTTTCTCTTCTCTCTCCTGGGAGGGGGCGTCCAAGTTGAGAAGCTTCTCTTTCTTGCTTGTATGAGGGGAGGGGCAGGCATGAGCTAATGTCTGTGCAGCTGATAGAGCATATGGCCTAAACGATTTTTCAAAACTCGTTTGCATTATTTAATGTGTTCTGGCCGTAGGGCAGGAAACAGTCCACCTCTTTCATTGTCATAGTCCACTGTGTTTAACTGAAGCCCAGAGAGAAACATCTGTAGCACTGGAATTCTGTGGTTCCTCATAATGTAAGAAATAGCAATTGGAAGGAAACAGTATCAGAGAGTATTGGAAAATCCATCTTGATAATTGAATTGCTTGAGTTTGTTATTTTTAAATCAGATATTCAGAAGGTCTCCTTTATATTTATTTACAAGTAAATATTTCAAAAACCATTTAGTGAAAAATCATTTGGAACCAAAATAGAAACCATATGTCACATTATTGAAATGTGACTAAACCAGTGTGTACATTTTAAATTTTGTTCAGAGAGAACAAAGTAGAGAAAGAAGTTTTTATCTTGCCCTCCCTCTCAGACACACACACACACACACACACACACACTTATACATACGTAGCACTAGCCTCTGTCTCTGTGTTGTATTCATTTCATATTCCTTTCTCAAACTTACTGTGAAACTGTATACTTTCTTGTATAATTTCTGCTTCGCTCTTTTGGCATTTTTGCAATTTTTATTCTCCCTGGTTATTGCAGTACAAAAAGGATGGGGGGGGGGAGTGGTTTGCATGCAGGACGTTTTAAATTCTAATGTCAGAGGTAATTAGTCTCTATTTGCTTTTGTTGTATCTAGGAGCTGGGTTTTTTACATTACCAGTGATAATTTACAAGAAAGCTTTTAAAAGTAGAATTTCAGGTATATTTTTCACCTTCTCAGAAATGAAGGGCTAATTGAGAAAGAACCTAAAATAAAGATCATTTCCATATGTTTGGATGTTGTGCTGGTGGGACTGCTCCCCTCTGTGGGGAAAGTGGGGAGCCTACATGTCCTGCATGTCCACTCGTTCGCTGCGCATCCGTCTCAAGGACTGCCCCACACAGTCTCCTCGCCCAGGGGGCGTGAGAGCACCACCCCATGAGGCACTGGGAGTTCTTCTCACAGGTTCAGATCGCCATGTCTTCTGTCTTTTCCTCACATGGTATCTTACTTTTCTCCCTCCCTTAGGTTAGCAGTCATGTTTTTCATTAATATAAATAGGATTTGTGGATTCATATCAAAGGCAGTTTAGAGCTCAGCGCGCTGGCTGCCCAGCAATCCTTCTACCTGTCCTTACGCCCCTGCTGGCCCTACAAGATTTACCCTCTGTTCTCTCCTCAGACCCCAGGGGCTCCTGCTTGTCCTGCTGTGTGGGAGAGACTCATCTCCTGTTTACTGAGGCAGCACAGTCAGGAGGACGCCTCCACTGCCCTCTCACTTCTGCAACTGGCCCAATGCTCTGTCAGGGGATGAACCGCTCCAGCCTCAGCCTCCGTGAGCTCTGGGCCCCACCCCCTTGCTCCTGCCATTTCTTCTCACCCTGACATCGGTTGCATTCCTATCCTTACTATATAATTCCCAGAGGCATTCAAAGGTGCTATAATATCTCCAAATTTAATTTAAAAAGAAATTAACACTTACTGGCTACCAAACATTTTTCTGCTCCCCATCAACAACAGAGAGCGTCACAGGAGTTTGCCTGTGCCTGTCCCTGCACCCGACTTTCAGCTGTCTGCTTCTTCCAGCACTATCTGAGCTGCCAGAGGCCCCTCCTTTGCCAACTCTGTTGTTCTACTCCCTGTTCTATTCTCACCTTGTCTCTCAACTCCAGACTTGGATTGCACATTCAATGCCTGTTCATCTCCACATGGGTATCTAAAAAAAGTCTTATCCAATGTCGGTGCTACCTCCTTGTTCCAGACACCAGCATCTCTGCCCCAAACTTTTGCCTGTCTTCTCTCTGTCTTTGTCACCTTATTTGCAACACAGCAGCTAGAATGATCCTCTTAAAACTAAATCAGTGTTTGTCAGTACTCTGCTCAAAAACCTAATCGCTTCTTGTCTCAGAGTAGAAGCTAAAGCTCTACTAGGGGCTACTGGCAGTGTGGCACGTGCCTCCCTGACTGCACAGGCTACTAACTGTCCCTCCCCGGCTCCCGCCACACTGCCCTTGTACTCTTACACATGACGTCCAGTGATTTCCACCTCAGCCCAGTAGTTTTCTCTCCTAGGTAATGCTTCCTCTGGGTGTCATCATCCCTTCTGGTAGGTTTTTGGCCAAATGTTAGGAAGTCCTTTGCCCTAATATAAATCTCCCCCCTCTGTTTGCCTTAATGGTGTTTTATAACACACAAGGTAGTGTTGATTGGTTTATGTTCTGACTTTCCTCTGGAGTCTGAGCTCCAAGAAGTAGGGATTTTCATTTCATCTCTACTTTATCCCTTGGGCCTAAAATAGTGCCTTGCAGGTAGGAGGCACCCAATAAACACTGATTAAATAAAATGAAAAATGGAATGAGCAACGTAAATCTAAATATTTAAGCAAGAGCTCTTGAGAATAGGCCTGAAATCAAATATTGGTGACCATGAATTCTTATTGTGTTTTCTGAACGCTCATACCCATGACTTTGGTATTTTATGTCTTTGGCCAATTTATGGTGTTGGTTCCCCTAAAGAGATAAAGAAGTATGTGATTCATGTTCATCTTCTTGGCTTTGTGACCCTTACATCACAAACATAAAGCATTAGCAGAGCAGAATGTTGGTCTAGAATCACAGTAACTGAAAATTTCAAAATCCAATCTTGCCTCTCTGGTCCTGTATCAGTAAGGAACCAAGCAGGAAACAGATGGCACATACAAATTGGGTAATTTGTCTCAAGTTTTATCAAGGTATCGTTTTAAGAACACAAGGCTCCTGAGTGCAGTGCCCTGAGGCTAGTAGCATGGCCTGGAAGGGAAAGGAGAAGAGGGGAGGAGGAACTGGAGCCCTGGGGGAGGGCCGGAGGACGGGCCTTGTACTGGCCAGGTGACCTTGGGCCGAGCGGTACAAACAGTCTGCAGGGCTGGCAGGGGCTGAGGCAGTGAATACCTCAGCTTCTCTCTCCGCCCCTCCTCTAAACTCCGCTGGGGCTTCTCGTGGCAGTCAGAAGGCTAGGGGACTCTTGGCTGCAGTCTTTCTAAGCTGACCTCTGAGGTAGACAACAGGATAGGAAAGTGTGGAGGGCAAACCTTGAGGGCCAAGGGTGTGCATCCAACAGAATATCGCGTGCTTTCTCCCAGACCACAGCGGCTCTCCAGATTGCACATGACCCCCCTTCTTCCGTTCTTCATGCAACAGCTAACAGGAAACTATCAGTTTGTTCATGTTGGTCCCTTGATTAAGAACAAATCATTCAACAGCATTCCACCGAGCTTGGAATAAGATCCAAACCCACTCTGGTTGTGCAGAAGACCCGTGATGGTCTGCCTGGCTCCGACCCACCACTTCCCCCCTCCGCTCAGTCCACGCCCCCACCAGGCTTGCGCAGCCCCTCGCAGTGGCTGCTAGCACTGCCGTCATAGGCTACGCTCATTGTCCTCACTGCTCTTTGTGTACTCATAACCTTCTGGTTGGAATACCCTTTCCTCAACCCTTTACAGGGCTGATTCTTTTCCATGGTTTGAATCTTCCTGTCTCAGCAGCACCCCTCAGGGACTCCTTCCCTGTCCTCTCTGGGTAAAGGCTATCTTCCATTCATTCTCTTACAGAGAAGCCTCCTGCTCTCCCTCCTCTGCTTTGTTTAGTCTGACTCTGAACAAAGCAAAGCGGTTTGTCCAGGCCTGGGTCTCCTCTGTCTTGGTCACTCTGTCATCCTCAGAGTCTAGAACAATTTCTGGTGCAGGTGGTTTCTCAATGCATATTTGGTGATTGAGTGAACATTCTCTTCAATGACAATCTATTTCTCTTTATGCAACAATGAAAAAAGAAAGGTTACCTTTGAGCTCATCTTGAATGTGTTTGAATTTCTATCTCTCTAGTATTTGGGGGATCTCAAATATATTAATAAGTACTTAATATATGTTTGAATAAAATACATTTGCTAACAATGGGGCTCATTTTCTATAGCTTGGCTGATTGTTTTTATGGTTGGTCTATTACTCCTTTAACAAAATTAAGCTAAAAAATGAACAATAGCCTCTCCTTGATCTATAGTTTCACAATTCAACTAACTAAATGGAGTTGACTATCTGGATGATTATTGGAAGTTGGCATTATGCAGTGACTAGGCTTGGACTTTAGAGCCAGAAAGACCTGGCTGAAGTCCAGTTACACCGCTACCTGCCTGAGTAAATGGTAGGCAGTTACTCAGCCTTTCTGAGCCCCAGTTTCCACATCTGTAGAAACAAGGATAATGTGGCCTGATTGTTACAGTTGTGGTAGAAGTACAGGTGACAACAGACATGTTCCTCTCTTCTCTGTGCTCATCATTGTCCCTCCCATCAGAACATGCTCAGATCCTTCCTCTTCTCTCTCAGGTGCTGCTTGGTCACTACCTTCTCTCCTGTCTGTGTTCATTCGTCTGCCAATCTCATGTCCATATTCTGGCTCCTGGGGATCTTGCTAGAAGCTTTCCTGTCCACACTCCTCTCTGTAATGTTGGGTTTGCTCTCTGGTGGAAGCAGCCTGGAGTGCAACCGTGCCTGTGACAAATCGCAGCCCCTCAGGCTTTTCAGTCGCAACACACTTGCCAGACAAATGCAGACAGCACTTTCACGTGGTGAAGCACTTTGTTAGTACCCTGGGCCTCGCAGGGACAATTGAGTTGGAAAAGGCATTGAAATCTTGTACAATACTCACCCCATTACACAAAGAAAACAAAATAAATTTATTTGACAGAAAGGTATGGGTATGCTCTCGATAAAAGAAGCCCAGGCCACAAGGCACTCTCTCCACAGACACGAGACATTGGAAGCTTTGTCTTTTGGTTCTTTTTAGTCAACTTTAACTAACATGCATTGAAGGTATTCTCTGTACCAGTCACTTCACTCTTTTAGATGGATTTTGAACTATTAAGATTATGAAGTACCGTATTTTTTGCTCCATAAGATGCAACTGACCATAAGACACACCTAGGGTTTTAAGGAGGAAAATAAGAAAAAAAATATTCTGAAACAAATGGTATGTTAAAATATTTAATAAAATACCATATTTTTCACTCCATAAGACACACGGGCATTTTCCCTCCACTTTTTGGGGAAAAAATGTGCGACTTATGAAGCAAAAAATACAGTAAAATTATTTAGGTACAGGCAGCTTTTACTAAGACCTAATGAAAGGATAGGGTACATGGCTTACAGTTTTTAAATTTATCAGTACTCTATGTGCAATCTGGTAAAATTAAAGTTCTAATGCATGAAATAATTGTCTGGAATCTGGTTCCTTAAAAGATCCACCTCAGTTCCAGTCACAGCTATATACTTACCTAGTATTCCTGATACATGCCGAATAAAATACCATATATTTCACTCAATAAGACAGACCTAACCTTAAGATGCACCTGACCATAAGATGCACTTAGGGTTTTAAGGAGGAAAATAAGAAAAAAACATTCTGAACCAAATGGTGTGTTAAAATATTTAGTAAAATATACCACAATAATATTTCAACAATGTAAACTCAACAGCAATATTAACAACCACTGTTAATATTAATAACAGCACTGTTATTAACAAATGAGAAGAGACTTTAATGTATAAATACTCTTCTAGTTGTCTGGGATCTGCAGCAGCTAAATATATGAACATTCGCTCCATAAGACACACGGACATTTTCCCCTCCACTTTTGGGGAAAGAAAGTGCATCTTACGGAGCAAAATACACAGTAGATAAAGGTATTGCCTCTGCCCTCTGGGGCTTTACCAGCAGGCTGTGTTCCTCAGCTTTATGACCAGCATCTTTCTTTTCAAAGTAGAACTGCTGCAGGCCCTCCTTACTCACTATTTGAAACTTAAATAAGTAACACTTTGCACGATTAGTGCATAATCATGTGGCAGAAAGCCATGTGTGTGTCTCTGTGAAAAGCTATGGGTGCTTTCCTTGGGGAACGATTCTCCCAGATCGTTCTCCTGCCACTGTGAGGTGCGGCTGCCTGACCCCTCAGCCGCCACTGTGAGGGGCCCTGTTCCTGATCTCTTGCCCTCCACCGCAAAAGCGGTTTTCCTTTGCTTACTTTCTCACCTGTCTCTGTAAGCCTCCAATATACGGAGTGGGGCAGTGTGTTAGGCTTGCTCGCTGGTGTACCAGCTGCAAGCACTTTGCTTGATTAGTGTGTGAGCACCTGGCAGAAACACGTGTGCACAGCCTGTGTAAGGCTAGGGGTGCTTGGGCTGGAGAGAGGTGGGGGATTGCAGATAACACGGACTGTCTGCCTGCCACTGAGTGGCATTTTGCTGTTTGTTTGCTTGAGAGGTGGTTTCCCTGCCTGTGTGCTTGTCTGCCGTTGTGAGACTTTATTAAACAGAATGGCCTGACAGTTTCAAGCTTTGCAGTTTTTCTCCTGTCTGCCCAAATCCAATGTGAGCTGCCTGGCCTGGGCCACCAGCACTGTATCTGGCACTGTGAGCAGGATTTGGAGCAAGCTGGTATGGAGCCGCCAGTATCCTTGAGTGTTGGAATAGAGGAGTAGCTATTCCCAGTGCTTCTCCTGTTGGGGACCTGAGTGTTTTTGCAATCCTGAGAGTAGAAACTAAGAGCTCTGTGTGAGGAGCTGAGTGAGGTATAAGGATCCAGGATGAGCTGCATACCGAGCAGCAATGACTGTGTGAACTGGAGCGAGAGCTGGAGAAGGAGGCCGACCGGGTTCGAGAGCTGCAGAGCACCAACGGCACCCGGACCTGGAGCGATCTACAGGTTCAGGAGTTGCAGTGTGCCCTGGAAGTTGAATGTTGGCAGCGGCAGTTGTTGGAGGAACAACTGAGGGTTCAGCTTCAGGCTGAGCTGGCAGCTGCAGGAGCTGAAGATGGAGCTGTGTCAGTGGAGTGGCTCTGAGTTGGAGGGAGCAGGCGTCTCCAGTTTCCCTCCTGAGGATGAGGAGGCTCGGGCTGAAGCTGCCGTCCGCACACTCAGAGCTTAGCCACTGGCTGTCAGAAGGTAAAAACCCAGCAGCAAAGAGTACCTACTGATCCCCTGGTAGGCTTACTGTGACTGTGGGGCAGAGGGGTGGATGGCGTCATACCCTCGGGAGCAGAGGTGGAGCTGGCCACTGTTACCATGTGCTCCTTCTTGGGGCAGCGTCTCAGAGCTGCCATGATGGCAGGGATGATGGAGGAGGCCTGAGGCCCTGGGTGAACCTCGTTGCCTGTAAGGGCCTTTACCTTGGTGATTTGCACAGACAGCTGGGCTATCGTGGACTGACTCTTGGACTGCGGCCAGACGGGGGCACTGGCTCCCTTGTTGGATGGACATGTTGATTGTGGACAGTATGAGAGACTCTCATGGGGGGCAGCTCTGGTTGAGATCCTCCTGCACCAGGAAGCTGCTCTCACCCAGCTGCAGAGACACACCAAGGACACTTTTTGGTTTCAGTGGACATGGCCCTGGACAGTACAGGCACCCCACCGACGATGGGTGGCTTTGTTGGCACCATGGGGTGGGGAGTTATAGGTGGGCTACAGTTAACTCCCTGGGCAGAGTGCAGTGCTCAGGGAGACATTGTGAAGGGCACCTTTGTAATTGTAATTTTTGGAATGTATGTAATGTACCTATTGTGAGGTGAGCAACCCTAAAGTGGTGGAATGTGGGGCAGCTGTGTTAGGCTTGCTTGCTGGTGTGCCAGCTACAAGCACTTTGCTTGATTAGTGTGTGAGCACGTGGCAGAGGCCCATGTGCACAGCCTGCATAAGGCTGTGGGTGCTTGCACTCGAGAGAGATGGGGGATTGCAGATGCGTGGACTGCCTGCCCACCACTGTGAGGGGTCATTTTGCTGTTTGTTTGTCTGAGAGGCGGTTTCCCCTGCCTGTGTGCTCATCTGCCATTGTGAGACTTTACTAAACAGAATGGCCCAACCCTTTACAGCTCCACAGTTTTTCTACCATCTGCCCGAATCCAGTGTGAACCTGCCTGCCTCGGCCACTGGCATTCCACTGTTTATCAGGACAGTGAGCTTTTGTCTATCAGGAGAGGGCTGAGGAAGAGGACAGCCCAGGTAAGCTGTGCTTTGTTTTGTTGTAGGGTAATTTTCAATGGAGAGGTCTTATCTTCCTGGCCAGGCCAGATCTGCTGTGTAGCTTGATTTTCCTTGGTCTTCAGAATGCCTACCACAGGGTATGTGTGTTAAATTGAAAACAGATCTTCTTCCCCAAAAAAGGCGCTTTTATTGATCCCGACCTTTCTCTTTTGCTAGTAAAAGCTTGTTGCGTTGCCTTTTAAACAACCAGAAATCACTGTGTTTCTTTCTCTTGTAATCTTTTATTTATTCTGTTCAGAGGCCTTCTATGCTTAAAAATCAGTTTCCGATGGAAATCATAAAACAGCCATACTCTGGAAAGAGTTGAGAATACAGAACACTGCTAACAAATCCCATGTGCGGCTTGTGAGAGGCAGGTTGGCACCTACTCCCGCCCCCTCTTCAGCTTCCTTCCTCCAGTGTTTCCACCTGTGCCTGGGAGCACTCTCAGGGGCTGCTCTCGACTTGACTTCATCTAGCAGGACCCTGAGAAAATGGTAAGCACTGAACTGGGATTATATTAGCTGGAAGAACCAAGAAATTAATTTCCTTCGAGAGGAATGGTTCATCTGGCCAAACGGAATGTTGCTTAATGTAATAGAAGTCCCAAGTGAGCTGCACAGAAGGGTCTCTGTCACCGGCCCAGGGCCACACGACTTGAGCCTGCTCTAAGGCAGGGAATGAAAGAATGAATGGATCAGAACTTAACCCATCACTCCCCAGGTCCGCAGCTGTACTTTCACAAATAGTTCATACACTTCTTTTTCTTTTCCCCTAGATTCCCTCTGTGGAAAAGGAGGGGTGTGCCTACCTTTGGCTCTGCCTCATAAGAACACTTAGAGAAGAGTACGAGCTTGACTGGCTGCCTGGAACGCCACCTCACAACATTCCAGGCCTCTCCCAGAATTTGGGTCGGAGCTTGTTGTCATGTAAAGAACGCAGTGGCCAATGACAACGGTTTCCAGGTGCATTAAGGCGTGCGTTCTTATAGATCTAGGAGGCCAATGCATAATGCTGTTTTAGACTTGTCATAGCGATGTCACTGAGAACATGACACAGGCCTCATGGGGTATGTAGAGAACTCTACTTCGAAATTTCTAAAGTGAAATAGTTAGGTTTATAGTTTTTCAGAATAACAAAAAACTGTGTCCCTCTTTCTGAATTCTCTCTCTGTGGACTCTGCTTTGTCACCTTTGCCCTCCTTTGGGCGATCGAATTGAGGATAAGTCAGTGATTTCTCAGAGAGTTGTTCTGAGAAACAGATTTTGTAGGTCACAAGAGCCTTACACAAGACGTGCGACAGCACATGGCACACAGGGCGTGCTGAAGCAGCCGATGTGCTGTTGGAGGTGAAAGCTCTCGGCATGGAATTGTCCCGAGTGTGGGTTTGGGTAGTTTGCAAGGTCAACGGCCATGAGTTAGCCACTGCTGAGGGCCTGGAGGTTCCTCCCTGGGCACTCCTACAGTGTCCTTTCCTATCAGAGAAGGCTAGCCAACACCAGCTGAACCTGGTCTCCGGGTTTACCCCTTACCGACCATCTCTTTCTGGGGACGCAAACACCTTCATCCAGTGGACTTCCCATGAGGAACTAGGGCAGGGCTAATTCCCTCCTCTCTGGGATCTTCCATGTATCTGTTGGGAAACAAATACAAGTACAAAATCAAAGTATAAAACTTGTGTAATTTCTTTCTGAAGTATGCTTTTTATTTTTTGAGGGAAATAGTCATTGCTCAATATATTTTTTTGTAAAATGAATATTGCTTTTTTTTCTTTTCTCTTTTTAAAGATTTTATTCATTTTTAGAAAGAGGAGAGAGGACAGAGAGAGAAGAGGGGAGAAGCAGGAAACATCAACTCCTTTATGTGTTTTGACAGGCAAGCCCAGGGTTTTAAACTGGAAACCTCAGCATTCCAGGTCAAGGCTTTATCCACTGCACCACCACAGGTCAGGAAATAAAGGGTAGATGTGTTTTTTGTTTTGTTTTTTTAAGATTTAATTTATTCTTTTTAGCGAGGAGAGAGGAAAGAGAGAGAAGGGCAGGAGCAGGAAGCATCAACTCTCATATGTGCCTTGACCCTGCAAGCCCAGTTTTGAACTGGCAACCTCAGTGTTCCAGGTCAAAGCTTTATCCATTGCACCACCACATGTCAGGCCTTTTTTAAAATATATTATTTTATTTTATTTTTATGTGCCTTTGGGATAGAGATAAATTAGAGAGTAAGATTCACCTAAACACTTAGAGATATTTAAATTTTATAATTTATTTCCAAATGTCATCCTATGCATTTGAAAACATACATTTTATGTAATATATATATATATTAAATATGCAGTTTTGAAACCTATTTTAATGTAATATAATTTTTAGGTTGATAAATACTAATCTAATTTTAAAAGACTGCATAGTATTTCATTTTATAGTTTTACCACATTTCTTTAGCCAATCTCCTGTTCACATTGAGATTGTTTCTAGTTTTTCAATATTACATAAAACAATAGAACAAGCATCCTAATACTTATATCTTTATGGACCTGACATGTTGTTGCCTTGCAATGTAATACTAGAAATGAAATTATTCCATAGAACATAACATTGCAACATTTTTAAAAGTTGCAACCCACCCTGCTTTTCAAAGCGGTACTAATTTTACTCGTCCCACCACAATATGAGTGTCTCTAATTCCTTCAATACTGCTAGTGTAAACCTTCTTAATCGCTCTGGTTCATTGCGATTTTTGTTTGCAGTTCTCTGAGTACTCATTAGGTTGGACATTTCCCCATTACTGGCCATTTCTATTTCTTTTGGGAATTACCCATTCATATCTTTTGTTCTTTTTTCTGTTAGGCTTTTTGACTTTTTATTATTGTTTGCAATAGCTTTCTGTAAATTCTGGATATATGTGATTCTTATATAGCATCTGGAATCTGGACAGGATCTTGTCAAAATAGTATTGGAGAAGTATGCAGCATTAAAGTGAAAGAGAGCTGATTGTGTAACCTTAGGTAACTATCTAAGTCCTCTGTTGTCCAGTTTCTTCCTATATTAAAGGGGTAGTGATTCATTTCTTAGATTTCTTCACTTGTAGTAGTAAAGCCAATTATTAAAATGAAGCATTTCACCACCCATGTAATTTCCTCAGGGAACACTTTGGTGTCCTATTGTTTTGATCCCATACCTGATTAGTATGGGAGGCACTTCCACTCTGGGATTATGGGGATGGCCAAACACGAGACACCCAACATAGGACAGATGAGAAAGCAGCATGTTCATATACACAGAAGGGAAGCCGCAGCACATGGTCTTTTATGAAATGCAGCACAGTGGCTGTGATCTAGGTTTTGAAGGAGACCTGGGAGAAGATAGAACCAGGAAAATGAGCCCAAGCTGGGTCAGGAAGGTTCTCCAGTTCTTTCCACCATGGCGATGCTTGGTACAGTGCTTGCATCTGGTTCAATAGTGTGTTTCTAGTCTGTATAAAGAGTGGCTGCACATGATTGGGTCTCAGAACGTTTACAGGGAAGGAAACCCAGTTTGGCAGAAGAAGAGTTTCCAAATTGCTGAAATCCTTTACTTCTATTTCTCAGATACTATGAAGGAGCACCATGTATCCAATCCAGGTGACATCGATGAACAGGCAACCATTCTACCCGTGCCCACTTTCATGTCTTTCACTACACTGAAGTCGCTCTTTTATCCCCTAAAAGTAAATTCCAAATAGAACCGTTCTCTCTCTTCCAGCAGCCTGCACACCCTTGTCTCCCTTCCCCTTACACATTCCCCTAGGCCTTTATCATGGGACTATGTGCCCTTCCCCCACCCTCCTCTCTGACTCTCTTCCTGCTTCCATTTCCACAAAAGTCCAGAGAAGCTGGTTGCAGAAACTTCTCAGGTGACAACAGGTTAATAATGATTATCCACACACCTGTGAGGAACGAATGAACCATTCTGTGGGAGAACCAGAGACCACTGCTGTGAACCATGGAGCTCTGAGTGTGGGGAGTTGGGCCTGCCTCAGAAACTCATCCTTTCATTTTTAAAAGAAATTAATTTGGTCAGTCAGTAGTCTGTTTTGTACCTCCTCAACCTCACTATTATTTCTCCCAAACCTGGAATCATAAACTTCTGGAAAGCATTGTGAATAATTTATATCCTTTTATTACTTGTTGCTTAACTCCCTTTGGGGGAAATGAAGAGAAACATTTGTCTACGCTGCTTACTCTCCCGTGGATGGAGACCATGTCAACTGCAGGAGACAGCAAAAATGTACAATCACAGCAGCTGTCATTATGGACCAGCTGATTAACCCATAGATTTGATGAAACTATATATATATATATATATATATATATATATATATATATATATAACTATATATATATAAAATCTATTTTAAAAGTGGGAACAGCTAATGACACTGGAATGAAAATTCAACATTTCACCAGCTTCCACTGAAACCTGTTTGTTATCCTCTTTTCTTTCAATGCTCAACGGTGAGTGTTTCCTTCCCTGCCTGTTGAATTGGTTTTCCTGTGGAGTCTTTCTCAGAATTGATAAATTCAAACACAGAGCTATATCTCGCTGTACACTGCTTCTGGGATGAGGGAATACAGACATGTTCAGATCCTATTTGGTTTGGTCTTTCTGCCTGTCTTCACTAAGCTTCCCAGAGTGAGCTATTACAGTTAGTGTCAGTCCTGGGCCAGTCAGATGCCTTCGGCACTTTGGGTTGGTCCACAGGAAATAGTGTTAGAATCTGTCACCTGTGCTCTGTTACTTCTAGCACCATACTGTCCGAGTTCAAATTACCATTATTCATAGATTTCTGTAATCTAGGAGGTCCAGACTAACTGCCCTACCCGGACCCACTCTCACGTCCTTACTACCCAAAGCTATTTTTTTCAAAACATAAATATGTTCATATCAACTAATACTTCTGTACCCTACTTTTTTTTAACGAGAGGAGGGGAAATAATGAGGCAAACTCCTGCGTGCACTCTGATTGGTAACTACTACTGTACCCTACTTTTTTTTAGTGAGAGGAGAGGAGATAGTGAGGCAGTCTTCCTGTATGCACTCTGATTAGTATCCACCAGGCAGCCCCTGTCTGGGGCTGGTGCTGCAATCAACTGAGCTATTTTTAGCATTTGAGGCTGAAGCTGGGACCCACCAAGCTATCCTCAGCACCTGGGGCCAATGCGCAAACTAATTGAGCCTTTGGCTGTGGGAGGAGAAGAGGGATGGAGGGAGAAGCAGATGGTCACTTCTCCTGTGTGCCCTGACCAGGAATCAAACCCAGGACATCCATACAGTGGGCTGATACTCTATCCACTGAGCCATCGATCAGGGACCCTACACTCTATTTAAAAACCTCTGAACAACCTGATCAGGCAGTGGCTCAGTGGATAAGAGTGTCAGACTGGGATGCAGAGGACCCAGGTTCAAAACCCCAAGGTCGCAGGCTTGAGCGCAGGCTCATCTGGTTTGAGCAAGGCTCACTAGCTTGAGCAAGGAGTCACTCGGTCTGCTGTAGCCCCCTGGTCAAGGCACATATGAGAAAGTGATCAATGAACAACTAAGATGCTGCAATGAAGAACTGATGCTTCTCATCCCTCTCACTTCCTGTCTGTCCCTATCTGTCCCTCTGTCTCACACACACAAAACCCCCCCCCCAAAAAACCTCTGAATGGCTTCCCATTGCTCAAAATTCTTGAAGTGGCCCAGACTAGCACTCCGTTTGTATCACTCAGTCCCTTGGGTTCTCCAATCCCATTGACCTTTATTCAGTTCTTATATTCACTCTTCTCAGTCTTGCTACAAGGCCTTTGACATGTGGTTCCGACAAACTATAAATCTCCGCGTAAGTGTTATTTCTTCTGAGATATTTTATTTTTCCCTCTACACTCGCTAGTTGAGCTATCTCTTGTTATAGATCCTTCTAGAACTACATACCTATCCTACACTCCTTTCAGAGGATCTGTTTTATGTCTGTGATTAATATCAGCTGCCCTCTGAGGGCCTCCCCGGGCCTGTCTTTGTTCTGACTCACTGTGATACCTCCAGCACCAGCACACACACTGCCTGGCTCTTAAACAATTCTCAAAGAATATATATTGCATGATTGGATGAACAAATGAAATTGAGTATGTTTAATCAGAAAATGGGCCTTACCTTGTTTTGCGGGATTTATCTAGTTGACAAGAAATCCAAATAAACCTCTATTGGAACAGCCAGGAGTGGAAATGCGCTGCTTAGATTCAGGAAGGCTAGACGCAGCCTGTAGCAGAAACTATATCCAATTCATTCCGTGTCAAATGAGGGACAGCACTAGTGACAATGGCTTTGGGTGAATGTAGTGACAGTCTCTCTGGGCTGCCTGGAGGTTGCTCCACTCTTTTCGGGAGGGTCATGACTATAAAGTATATATTTTTCTCTCCAGTTCCCCTGTATTTAAGGGACTTGACATACACTTCCTATTAGAATGAAGTTGTGGATACTTACTAGCAAGTTTGTACAAATGTGGTTTGGATATTTCACTGACCCATTGCAGTTAGCACCCTCTTGTTATCTCTCTGCTCAGAAAACATGGACTGTCTCTCCAGGGAAGATATGCAATTCTTTGACATATAGTGCTTTTTGTTTATTTGTTTTGTCCCCCTGAACATCACTTCTTGTTTGCAAAGGAGACAAGTAAACAAGTTTAACGGGCAGATGCATGTTCTGAGTCTGTAGGCTGCTGGGGAGGCAAGAGGATAATTTTTAGGTGAGCTTTCCTGGTCTCAGGTAGAAACATCTGCTTGTTTCTCAAAGCAGGTTTGGTTTAAGACCAAAACAAATAACTTCCCTGCTGTGGGTTCTGACCTCTGGGCAAAGGAAGGAACTACGCTAGTCTAACTGCAACTGCTGGGGGAGTTCTTGTTCTCTCCAGTCTTCTGAGAGCCTCAAGGAATTAGCTCTGCGAAGAGCAACTTGGAAACTGAATCCCCCTCTGGGTTTTCAGTGTCCTGCCAAACACAAGTTGCTGAGCTGCAAGACGGACAAACCCCGTGAGAGACAGACCTCAAGGGCCAGGTGTTCTGTCTCGCTTCAGTTCTGGTCCTTACCTCCAAGTCTCCCCTAATGTCCTCGGCCGCGCATCCTGTGAAGCCAGAGGGACTTATGATTGGAGAAGCTAGTGGCTCTCTCAGGCGGAAGGAAGGCTGGTACTGTTTTGGGATTTATGAGGGCTTTGGAGGAGCAGGGGAGCTTGTGGAGAGAGATCTTCCTTCCTTTCAGATTTTCTGATGTTTTTAGAGAAGCCAGAAATTGTGTGAAGTCACCCAATTTTAAAATGTTCACTTTACGTTTTGTTTTGTTTATAAACAACATATAGGCATGCACACACACATTTTTGGATTCCAAGCTTCATAACAATGCAGACTGTGTTTAGCCTGCTTGTCCCTGTATCCCCAGGACCTAGCACAGTACTAGCCACATCATAGAAGCACAGTTATCTCTAGACTGACATCCATGGGATATTCATATTTGCTGATAGTCTGTTGATATTAATAACGATAGTAAAGCACAGCAATAATAATGGTATCAACTACTTTTTATTAAGCACATATTAAATGATTTTCATAAATTTTAATCAACATCCTGACCTTAGAAGATACATGTTTTTATTAATCCCATTTTGCAAACAGACAGAAGCTCGGAGCCTTAAAAAGATGCCCGGAGACAGTTGCTTGGCTACTGAGTGGATTCTGGTTCGGGCAGCACTGCCTCCAAACCCTGTACTTGTAGCCCTGGTGCCAAAAACTCTGCTGTGCGGGCACTGGCCAGAGGAAGCCATGAGCCCTCCAAGGGTTAGTCCTTCCAAAGGGGAGACACCATCCTGGTGCACTGTCTGTCTCCAAAATGAAGCTTCCAAGGCAGACCCTGGAAGGGTGCCTACGGTGGGTGGGCATTCTTTTCCTTCCACACAGCCTTTATTCTCTCCTACACCTCTGACTGCGGGACTGTTCCTAGTTTCCCATCACCATCTCTTTATGGGGAACTACTCTGTAGGGGACTTTGATAAGTTGTGGTTGTATGGTATTGAATTGTTTGAAATCCTTAGCGATATGAAACAGTCTCTAGAGGGTATTTTTCTAGGACTCAGGGGCACTCTGAACTGAGGTTCACAGCATCATTGTTTGGTTTCCTTAACTAAAAGCAAGAGTGGTGGCTCACCATCATCAGCTTAGGGTATAATTGAACCCATGGCTCCTAAAAGCAGAATGCTGTGCTACAGCCTGCTAGTCATGCAATGCATTTGTGTGTGTTTGTGTTGCAAATACTTTATTACAGGTATTGAAGTGTTAAAGCTTTTGTGTCTTAGAGACACAAAAGCCTAATGGAACAGAGTGGGGTAGCTCTCCACAATAGTTACTATTTGATGGACTTCTATATGTTAATGGTTTTAGCTCCTGGGGGATCCTTCTAATCAGGAGAAACAGGCAAAGGGAATGAAGAATATAGGCCTTCATGAAAACCAAATTACATGCTCATGCCCTAATTTCTGCTGGGCTACTTCATGTCCCCTTTAATTTTTTTCACACTATCATCTTGGTTTGAAACCCTTACTCTCGATAAATTGCTCTCTAATTGAGGAAGGTTTTGCAAACTGGACGACTGCTTTTGAGAGTTGGATAGCAGCTTTCCAAGGAAATCCATAGAGGTCATTATCCAAGCTCTACTTGCTGAGGCATCATTTAAGAATTCTGCATTCATTCCCTTTTTCTGGGCTTTTCACAAATGTGTGAGTTGAGCATTCCTATCTTCCATCTCACAGAATGAGCAAACAGGCTCAGAGAAGCAAAGCGACTTGTCTGAAGGTACACAGTAGCAATACCAGGCTATTGTTTCTAGTACCATTTGTACTTCAGAATATCTTGGAAAGCTTTTTAACAATAGAACTTCTTGGGCTATTAGTTTGTGGCCTAATATCTCAACCAGTGGGAGCCTGGGGAGCTATATTTTCTAAATTTCCACATGTCACTGTGCGTTATTAAGACTTGGAAAACATTGCCATATATTACATACATCACACCACCTTTTTTGGAATAAATCAAAGTGTAGATTCAATTTGGAGATTTTAGTGGCTGTTTTTTTGTTTGTTTTGTTTTCCTGTCTCAACACAGCCACCTCCACCTCTGCCTTGGGGGATACAGGAGAGACTTCTCAGAGAAAGGACCGTTTTGCTAGGTCCTAATGGATTGGTAAGAAGGGAAAGGAATGGATTGGTAAGAAGGGAAAGGAAAAGCAAAGTGATCCACAGGTAGAAGTCACAGAGCTGCCACCAGGTTGAAGAGCCTGGGGAATGGGACAAGGTCAACACACCTGGACAGATGGTGACAGCTATACCGTGCATGTTATCAGCTGAGTCCAAGTGGAGACTGTCTTGGGAGGTCCCACTGGCAAAGCGGCAGTGGGCTTTAGCTGTGGCGTGTAGACTGTCCATCTCATTGGCTCGAGTCCTCGACTCTCTGCCTCAGGCCATCCTTAGCCGCTCAGTTCTGATCATGTGCTGCAGGATAATCAGGCCAACTGCTGACAGCTGGGATGGGATTCCTGTCTGCAAATGCCTCACACTCAATTGCCGTAGGATCAGCAAAAACAGTGGATAGAAAATAACTTGATCCAACACAGCAGGTGCTGAAGCAGAGGTTTGAGGTGAGATTAGGAACTCCAGTATTTTTAAGAGTTGACTCTAACCCAGAAGTGTTTTCCCTTAGCATGCTCCTGCAAACGTGTATGGATTCTTGACCAAGGAGGCCTGTTCACTTTCTGCAGAAAAGCAAGTGCCTTTTTATAGTTTAGACCCAGTGTCGTTTTTACCAACACTTTCAGGCTACCAAGTAAATATGTTTGAGGGGTTCGTTTTAGAATAAAATTGATTAGATGTTCAAGTCATAACTGAAGTGGGGTGTACAATGAGTATTTTTATGATAGTAATATGCTGGGTAGGACACAGTCATGAGCCACTATGCAATTTTTTTTTAATCCTCTGTTTATTGACTCCAGATACAAGGACTCACTTTCATATTACTCCTAGGGGGTGTTGGTGAATACTAAGCTCATCAACAGGACCCCAAAGGGCCATTTTAAGCACTATTTCTATTCATTTTCCAGGGCACTGAGGGTTTGAATTGCCTTTAGTTCTGTTTACATGTTCAAGACAACTAGAGCCTAACAGTAGTTAAAGAAGTTAAAAACAGATTTTATTGGGGAGCTATTGCAATAGGAGAAAGGAAACCTCAGTAAAGAATCGAGTTTAAATCCAAATGAAGCATGGAAAAGTGGGAGTTTCTAATCAAGGAGCTGGCTGGGACTCAGTGCATGGGAAATTACTAAGTGGGCAGGCTAATTTTTACTAAATTCACCTGACAGGACTCTTACTGTGTGTAAACCTGTGTGCTCAGATACCAAGGGGGAGATGAGGAATTTGATCAGATATTGAGGATGATTAGATATTGATAATGTTTTCCTCCCTCCCTCCCTCCCTCCCTCCCTCCCTCCCTCCCTCCCTCCCTTCCTTCCTTCCTTCTTTCTTTCTTCTCCTTCTCCTCCTCTTTCTTTTCTTTCTTTTTTTCTTTTTTTTAAAAACTGATTTAGCAAGATATTTCCCATGACGGGGTATGCAGATCCCGCAAGGATAGAGGCCAATGCTGAGGTCTAGCAGTATCAGAGGAGCTCAACTAGAACTAGTGAAGGTATTTCATTGGGTGAAAACTGGTCTAAGAAAGTCATGGTGAGGGAGGGAAGGAAAGGAGAGTCTCAGTTTGGTAAGATGGGGATGATGGTGGTGATGGTTACAAAGCCACGTGAGTAGGCTTAATGCCACAGATTAAAAAGAAATAAAGTGGCAAATTCTCTGTTCTGCATATTTTACCATAATGAAAAAGAAGAAGCAGTGCATGGTAAAGTGGAGAAGCGACCATGTGAGTGACAATCACAGCTGTTAGTCTCCCAGGTTTGCTCTGTGGCTGGGATAGGATTCCTTTCTGCAAAATGTGCCTAGTGCTTTGCAGTGATCATCTCCTTTTCACAGAGAAGGCCTGGATGGCCAGAGTGCTTAATGCACTGCCGAGGGTCACAGTAGAGGGCAGCCTCCTCCCAGAGACCTCCCCCTAGGCCTGCCCTCAGACTACACCACCTCACTAAGACACAACTGTCTCTCCGAAGCTCCCCCGCCTACCAATAAGTGTACCAAACAGCTAGAATGAGTACAAATGACCAAAATCACACCTTCCCAAATGACGGCAACTCTGATGCATGCACTAGTCTTTTAACAGCAAAAAGGTGTGCTCTGCTCTCTCGCCTGCCTTCAGCCTGCCTGTCCAGTTACACAGAGAGTGGGTTCCTGCTGCTTCCTTCTCTTTGACACAGGACTGTGAAAACACTGTCTTTTATTTAGACTGGGAGCTCCTCAGAGGCAGACCATTTCTTCTCACTCATCTCTTTCATTTTTTTCTTTCTTTTTAAAATTATAGTGGACATATAATATATTAATTTCAGGTGTACAACATAATGATTCAACATTTATATACCTTACAAAGTGATCACCACAGCAAGTCTAGTAACCATCTGTCACCATGCAAAGTTATTACAATATTATGACTGTATTCTCTATGCTGTACATGACATCCCCATGCCTTATGTATTTTATAACTGTAAGTTTGCTACCACAAATCCTCTTCACATTTTTTGTCCATCTTTCCCTGCCCCTCCCCTATGGTAAGTATCAGTTCTCTGTATCAAAGAGTCTGGCTCTGTTTTTCTGTTCATTTGTATTGTTTTTAGATTCCACATATAAGTGAATCATACGGTGTTTGTCATTCTTCTGTCTGACTTATTTCACTTAGCATAATACCCTCTAGGTCCATCCATGTTGGCATAAATGGCAAGGCTTCATTCTTTTTTATGGCTAGTAAATTCCATTGTATATATACACCACTTATTCTTTACCCATTCATCTCTTAATAGGCATTTAGGCTGCTTTCATATCTTGACAATGGTAAATAATGCTGCAATGAACATAGGGGGTATATATCTTTTCAAATTACTGTTTTGCTTTCTTTGGATAAATACCTGAGAGTAGAATTACTGGATTATATGGTAGTTAGACTTTTAAGTTTTTGAAAAAAAACTGTGCTATTTTTTTTTCTTTTTGTATTTTTCTGAAGTTGGAAACGGGGAGGCAATCAGACAGACTCCTGCATGCGCCTGACTGGGATCCACCTGGCATGCCCACCAAGAAGCGATGCTCTGCCCATCTGGGGCATTGCTCTGTTGTGACCAGAGCCATTCTAGCGCCTGAGGCAGAGGCCATGGAGCCATCCTCAGTGCCCGGGCCAACTTTGCTCCAATGGAGCCTTGGCTGTGGGAGGGGAAGAGAGAGACAGAGAGGAAGGAGAGGGGTGGAGAAGCAGACGGGCACTTCTCCTGTGTGCCCTGACCGGGAATTGAACCTGGGACTCCTGCACACCAGGCCGACGCTCTACCACTAAGCCAACCGGCCAGGGCCAACTATGCTATTTTTAATGGTGGCTGCACCAGTTTACAGTCCCAGCAACACTGCATGAAGGCTCCCTTTTCTTCAGATCCTCCCTAATACTTGTTCTTAGTTGTCTTTTTGATAATTGCCATTCTAACAAGTGTGAGGTGATTATCTCATTGTAGTTTTGATTTGCATTTCCCTGATTAGTGAGGTTGAATATCTTTTCATGTGCTTGTTGGTCATTTGCATGGAGAAATGTTTATTCAGGGCCTTTGTTCATTTTAGAATCAGATATTTTTATGTTGACTTGTATTTATATATTTTGAATATATATTGAACACTTTATTGGCTATATCACTTGCAGCTATCTTCTATTTACCGTTTATTGTTCTAGTTGGCACATAGCAAGTGTTCAATAAAATTTTTATCAAACTAGGCTTCTGATGTTGAAGGTATTAGTGTGAGTTTTCCTAATAATTAGGGAGCACTATTTGGTTGTGTGGTGCATTAATTGACCTCCTGGAACCCAAGTTCTGGAAGATACATTAGAGGTGGTTCTCAGCCAGGAGAGGTTTTGCTCCAAGAGACATTTGTCAATGTCTGGAGACTTATTTTTGGTTGACATAACCAAGGGTCTCAGCTACTTCTGTCCGCCAGCAGGGCCAGGGACTCTGTAAACATCTACAGGGCAGTAGAAGAAACTAGTTCAAAATGCACTGCTTGGGCAGAAGGATTATTTTGACAAACTATGGACACAGGAGCTCTGAAAACAGAGAAGGTGCCCTTTTGTACAGGAAAGTTACATTAGAAGGGGGGCCTGCACCAGGAAGACAGCTCTTACCGAGAGAACTTTCTCACTCGAGATTTATCTACAGGCCAGGACAACCTTTGCTGACCAAACAGCTCCTCCTCACCTTCCTGTGAATGGCCTTCCCAGACCAGCAGCCCTGGACTGCAACCCTTCCCTTAGCTCTGGGTGGCACTTAAGGTTCAATGGTTTGGCTGCCTTTTGAGTCTCTTTACTATGTGGGGCTTCTGCATTTAATTAAAAATAATCTTTTTCCTGTTAATCTGTTTTATGTCAATTTAATTTTTAGGCCAGCCATAGAACCTAGAAGATTTAGAAGTGAGTATTTTCCTCCTCCACATCTCCTACAATACATATGAAGAAGCTCCCACAACAAAGAATTATCTGGCCCTGAATGACAATGGTGTTGAGGTTGAAAACTGCTTTGGGAGTTTCAGCCACTCATTGATTCATTCACTTATTCATTCCTTCATTCACTCATACATTCATTTCACATGTGTTTATTATTTGACTCCAACCTCTGGCTAAAAGAGGAACAAGCCTATTTGCCCAAGATCACAGTGCTGATGGTATGAATCTAGATTGAACCACTGACTCATGGAGAGTTCTTCAAATGCATACAGGTGGCCTTGTATAGCCTATTACTCATTCAAGTGCTATCTTTGTGGTCGCAGTGTGTAGGTCCTGCTGAGATTGCTAGGATTCTGAGCCTGTGCCTGGTGCCTGGAGCTGCAGGAAGGGCAGTGAGGTGAGACAGCTTGTCCAGGCTGCTGGAAGCCCCTGGGCTGGGGCTCTAGGAGCTCTGGCCAATTTTGCTGAGGTGGGGCGGGTTCCCAGGCTTCCAGTGTATGCCATATTCCACTGTGAGGCCTGTCCCTCTTCCCTGACCTGTAACCCTATCTCAGCTACCCTGTTTTCACAGAGCCCCTGGAAGCCATATTACAGATTTCTTTGAAAGAATCACCATGTTCACACCATTCTGTATTTTCAGGCTCTTTTCAGATTTGAACACTGGTGGTTTTTAATGCGACCTGCTTTTCAACACACATCACACTTCCCCTCCCTTTCCTCTGTGCTCTGACTCCTTGCTGCCCTCTGGTTATGGTCTGCCTCCCTGCACGGAGGACCTGCAGCAGAGTGTAGCGGGTGCTATATAATTCTCAAGATGGTAGAGTTGATGGATTTTAATCAGGTGACTGCAGTTTAATGCAAATGTTCCTTTAACTGAGGATCATAAACTGGGCTACTCAATAGTATGGTCCCAAATATTAGTTCAATGCTTATGGCTTACATAAATGGTTTTCCTTTGGGGGTTAGGTTAGGGGAAAATCAATACGAAGCTGCTGGAAATACAGAAAGTAACTGTGTATTTACACTCCAGCTGAGGTATCCCTCCTCCCACCCAGCACCGCTTCAAACGTTCAGTTTTTGTTTTTTCCCCTAGCTCCCTTTCCCCCTTTTGTCACACTTAGTGCTTCACAATGATAGGAAAAGCCACCCTGGCTCCTCCATCCATTAAATGGGAAATGCATATGAAGAAGTAGAAGAATTGCACCATATAACACAGCTGAAATACAATGTTATTATCACTGCACTCTGAGCATTTCTTAGGCTGGTTTACATCCCAGCAGTTAATCGGCTGCTATTGTTGGTGTACCAACACAATGCTATTAGCAACCCAGAATTCTCAGGCTTTCTGTTTAGATTATTTTCATGTAGGCTACCAAGCATTTAGATATCTGTAAACAGAATTAGAATGGTGATCTTTCTTCATAAAAATTCAGGTAAGGGTAACGGGTCATGATCCAAGGCGTGTTTATTAATTAAGGCTTTATAATATGGTGCCATTGTTTGGAAGTTGTGACTTATGCAAAGAGGAATACTAATTACACTCTGTATTTTTTTGTAATAATGGGGCAGCATTTTGGACTGTTTATCCAGACAATGCATCCAGCTCAGATGTAGTTTATTAGCAAGGATGCTTTGAATGTTTAATGGAAGATTAATACAGCTGTTACAGGTGGCATGGATCCTATTCCTGGCCAGGCTGGGACAGTAGCAACATGTTGCATGCTGCTAACCTCAAGAAGTCTCCAAGTAGCTTTTATGTGTGCCCACTATCTATTTATTGACCATTTCTTGATACAAAGGAAGTCAACTGACTTGAGAAAAATCAATCTGGTAATTTTTTCTCATTCTCGTAATTTTTGCTGAGGCCTTAGCCTTTGTGGAATTTTTCTTAGTTATTCCCAAGAACAGTCATTTTTATAATTATCATTATGAAATTCTAATAATGGCCCTTGTGAGATTCAGAATAGGCTACCATATTTTTCCACTAAAATACTGTTTTATTAAGGTATAATTAATTCATGTACTATATTAACCCTTTTAAAGTGATTTTGAGTATATTCACAAAATTGTGCATCCATCACAACTTTCTTGTTCCAGAGTATTTTCCTCATCATAAAAAGCAACCTTGTGCTCATAGCAGTCATTCCCCACCTTCCCCCGCCAAGCTCCTGGCAATGACTAATCTACTCTCAGTCTCTGTGGATTTGCCTATTAGGAAATTTCATTATAGACGGCATATGTGGTCTTTTGTGATTAGCTTCTTTCACTTAGAATAATATTTTCAAGGGTCATCCACGTTATAGCATGTATCCATACTTCATTTCTTTTTATTGTTAAAAACAAAGTTATGTAATCCATGCATTATATAGATATACTAGGTTTTGTTTACCTAATCAGCAGTCAGTGAACATTTAAGTTGTTTCCACTTTTTGGCTGTCCTGAATAATCCTGTGAGGAGCATTTGTATACCAATTTTTGTGTGTACTTATAAATATACTTTTACATCTGGAGTTAGATACTGAGGAGTAGAATTGCTAGGTCACATGGTATGTTTGGGAAATATCTGATGATTTTCCAAAGCACCATTTTACATTCCCATCAGCACTATATGAGGTTTCAAGTTTATTCACATCTTAGGAAATACTTGTTACTATCTATCTTTTTTATTATAGCCATTGTAATGGGTGTGAAGTGGTAGGCATCACATTGTAGAGTTGATTTGCATTTTTTCCTATTGACTAATAATGTGGAACATCTTTTCTTTTGCTTATTGACCATTTATATATCTTTTTTTGGTGGGCCAATTTAACCCTATTTTATAAAAGAAAAAAACAAAAGCACAGAGAAAATGAGACTAACCACAGTCACTATATAAATAGCCTGGTCAGTACTGGAATTTAGGGTTTCTAACTCACTGATGCAAAAGCTGAGAGATTTAGCACTTAATTTTTTTTTTCTTTTCTTTTCTGAAGCTGGAGACGGGGAGAGACAGTCAGACAGACTCCCGCATGCGCCCGACCGAGATCCACCCGGCACGCCCACCAGGGGCAACGCTCTGCCCACCAGGGGGCGATGCTCTGCCCCTCCGGGGCGTCGCTTTGCCGCGACCAGAGCCACTCTAGCGCCTGGGGCAGAGGCCAAGGAGCCATCCCCAGCAGTCGGGCCATCTTTGCTCCAATGGAGCCTTGGCTGCGGGAGGGGAAGAGAGAGACAGAGAGGAAGGAGGGGGTGGGGGGTGAAGAAGCAAATGGGCGCTTCTCCTATGTGCCCTGTCCAGGAATCGAACCTGGGTCCCCCGCACGCCAGGCCGATGCTCTACCGCTGAGCCAACCGGCCAGGGCCCAGCACTTAATATTGAAATAAATTATAAAATACTTGCATTCAGCAATGATACTTATATTTGCAAGTGATATATTTGCAGCTCTAACTGTAGTTTAGTGAAAGTACAGGGAATTTGGCTTACCTACCAGACAGATTAGAGTGAGTTTGCCTCCAGGAATAGCTGGATCCAGCCACTTAAAGGTTGCATCAGAAATCTGCTTCACCTCTTAGTTCTGCTTCCATCAAGTTGGCGTCATGCAGAGTCAGTGTCTCTGTGGTGGTTAGATGGCCACCAGGAGCTCAAACTTTATATCATACCAGCTCAGCCTACCAGCAGGGTTTTTTTTAAATGCACTTCTTTCTCAACAGTTCCAGTCCAAATTTAAGGACTGAGTAGTATTAGACTAACTTGAATCAAGGATTGGCTCACTGAATCATTCATCAAATGAAATACACTGATTGGCCCCTTGCCTACATCTGGCCTGAGACATGAAGAGAGGGGTTCCCCAGAGGAGAGTCAGGATGCTAATACCAGTGTCCCGAGGAGTGCGTGCTGGGACATGCAAAGCAAAACGCTTAGATTTTCACTGTGCTACTCGGTCTTCACCTTGATTTATTATTTACTGGTTTCTTGTTGACTGTGAATTTGGCTTAAAGGACACAGAATCTCTGAAAAGTAATTTTTGGTTCCTTTAAAGTGAAGGATTAATCAACCAATCTGCATTTTTTTCATTCTGGTATTGAGGGTTCATTTGTTTTAATAAATGCAAATAAGGTTGCTTGTAGTTAAAAATAATTTACTTTTTATAGTCATTCTTGATGCTGGTCATTTTGTGTCTAAGTTGTTTCAAATCACTTTGGTTTAGTGTTTGAGAAATGAAAGAGTCCCTTAACAGTAAGTAGAAATACAGTTATTTATTTATGTAAATTAGCGATCCTTGTGAAGTCATTTACTATTTACACATTTCAGTATATTTTGCAAAGCACAACAAAAGCTGCCTCATCATATAGTAAATCTTTCATACAGAATTACAATTTAATGGGGAAAGTAAATTTAGCATAATCATTAAAGTATAAGTATTTTCTTCTTCTTAGCTTTTAGCTCTTCAACTTTAGATACCTAACCTTCCCTGTTCTAAGTCACCTAACTTCTAAAATAGAAGTTGAGAAGCAGAAGAATTTATATATTATGTATTCTCTTTTTTGACCCATAAAATGGATGTGTATCTTATCCATATATTCATGTTTTTTATTCACATACTATTTCTTAGATAAGATCCATCTAGAGTTCTGTTAAAAAGGTTTCTGAAGTTGCATTCAGGCCCAGCAGAAAAAAATGCTGTGATCAATTAATGATGTCTGTCACAGGCCCAGGACATGAAAGGGATGGCACTTGTATCATATGTTTTCCCTTCCTGCCTACATCTTGAAACTAAGTTCCAACACCGAATGTTTGCAGCACTGGGACAGTTGTCTCAGTGGCTTAGACCAGCAGATGGTTCTTCTTTCATCACTCAGAAAAGCCCCTGCCTTGCCTGTGCTGCTAGTGCTGCATCCCCAAGGCTGCCGGAAGTGTGGAAACTAGAGACAGGACTGAGGCGTACTGTTGGGATTCAGAAGCACACAGACATAGAATAAAAACTGCTAGCAACATCAGGAAAATAGCCTGCTTCTTTGCCCAAAGTAGACATCTTATGCCTGGGGGTGTGTAACACTCTGTCAAATCCTTGGTGGGGGGAGTGGAGGTGGTAGGAGACAGAGTCCTCAGTTTTTAAGATTTTAGTCTGGCTGTAATTAGAGAAGCCGGGTGGAAGAGCTCACAGATGGAGCATATAGTGTACATACAAAGGCTGAAGGAATGAAATGTTATCATCTGATAAAAATTTAATAAAAAGTAGCAAGCAGCCCTTGCCCGATAGCTCAGTTGGTTAGAGCATTGTCCTGATAGGCAGAGGTTGTCAGTTCAATCCCTGCTCAGGGCACATACAGGAACATATTGATGTTTCTGTCTCTGTCTCTCTCCCTCTCCCTCTCTCCAAAATCAATAAATTAAATAAAGTAGCAGACAGAGTTTAGCAAGTATAGAGAATGTTAGTTTGATAATGAGGGATGAAGTGGAGAGTGATCTAGAGAAGAGTATATTCAGAAAGGTTTTATTTATTATTTTTTTATGGGAGAGAGGAAAGGAGAGAGAAACATCAACGTGTTCCATTTTAGTTGTGTACCCACTGATTGCTTCTAATATATGCCCTGACTGGAGCTCGACCCACTCACCAGTGCCTTTGGGATCTAGCCCACAACCTTGGTCTCCACTCCAGGACTACACTTTATCCACTGTACTACCAGCCAAAGCATGGAAATATTTTCTTGAGAAGAATCTTAAAGGAAATGATGAGCATGGATTGGTAGAAGGGATGGTTGGCTAGGGTGGGAACTAGTGGTGAAAAGACTGAAAGCTACTTGCTGAAGGATGATATAACATATCAGTCTCTTATCAGCTCACTGGCAGAAACAAGAAAACATATCTACTATAGTAAAATATAAAAATAGAATATATTGTAAAAATGAAAGATTTCATGCAAAATTAGAAAATAGTAGAAAATCTGGAGCTTTCACATAAAACAGATTTTCTTAATCTTTTATAAAAACTAGATCTTGAGAGATACTAAGATGGCAATGGAGTAGGCAAATGCACAGACGCCCAGCTCACCACCAAACTGGATTACAAATGAATTTAAGAATAATCGGTGTAAAAAACCAACTTTGGACTAAAAGAACAGATCTCAAAAACCAAGAAGCAAAGAAGAAGCCACACTGAGCCTGGTAGGGAGCTCTGAGCTACATTGGGGGGGGGGCTCCCCTGCTTCCAGGAGTGAAAGGGGGTGAGGCTGAGAGCCCAGAAGGGCTCTCATTACAAGGAGAAGAGCAGAAAATATTGCTCACAGCCACTTGCCTGGGGACCTGGGAACCAGATGGGCTGAGAGGACTGGCTTGCCTTCCAAAAGGAAAGTGGGGAGAGAGAGACAGACAGTGATGGGCAGAGGAATGCATGGGATGACCTGAGAAGCTGACTCATCCAGTGTGGAGGCAGCCATAGCTGGGGGATGAATTGATCCCTCCACACAGAACAAGCCTAAAGTGGTTCTGAGTGACCCACCTCCAGAAAGCTCTCCAGCTCCAATCAGGGCAAAAAGACACAGCTGAAAACAGGAAGTGAGAAGGAGGGGCAGTAACTCAGGTATCCATGAAAATCTGAGATACACCTCACCTTACTGAAGCAGAAAGGATCCCACCCCCAGAGAGAAGCTGGCAGAGTCTCAGAGGTTACACCCACTGTATTCCTGGATCACTTTCAAATAAGCCTCCTGCTTTGATCAGTAAACAAGATTACCACCGAGTTCAGAAAGCTGAGAACAAAACAAATCAAGACTTCAAAGTGGCTCTACTAGGCAAGGAGACCACAACTGGAAAACAGAGAAAAATGGGAAGGCAGACAAGCATAAGTCATATGCTTCAACAAGATAAATCCTCAGAAAAAATCCTGGATGAATTGGAAGTAATCAAATTACTGGATGCAGAGTATAAAATAATGATTTTAAGGATGGTGAAGGATCTCAAAGCTACAATGGATGGACTTAATGAACACCTTAATAAAAAAGTTGTAAGCATCAAAAAGGACACATAAATCATAAAGAAGAACCAAACAAATGACAAACACAATATCAGAAATGAAGACTACACTAGAAGGAATTAAAAGCAGGCTGGATGAAGCAAAGGGTCAAATCGGTGACTTAGAGGACAAGATAAATGAAAGCACAGAAGCAGAAAAACAAAAAGAGGATTAAAAAGTCTGAGGAAACTCTAAGAGAGCCCTGTGACAACATGAAGAGAAACAGTATCTGCATAATAAAGGTTCCTGAAGGAGAAGAGAAAGAACAAAGACTAGAGAAGCTCTCTGAAGAAATTTTAGCTGATAATTTCCCTAAATTGATAAAGAGTCACACAAGTTCAAGAAGCAGAGAGAACCTCATTAAAAAAGAACCCAAAGAGACCCTGTTGGACAGATAAAATATATTATGCTCACTTTGTTAAACATGGTGCTGCCCACGTGGAAGCCTGTCACCCAGGTGATGATATTAGTTGCCCTTATTGCTTGGGATGGGCATGATTATGTTAATATATTGTATATTATATTAAAGGGCTTTTGCGCCAAAAGGTTTTTAAAAGGAAGAGAGATCACGTTGTTCTGGGGGAAGAGAGATTATGTTCTAGGAGAAGCCCATGCTGTAGGAGAGCAGAGAAAGGCCACGTGGAAGAGAGGAGAAGTGGCCAGGATGGCGGAGTGCTAAAGGAGAAGCCAGTTTGTGCACAGAGAAAGAGATGGGGAACAGAGGTGAATAAGGCTAGTGAGGTAGAAACCTTTGATTCTAGGAAACTCGGACAAGTAGGTAGCTCTGTGAGCACTGAATGAGTGGGTTTTGCAGCCCAGTGTGTGTTTTTACTTGGCCACCGGGTGCAAGCTAGGATTAAAAGTTTCATTACCGTCTGTCCGAATCTAATGCGAACCTGCATGGGCCAGGAGGCTGTGTTGGCTCCCATAGCTACTGGCTTTACACACCCACACCAAGACATATCATAATCAAAATACCAAAGCTAAGATAAAGAAAGAATATTAAAAGCTATAAGAGAAAAACAGTCAATCACCTACAAAGGATCACCCATAAGGATGACATCTGACTTCTCAACAGAAACACTTGAGGCTAGAAGGGACTGGCAAGGAATATTCAAACTAATGCAGAACAAGGAGCTACAACCAAGACTACTTTATCTAGCTAGACTATCATTTAAAATTGAAGGGGAAATAAAAAGCTTCCCAGACAAAAAAAAAAAAAACTCAAGGAATGCATCACAACCAAACCAATGCTACAAGAAATGTTAAGGGGCCTGCTGTAGATAGAACAAAGCAGGGAGGAAAAAAAAATCTAGATATAGATATAGTAAAAGAGAAATATAGATTTGAAGAAAAAAATGGCAATAAACTACTACATATCAATAATAACCTTAAATGTAAATGAATTAAATGTTCCAATCAAAAGACATAGGGAAACTGTGAATAAGAAAACAGGACCAGTATATATGCTGTCTATAAGAGACACAACTCAAAACAAAAGATACACAAAGACTGAAAGTAAAAGGTTGGAAAAAATATATCATGCAAATGGAAATAAAAAAAAGTTGGGGTAGCAATATTCATATCTGACAAAATAGATTTTAAAACAAAGACTATAGTAAGGGGTAAGGAATGTCACTACATAATGATAAAGGGAGCAATCCAACAGGAAGAGATAACCATTGTAAATATCTATGCACCTAATAAAGGAACACCTAAATATATAAAGCAGATTTTGATGGACATAAAAAGAGAGATCAACAGAAATACTATAATAGTAGGGGATTTCAGTACCCCACTAACATCAATGGATAGATCCTCAAGAAAGAAAATTAACAACAGAATCAAGGGACACACTAGATCAACTGGATTTAATAGATATCTTCAGAACCTTTCTCCCTAAAGCAGCAGAATATACATATTTTCAAGTGCGCATGGTATATTCTCTAGGATAGGCCACATATTAGGGCATAAAACGAGTCTTAACAAATTTAAGAAGATTAAAATCATATCAAGCATCTTCTCTGACCACAATGGCATGAAAATAGAAATCAACTACAATAGAAAAACTGAAAAACACTCAAATACTTGGAAATTAAGCAGCATGTTATTAAATAACAAATGGGTTAACAATGAAATCAAGGAAGAAATCAAAAATTTCCTTGAATCAAATGAAAATGAGCATACAACAACTCAAAATCTGTGGCACACAGCAAAAGCATTCCTGAGAGGAAAGTTCATAGCATTATAGGCATGCCTGAAGAAGCTAGAAAAAGCTCAAATAAACAACTTAATCCTGCAACTAAAAGAACTAGAAAAAGAACAAGTAAAGCCTAGAGGAAGTAGAAGGAAGGAAATAATAAAGATTAGAGAGGAAATAAATGACATAGAGGCTAAAAAAAAAAAAAAGGATCAATGAAACTAAGAGCTGATTCTTTGAAAAAGTAAACAAGATTGATGAACCCTTAGCCCGGCTCACCAAGAAATAAAAAGAAAGGACTCAAATAAAATTGGAAATGAGTGTAGAGAAGTGACAACAGAGACAACAGAAATACAAAGATTGTAAGAAAATACTATGAAGAATTATATGCCAGAAAACTAGACAACCTAGGTGAAATGGACAAATTCCTTGAAAAATATAGTCTTTCAAAAATCAATCTGGAAGAATCAGAAAACCTAAATAGACCAATTACAACAAATGAGATCGAAACAGTTATCAAAAAAAAAAAAATCCCAAGAAAAAAAAGTCCTGGACCAGTTGGCTTCACAGATGAATTCTACCAAACATTCAAAGAACTAACTCCTATTCTTCTCAAGCTATTTCAAAAAATTCAAGAGGAGGTAAAACTCACCTTTTATGAGGTGAGCATAATTCTGATTCCAAAACCAGGCAAAGACAACACAAAGAAAGAAAACTATAGGCCAATATCCTAGATGAATTTATATGCTAATATTCTCAACAAAATAGCAAACCAGATCCAGCAATGCATGAAAAAAATCAACATGATCAAGTGGGATTTATTCTGGGG
The DNA here is from genome assembly GCF_036850765.1 of Saccopteryx bilineata. NCBI lineage: Eukaryota > Metazoa > Chordata > Mammalia > Chiroptera > Emballonuridae > Saccopteryx > Saccopteryx bilineata. The sequence continues at coordinate 79,200,607 of NC_089499.1, forward strand.
AGGCAAGGCTGGTACAATATTCACAAATCAATGTGATTCATCACATAAACAAAAGGAAGGATAAAAACCACATAATATCAATAGATACAGAAAAAGCATTTGATAAAATCCAGCACCCACTTATGATCAAAACTCTCAGCAAAGTGGGAATACAGGGATCATACCTCAACATGATAAAAGCCATCTATGACAAACCCACAGCCGACATCATACTCAATGGGCAAAAGTTAAAAGCAATCCCCTTAAGATCAGGAACAAGGCAGGGTTGCCCCCTTTCACCACTCTTATTCAACATAGTTCTGGAAGTCCTAGCCACAGCAATCAGACAAGAAGAAGAAATAAAAGGCATCCAAATTGGAAAAGAAGTAAAACTTATTATTTGCTGATGATATGATACTGTACATAGAAAACCCTAAAGTTGCAGTAAAAAAAAACTACAGGATCTGATAAAGGAATTCAGCAAGGTGTCAGGACATAAAATTAATACTCAGAAATCAGAGACATTTTTATACACTAACAGTGATCTTTCTGAAAGAGAAATTAAGGAAACAATCCCCTTCACTATTGCAACTAAAAAATAAAGTACCTAGGAGTAAATATAACCAAGGAGGTTAAAGACTTGTACTCTGAAAATCATAAAAAAAAATTGATAAATCAAGGAAGATACAAACAAGTAAAAGCATATACAGTGTTCCTGGCTAGGAAGAATAAACATTATTAAATAGCCCATATTACCCAAAGCAATTTATAAATTCAATGCAGTTTTTATAAAAATACCAAGGACATACTTCAAAGATATAGAACAAATATTCCAAAAATTCATATGGAACCAAAAAAGAACATGAATAACCTCAGCAATCTTGAAAAAGAAGAATAAAGTGGATGGTATTACACTTCCTGTTATCAAGTTATACTACATGGCCATTGTACTCAAAACAGCTTGGTACTGGCATAAGAACAGGTATATAGATCAATGGAACAGAACAGAGAACCCAGAAATAAACCCACACTTTTATGAACAATTGATATTTGACAAGAATGGTAATACCATACAATGGAGTAAAGACAATCTGTTTAACAAATGATGTTGGGAAATTTGGACAGCTACCTGCAAAAAAATGAAACTAGACCACCAACCTATACCATTCACAAAAATAAACTGAAAATGGATAAAAGACTTAAATGTAAGTCATGAAACCATAAGCATCCTAGAAGAAAACATAGGCAGTAAGCTCTCCGATATCTCCTGAAGCAATATGTTTGCTGATGTATCTCCATGTGCAAGGGGAATAAAAGACAGGATAAACAAATGCGACTACATCAAACTAAAATGTTTTGCACAGCTAAAGACAATATGATCAAAATAAAAGGACAAACCACACAATGGGAGAACATATTCAACAATATGTCTGATAAGGGGTTAATAACCAAAATTTATAAAGAACTTGTAAACTCAGCACCAGGAAGATAAACAGTCCAATCAAAAAATGGGCAAAAGAAATGAATAGACACTTCTCCAAAGAGGACATGCAGATGGGCAATAGGCATATGAAAAAATGCTCAACATCACTAATAATTAGACAAATGCAAATTAAAACCACAATGAAATATCACCTCACAACAGTCAGAATGGCACTCATCAACAAAACAACACAGAATAAGTGCTGGCGAGGATGTGGAGAAAAGGGAACTCTCCTGCACTGCTGGTGGGAATGCAGACTGGTGTAGCCACTGTGGAAAACAGTATGGAGATTCCTCAAAATATTAAAAATGCAACTGCCTTTTGACCCATCCATCCCATTTTTAGGAATATAGCCGAAGAACACCACATCAATGATTTAAAAGGAGAAATGCACCCCTATGTTTATGGCATCATTGTTTACAATACTGAAGATCTGAGAACAGCCCAAGTGTCTGTCAGTGGACAAGTGGATTAAAAAGCAGTGGTACATATATACACAATGGGATAGTATGTGGCCATGAAAAAGAAGGAAATATTACTTTTTGCGACAACATGGATGGACCTGGAAACTATATATTATGTTGAGTGAAATAAACCAGGCAGAGAAAGAAAACTATCATATGACCTCACTCATATGAGGAATCCGACGAACAATATTAACTGAGGAGTGGAATAGAGACGGAGATGAGATCAAAGGATCCAGAAGGAAAGCAGTCAGAGAGAAAGGGGATGAGAGGCTGATAGGATGGGACGAGAGCAGAAAAGCAAATCATGGAGTGAAGGTGGGAGGGCGTTAAGGGGTGGAGAGGCAGGGGGCATATACTGGGGAATACAGGGGACACTAGAATCTATGTAAACACAATACATTAATAAAAAAACAAAAACAAAAATAATCTAGATCTCACACATTGAGCCTGAATTCCTATTTTGCAACAGAGAGCTGCAACTAAATAGCAACTGCCGCAGCAGACAGCTGGCCACTGCCTTCACTTTTTTCCTGAAGTTGCCTAACACTGAGCTTAAAAGACAATAGTCATCAAACATCATAATTTCAGTATTGAGACTACTTCTTTATACCTAAGTCTCCAGCAAAGTTTGGGAAATGAAAAATAAATTTTGAGAAGTCTTTGTTACAAAAGGAGGGGCAGGGAGATAGCATATTGAGTATGCAGTCGGGTGTACAGGTGTCTTACCTGTTTAATAACTAGATTGCATTTCTTATTTCTTCGTATTACTTCCCAGCGCAATAGGCATCTGCGTTTGCATTCCTCCTGGGGTTTACAAAGAGTAGTGGGTAGAATTTAACAAGAAATTTATAGAGCATGGTAGATATCTCCCATCTAGTTGGAATAGAAATCATTGGTTTTATGAATGTTTACTGCGAAGACTTGAGGGCAAGGCTTTAATGCCAAACTGAATTTAGTTTTGAACTGTCTGAAAGGGTAGGTACTGAAGTCAGAGTGTTATTAATAGAAATGTTAATGAGATATGCAGAAAGGAGTTAATGTGGACTTGCCAAAAATGAAGTGACCACAGTAAACTTAGATTTTTGACAGGGTTACTAGAGTATAAGATAAAGTCTAGCTTGAGAAACAGTGTGTTTCAGCCATGTAGCTGTATCTCAAAATATTTTATGGTCAAGACTGAGAAATATGACACAGTCAATAGCACAACTGTGAATTTAGAGCTGATGGAAGAATTTTTAAGTTATTCACAGAATTTTAAATGTTTGCCACAAAGTTTAAGCTCTGTTATGAAAAAGAGAATTGAAGTTTTTCTCTTTTTAGTTATGGGCATAGTATGCTCCTTTTTATTATTATTTTATTGATCAAATGATTTGATCCAGGTTTCAATTTGTAAAATATATTTGGATAATATTTTAGTAATAGGATAATATTCTTTGATCTCTTGGGTGAACTTTATTTCCTGGAGTTACATAGAAAGTTATCTTTGTTTTCTGATAATGGGGCTCCTGCCTCATTCACATTTGATATCGAGACCGTTTTCTGACCATACACCCCTTACAACAGCAGCACAGTGGGGTCACTGTCTGCCTCTATTGCTGTTAGCTGGGTTAGTCTCATCGTAATTATTTCTTTGCCACAGCTGCTCTGTCTTCTCTATCTCTTTTCTTGTTTATCTCAGTTAAAATATATAAAAATGGGTTAACGGTATGATACTCTGAGTTCTCTGGAGGTCTGAGCTCTATATTAAACTGTGGTTTCCTAAATGCAGGGAGAGAGCAGAGGGACTTGGACCATTTCTGATGCTGAATTTTTATTATATTGTGAGCTTTCCTTCAGCACTTTAAGGCTCCATCCTTCTCAGTATATGTAAAAGTGGGGAAACTGAAAGGGAAATTGTTTTCTGCATTCTCTATAATGGTTTTTATTTGAGAATGATAAAGCAATACTTGCTAAGTCCAGACCAGTTCTGCCACAGACAGTGCTGCAAATCCCAGGGGAGATGCAGTGATGTTTCTATGTTGGGAGGAAATAAACTTCAAAATGTTATTTTGTATATGAAGTTATAAGTATATTGGAGACAGTTTGCTAGTGTAAAAAAACTGGACTTGGAGTGGAGCCTTAACCCTTATATGTCTAGTTGCGTCTCTTCTGAAACAATATAGAGACACTAGTTAGAGGACAGAAGCAGACTGCATGGTTCAAGGCCTCACACCACTTGTTATATCAGCCTTCTCGCGTCTTCTTTTCCTCCTATACAAAATGGGACTAATAGTAGTACCTATGTCAGACACTTTGGATTAAATAAATCAGTTGCCATTTTTCAGATGCTTAGATAGAGGATGATACAATATAATGCCAGCTATTATCGCTGTATTTATTATTAAGGATGGATTCAGCTGGCATAGGGAAGGGAATTAGCCTTGAAGCAAAAAAACCTGGATTATTTGCAAAAAAGCTATTGGTAAAGTCAGCTCACTTCTTTATCCACGTTTCTGCACTGAAAACTATCAGAATCTTTCTATCAAACATCCAGGTTTGGGGACATAGTGAGTGGGCAAAAGCAAACATTTCAGACAGCTAGGAAAATGTTTCCAAGATAAAGTTGCTCTACAGAGTCGATCTCTTCAAAGCTATTTTCACTTGCATTTGCACTATAGATGAACAGGGAAAGGCTAGTTTCGAAAATTGATGCTATTTCTATTATGCCGTTGGTTAATTAATTCCTAATTCTCCAGTTGGAAGTAATTAACTTTATATCTGGATTTCTAATGCAGTTCAAATTGACTCATTTCATCAATCATCTAGTCACTGAGGAAATTTTTGTAGTGTCGACAAAAGCTTTTTAGCCATCAGATCAATCTTGTGTGATATCTTGAGTGATAAGATTTCTAAGCTATGTTGGGTTAGAAAGGGAGACCAACCCTTTATTGTCAGCTCCCTGACGGGAACTGGGAATGTCATGGACTGGTGCTACATTCTGGCTTGTTGCTTTTGGATATTTTGCATATGTGCTTATCTACTATTAGCTATTGTTATCACACATCTCTTGGCTCCCACTTTTTAGTCTCCTCCTTCCCTCAATTTATATCTTTTCCACTGTTAGCTCTGTGACCTAAGGAAAATTACTTTACATTGGTAGCCTCACCCTTAGTATCAGCATCTGCAAGAGGGAGTTCCAGCTATCTTGTGATGTTGGTGGGAAGCTATTGGTAAAGGCCTGTGAAGTGCTTATAAGTTAATGTATGTTGCATGTAAGCACAGTGCCTGGTATATGCAGGTATTAAATAACTTCTAATTGCTGTTGTTATTCATAGTATTATCAGTTAATAAAAAGAGTACTAATCTGCTAATAATACTAGTGTCGCTTTCTAAAATAGCAAAATATTAAGACTATTTCTGACCCTGGCCAGTTGGCTCATTGGTTAGATTGTTGGCTCAACATGTGGAAGTCCCAGGTTTGATTCCTCATCAGGGCACACATGAGAAACAACCATCTGCTTCTCTTCCCCTTCCCCTTTTCTGTCTTCCCTTCTTGTAGCCAGTGGCTTGATTGGTCCAAGTGTTGGCCCCAGGCACTGAGCATAGCTCAGTTGATTTGAGCCTTGGCCCCAGATAGGGGTTTCCCAGTGGATCCTGGTTGGGGTGCATGTGATAGTCTGTCTCTATCTCCCCTTCTCTCATCAAAAGAAGACTGTTGCTAACCTAAAGTAGAAAGAAACAAGTGCAAAGGTTTAAACACAGGCTCACAAGCTGTTGGTCATATACTTAATTTCTATGGACTGGTACCTGTTTAAGAATTTGTGTAGCCCAGAATTACAGAAAATTATCTCTGGTGGTGATTCAAAGATGCTACAGGACAATTGGGAATCCACATACAAAAAAATAAAGTTGGACCCTACCTCATACCATATACAAAAATTAACTCAGCATGGATCAAAGACCTAAATGCAAGAGCTAAAACTCTAAAACTCTCAAACAAAAACACAGGCATAAATCTTTGTGACCTTGGCTTAGGCAATGGTTTCTTAGGTCTGATGCCAAAAGTACATAAGAAAAAAATAGATAAATTCAATATAAAAAAAATTTAAAACTTTTATGCTTCAGATGATACCAATAAGAGAAGAAAAAACAACTCACATAATAAAATTTTTGCAAAGAATATATCTAATAAGGTGCTTGTATCCAAAGTATGAAGAGGTGAGCAAAAATAGGTTTAAAATTATGAGTACCTGAAATACAGAGTTTACTCATATTATTATTTGTTATTGCATTGTTTTCCATACAAACAACTGTAAACCTACTTGTACCCACCCCTGTATTAAGAATTGTTGTATCTCAATTACAACAAAAAGCCCAAATTTGAACAGGAGTAAAAGATCTGAATATTTATCCAAAGAAGATATCCAAGTGGACAGTAAGCCCATTAAAAGATTCTTAGCTCATTAGCCACCAGAGAAATGCAAATCAAAACCATGTGCACCTGGATGGCTATAATAAAAAAAACATACTACCCAGGGGAGGGGAAGAGAGGAGGGGGGGGGTTGGGAGGGGGGGCATAAAGAGAAACAAATAGAAGATGAAGGAGGATGATTTGACTTTGGGTGATGGGTATACAACATAATCGATTGTCCAGATGATGTGAAGATGTTTTCTCTGAATCTATGTGCTCTAGTTGACCAGTGTCACCTGTTAAAATTAATTGTCTAAAAAAAAGACATACGAGGGTTAGTGACAATGCACAGAAACTGTGACTCTCATACAGTGCTATGGGAAGTCACATAGTGTAGCTGCTCTGGAAAACAGTTGGAAATGTCTTAAAAAGTTTAACACAAATATGACCCAGCAATTCTACCCTTAGGTATCTGTTTGTAGGAAACGAAACATATGTGCATACAAAATCTTGTATACAAATGTTTGCAGCAGCATTATTCATAACAGCTAAAGTCTGGGCAACCCAAATGTCCATCTACTGATGAATGCATAAATAAAATGTGATTTATCCAGATGATGAAATATTATTCAGCAATAAAGAGAAATTAAGTACTGGTAACATGCTACACAATAGATGAGCCTTGAAACATTATGCTAAATGACAGAAGCCAGTCACAGAAGACTGCACATTGTCTGATTCCATTTATATGAGATGTCTAGAACAGGTGGACCCATAGAGACAGAAAAGAACCCAGTGGTCTCCTAGGGCAGTGGGGTTGGGAGTAAATGAGGAGTGACTGCTAACAGGTGGGGCATTCTTTAAGGCATGATGAAATGTTTTAAAATTGATAATAATGATGGCCGCCCGACTTTGTGAATATACTTAAAATCATTGAATTATACACTTTAGAGGGTTAATTATATGGTATGTGTATTATACCTGAGAAAAAGCTATTATAAACAGAAACAAACAAAAATGAGATGTGACAGAACTTGTTTTCTGTGGAGAAGCTTAAAGTATGCTAGAATAAATGCTACCCTGGTCACCACTAAGTTCTGTGAGAACCAGCTTAATTTTCTGCGATAAACCCTGTGTCTAGAAGTAGAAGCACACAATTGTTGTAAAGTACCCAAACCTTAATTCCGTGGGTTTACATAGAGACACCAAATCCAGATGAATTTTGAAGAGTTTTATTAAAGGAGGAGATTTATTAAATATGCCAGCCGCATATGGCTTACATGGGGCAATCTGGAAGGCCCAAATCGTGTGTGTAAAATATTTCAGGGCTGTTTATATACCCTTGATCACACACGGGTGGGGGAGAGCATGATATCATGGCATAAGCTTACGACCTTTGTTTTCACCTATACAGGTTTGGGGAAAAGGATGAGGGGGATGGGACACAATTCATTAGCAAGTTTACAACATTTGTCTATAGGATTCAAAATAATGTTTTTACACATGAAAACTTATAAGGTAACATAATAGTAAAAATGTATTTCTACGTATTAAAACATATTCCTGTATTTTTTAGTGTTCATTTGCCATTTTTCTGTTTAGAGATATATACATCAACTACATGCTTTCAGGAGGGGAGGGTTAGTTTCTATGGCACTAGGTTATAAAATGTCTGTAAATGGCCCACCAATATAAGAAAAGGTTTATTTTAATCTTTCTCTTCCTGCCCCTGGCTAGCTATTTACCTAGTTTCCTTACAGGTGTGGGGGCGGGGGGGGGAGTACAGGAATTTAAATCTCCTTCCCCTCTTCATTTACAATACAATGCTATTGGCCATCCTGAGTTGGTGCTAATCTCACAAGTACAGAAATCACATTTACAGAATGCCTCTGCATGCCTAGCCCAAATTAATAAAATGTTCTTTAAGCTTCTTAAACTATTAATATTAATTCTGTAACCTTTTTGGTACCTTACTACACAATAAAATATTTGTTGAATGAGTGACTTTGTGGTTGATCCTCAGTAGTACCCCCAGTTTCTACACATTTCTGGGAGAACTCACAGGATTTGAAAGTTGTTATCCTTGTGATTATGGTTTACTACAGTAAAAGGACACAAAATAAAATTGGCATGGGGCAAAGCTGTATGGTATAAAGTATGGGGAAAATCAGGCCCACGCTGCAGGAGTCCTCTTCCAGAGAGGTCACACAGGATGTGCTTCAATGCATCCGGCAATGCGCTCTGACACCAAGTCTTATTTACCAAGGAAGTTCATTAGAAACTGCCAGGGGCTGATCTGCTTAGCACACCCTGACATCCAGACTCCCAGAAGAAACACAGGTATTTGGTATAAACATCTTATTTATACAAACAATTAAGGCACAGTGGCCACTCCTATCATTTAGGGAAATTTTATATCAGGATAGGGAACCAGCCCAAGTTCCCTGATGCTAGCAGAGAGCCGGCCTTGCAAGCAGGCCTCCCTATGTCTGGGCCAGGTGAAGTTCGCTGTGTCAACTCTCTCCAGCACAGTGAGGAGAAGGATGCCAGGTTCTAAATTTTGGTATGATCTGTTACACGTGAATATATTCAAACAGTATTATGAAGAGGAATTGATCTGTATGCCTGTCTTATGCCAGTACCAAGCTGTTTTGAGTATGATGGCCTTGTAGTATAACTTGATATCAGGAAGTATGATACCCCTCGCTTTATTTTTCTTTTTCAAGATTACTGAGGCTATTCATGTTCTTTTTTGATTCTGTATGAATTTTTGGAATATTTGTTCTATATCTTTAAAGTATGTCATTGGAATTTTAATAGGAATTGCATTGAATTTACAGATTGCTTTGGGTAATATAGACATTTTAATGATGTTTATTCTTCCTATCCATGAACATGTTTGTATCTTCCTTGATTTCTTTTTTCAATGTTTTATAATTTTCTGAGTGCAAGTCTTTAGTCTCCTTGGTTGAATTTACTCCTAGGTACTTTATTTATTTATTTTTTTGCAATAGTGAAGGGGATTGTTTCCTTAATTTCTCTTTCATACAGTTCATTGGTGTATAAAAATGCCACTGATTTCTAAATGTTGATTTTACATCCTGCCACCTTGCTGAATTCATTTATCAGGTCCAGTAGTTTTTTACTGCGACTTTATAGTTTTCTATGTAGAGTATCATATCATCAGCAAATAGTGATAGTTTTATTTCTTCTTTTCCAATTTGGATGCCTTTCATCTCTTCTTCTTGTCTGATTGCTGTGGCTAGGACTTCCAGGACTATGTTGAATAAGAGTGGTGAAAGGGGGCATCCCTGCCTTGTTCCTGATCTTAAGGAGATTTCTTTTAATTTTTGCCCATTGATTATGATGTTGGCTTTGGGTTTGTCATAGATGGGCTTTATCATGTTGAGGTATGATCCCTGTATCTCCATTTTGCTGAGAGTTTTGATCATAAATGGGTGCTGGATTTTATCAAATGCTTTTTCTGCATCTATTGATATTATCATGTGATTTATATTTTTTCTTTTGTTTATGTGTTGAATCACATTGATTGATTTGCAAATATTGTACCAGCCTTGTCTTCCTAGAATAAATCCCACCTGATTATGATGTATGATTTCTTTCATGTACTGATGTATTCGTTTTGCTAATATTTTGTTGAGAATTTCAGAATCTAAGTTCATCAGGGATATTGGTCTATAATTTTCTTTCTTTGTAGTATCTTTGCCTGGTTTTGGAATCAGTATTATACTTCCTCATAAAAGGAGTTTGGAAGTCTTCCCTCCTCTTGAATTTTTTGAAATAGCTTGAAAAGGATAGGTGTTAGTTCTTTGAATACTTGGTACTATTTGCCTGTGAAGCTATCTGGCCTAGGACTTTTGTTTGTTGGGAGTTTTATCATAACTGTTTCAATTTCATTTGATGAAATTGGACTGTTTAGGTTTTCTGATTTTTCTATATTGATTTTTGAAAGATTATATGTTTGAAGGAATTTGGCCATTTCGCCTAGGTTGTCTAATTTTATGGCATACAGTTCTTCATAGTATTTTCTTACAATATTTTGTATTTCTGTTGTGTCAGTTGTTACTTCTCCTCTCTCATTTCTAATTTTAGTTATTTGAGTCCTCTCTCTTTTATTCTTGGTGAGTCTGGTTAAAGGTTTATCTATTTTTTTTTTAACCTTTTCAAAGAACCAGCTCTTCATTTCATTGATCCTCTGTATTGTTTCTTTAGCCTCTATGTCATTTATTTCTGCTCAAATCTTTATTATTTTCTTCCTTCTACTTCCTCTGGGCTTTACTTGCTGGTCTTTTTTTAGTTCTTTTAGATACGGGGTTAAATTGTTTATTTGAGCTTTTTCTAGCTTCTTCAGGTATGCCTGTAATGCTATGAACTTCCCTCTCAGGACTGCTGTTGCTGTGTCCCATAAATTTTGAGTTGTTGTATGTTCATTTTCATTTGTTTCAAGGAAATTTTATATTTTTTCCTTGGTCTCATTGTTAACCCATTTGTTATTTAATAACATGCTATTTAGTTTCCAAATGTTTTTCAGTTTTTCTATTGTGGTTGATTTCTATTTTCATGCCATTGTGGTCAGAGAAGATGCTTGATATGATTTCAGTCTTCTTAAATTTACTGAGACTCATTTGTGCCCTAACATGTGGTCTATCCTAGAGAATGTACCGTGAGCACTTGAAAAGAATGTATATTCTGCTGCTTTAGGGTGAAAGGTTCTGAAGATATTATTAAATCCTGTTGAGCTAGTGTGTCCCTTAATTCTGCTGTTTCTTGGTTAATTTTCTTTCATGAGGATCTATCCAGTGATATAAGTGAAATATTAAAATTATCTACTATTATAGTATTGCTGTTGATCTTGCCCTTTATGTCCATTGAAATCTGCTTTATATATTTAGGTGCCCCTATATTAGGTGTATGTATATTTATATTGGTTATATCTTCTTGTTGGATTGCTCCTCTTATCATTATGTAGTGACCTTCTTTATTCCTTACTATAGCTTTGTTTTAAGGTCTATTTTGTCAGATGTAAGTATTGCTACCCCAGCTTTTCTTTTCTTTTTCATTTGCATGAAATATGTTTTTTCATCCCTTTAAGTCTATGTGTATCTTTTGTTTTGAGGTGGGTCTCTTGTAGACAGCATATGTACAGGTCCTGTTTTCTTATCCACACAGTTTCCCTATGTCTTTTGATTGGAGTATTTAATCCATTTACATTTAATGTTATTATTGATATGTAGTTGTTTATTGCCATTTTATTCTTTAAATCTACAATCCTCATTTACTAGATATTTTCCCCCATTTGTTCTGTTTATAGCAGACCCCTTAAAATTTTTTGTAGCATTGGTTTGGTTGTAATGAATTTCTTGAGGGTTTTTTTTTTTTTTTTCTGTGAAGCTTTTTATTTCTCTTCCAATTTTAAATGACAGCCTTGCTGGTTCTCCAGAGAAGTTGGTTGTAGGCTCTTGTTCTGCATTACTTTGAATATTTCTTGCCATTTTCTTCTGGACTCAAGTGTTTCTGTTGAGAAGTCAGATGTCATCCTGATGAGGGATCCTCTGTAGGTAATTGACTGCTTTTCTCTTACAGCTTTTAGTGTTCTTTCTTTATCTCTTAATTTTTGTATTTTAATTATGATTTGTCTTGGTGTGGGCTTCTTTGGGTCATCCTTAATGGGACTCTCTATGCTTCTTAAACTTGTGTGACAATTTTTTTTTAATTAGGGAAGTTTTCAGCTATGATTTTTTTAATCAGATTCTCTATCCCTTGATCTTTCTCTTCTTCAGGAACCCATATGATGCAGATGTTATTTTTCTTCATGTTGTCAGAGAGTTCTCTTAGAGTTTCCTCAAACTCTTTGAGCCCCTTTTGTTTTTGCTGCTATGCTTCTATACTTTCATTTATTTTGTCCTCTGAATCACTGATTTTATCCTCAGCTTCATCCATCCTACTTTTAATTCCTTGTAATGTGGTCTTCATTTCTGATATTATATTTGTCATTTCTGAATGGTTCTTTTTTATTATTTCAGTGTTCTTTTTGATACCTGCTATCTCTATTTATTATAACAAGAACCTAAATGGCCATTCACTGTTGCTCTAAAATCTTTGAACATCCTAACAATCATTATTTTAAACTCCACATTCTATAATTTGGTTATTTCCCTCTCATTCAGATGTTTTTCTGAGGATTTCTCTTGTTGATTCATTTGGGTTGCATTTCTCTGCCTTCTGATTTTGTGTATAAGAAGGGTGTGGCTACAGGAGTCCATTGGTTGTGGCCTCTGTGTTTCATAGGTGTGGTCTGACTGCAGGCTTGCCACCCCCTCTGCCGCCACCTCCAGTGTTGGGGCATGGGCATTGCCAGTTCTGGCCTTCTGCCGAGGTTGCTGTGATTTCTGCCTTGCCTTCGCAGGTAGTTCTGCATTCATGTACCTGGGCTGCAAGCATTGGCTGGCCCCTGGCCTCTGTTTTGCACCCACTGGAGGGACTGCATTTAGGCTGCAAGCCCTGGCCAGCCCAGGCCCCGTGGGCAGGACTGTGCTCCTGTGTCCTGGCTGCAAACTTTGGCCTGCACCCGGCCTCCACCCCACCCCCACATGTGGGACTGTGCTGGCGCCAGGGCCATAAGCCTTGGCCCTGCCCGCAGGGCTGCACTCTTGCACCCAGCTGCAAACCTCAGCTGGTTCCCTGGCTTCTGCCTTGCCCTCAGGTGGGACAGCAGGCAGGACCGCTCACGCGTGCCCAGCCCAACTGCTACAGGTTAGACTGCCTTTATGCACCCTGTTCACAGCCACAGCCAGCCCCCTGGCTTCTGCCCCTGCAAGTAGGATTGTGCTCCCACCTGAGCTGCAGCTGCTGTGGGCCCCCACCTCTTGCACCAGGGCCATGGCCTCAGCCATTCCCTGGCTTCCACCCTCATCGACGGGACTGTGCTCCTGCATCTTGTCTCTGCCCTCCCTCTCGCGAGCACTCAGCAGTGTGGGTGTGCAAGGCAGCTCAGACCTCAGCACTCAATACTGTTTTTCTGATGGCTCCCTGCTTGTAAGCGATTCTTTACTCTCACTACAGCAGGAGAGCTTCTGTTTAGCTTGGTGATCTGCTTCCATGTGCTGGTATTGCTGGTTCCAGGAAAAATATTCACTTTAGATTTGGGGAGTGACTCAACCCATGGGTAAGGGTGGCTGTCCCTCAAAGTGTTTCTCTCTGTGCCTCCTAGATTACACTCTCTTTCTGCTACTCTGGTCTTCTCAGCTCACCCTGTCCCCCAGAGCCCTGGGTGAGTGGTTTTGAAAGAGGTTTTCTGTGCAGTCCCTTTTAGATGAATCCTGGGGTCTGAGAAATCTCTCTCTTTCTCACAAACAGTATCTTGGCTTTTTTCACAGCTAAATACTGTCCATACACTTCTTCTAGGCTCTGGGGCTGCAAGCTGGTGCTTCAGCCCTGGGGCCCAGTACCCTCCCCTCTTTGGAAAACTCCCCTCCCACTGCATGAGTCCCTCCAGGCTGCTGCTCACTCCCGGGAGCTGGGCAGCCCTCTCCTCTTTCCTGTTTTTCCTACCAGTCTCAGTGTGGCTTCTTTGGTGATCTTTGGTTATAGCTTCCTCTTGGTTTAGCCCAAAGTTGTTTTTTCCAGATGATTGTTCTTAAAATTAAGTTGTAATCCACTTTGGTACTGGGAGGTAGAAGTTGGAATGTCCACCTACTCCACTGCCATCTTGCTGCCCCTGGTCTGTATTCTTATCTCATTTTTCTTCCTGGCTGCCAAGAAACAGGTGAATTAAAGTCTTAGAATAATGGTTCTCAACCAGTGTAACTTTTATCTCCCAGGGAACATTTGGCCATGTCTAGAGACATTTTTAGTTGCCACAACTGAGGAATGGGATTTTAGCATCTATGGGGCAAAGTCTAGGGATGCTTCTGAACACCCTGCAATTCACGGGGCAACCCTTCACAACAAAGAATTACCTGGGCTCAGATGTCAGCTGTGCTGAAGTTGAGAAACTCTGGTTTAGAGAATATTCACAGGGGCTTCAGAGCCTCCCATAGTTGTCTAGAAATCTGTAGGTGTAGTGGGGACAAGTCAGGCAACCAGGCAATAACTCCCACCTTCATGCCCACCCCAACCCACATTCTCCTTTTTCATTTCTTGAGGTCTCTGACCTGAAAATTATAAATTCTTTCTCTATTCCACATACAGAAAAGGACCTTATGGGCAGAGAGAAGGCACCTCTTTCTCTTAGTATAATGACCTTGATTTTAGGGTTTTGGATATTTTGCCTCAGATAGGTTGCCCAGACTCTGACTCTGAAGTTATGTGTGAGGATAGAAATACCAGACTTTATGCTTTTATTGTGGAGTTCCTAACAGCTGAGATTCATTCCTGACCATATCATCTTTAAGCCCTGCCTTATAAACTGCTGTTTATAGCCTCATTTTCTTCCTTCTTTTTCTCATAATATCTTTCGAAGTGGAAGCTAAAGTGAATTTTGGTGCTCTCCAACTCCTAACTGGTATGTCAAATGCCATCAGATAGAATAAGTTGAACTATTAAGCATGAAGTAGATAATACTGTGAAGATTATTCTAGATGTATTATTGATAGTTTAGTTGTTCTGACTAATCATTGAGTGTGGTTTGTCTGGGTGCTCGAAAGAATAATAATAATACTCGTTTTTATAGTGCCTCTCATATGAGGATCTTAAAAAGATTACATTCTGGAACCATTTATTGTAAAATTGTCATTATCTGTGTATTCTCATTTGGCTGAAGTTTGAGGAGGAATATGCCAGTGTATAATTTTAAAAGCCAAAAAAATTTATATTTATGATCATGTGATCATGCCTTTTATTTTTATTTTTATTTTTTACAATTAACCAGCATGGAGAAACAAGGGGAGGGGCAGGGAGTTAGCCTACTGGGATATTATTTCTAGAAAGCAATACTCTGCCTTTTAAAAGCAATATTCTGCAACTATTTTGTTGGCTTAGTGTCAGCTCTGACTTGGTAGGTTTTAATTTTAAATGATACTTAGATTGTTTGAGGCCTGTATTTTGCTTTATCTAGTAAAGTAAAGCATTTGAGTGTGTGTGTGTGTGTGTGTGTGTGTGTGTGTGTGTGTGTGTGTGTGTTCTAAGGCCTTAAAGAGATAAAGGGTCTTTGGATACTTCTCATTCCTTACATCATATTTTGAAAAGTTCAAAATGAGTGAGAAGTGTAACACAATATGTCTGTACTTATACTTGAACATGTATTTACCTGCACAGGTTGGCCATTAGGAATGGGAGGCCTGTTAAAATACAGTTGGTTTCTTTATGCTCCAAAAACTTGAATAGTAAAGGGGACAGGAGATAAGAAGTTCCCAGCTAGTCTATTTCTTGTTGCCCGGCTGATCCCTCTGAAGGTTTAACCTTTTTTCAGCAGTTGAAATTAATTGCTCCTATAAAGTGATGGCTTCTACAAAACTATTATGGCAGATTTATAATGAAATCCTAATGAGTTTTGTTAAATCAACACTTAGCCCTCAGGACATCTTCACGTGTTACTGCACCTCCTCCCCATAGTAGTTCAGGCTGCTTGGATTTCCCCAGAAAGAAAGTTTCAGTTTGGCTGCAAGGACACATGGAGAGTTTCTACCCTCTGGCTGCTGTCAGGGGACCCAAGGGAAACAGATTGCTGGACTTTTGCTACACGGATTCCTCTTGATTCTCTTTCTGTGTGGGGAGTGAGGCCATGGACTCATGCCATGAATAATGAGGGTTCGTCTGTCGCTCTGCTGTGCTCCTCTGGAAGGCACACAGGAAACGGAGGGAGCAGCCGCGCCTCACCTGGGCTGCACATAGAATCCCCTGTGGAACCAAAAAATCCCTCTGGTGCCTGGGTGCCACCCAGATTTGAATTTAATTGGTCTTGGGCAAAGCCTTATTGAGAGGTTTAAAAGTTTCCCAGGTGATTTTAAATGTTGGCTACGTTGAGTACTGCTTGGTGCCTAATTTTTGTGGGGCTGATATTCCAAATACCCAGCAACCAGTGCTGTTCTGTGCCCTTGTTTTCTCTACCAGGACCTGTGCAAAGTGCTTTACACGTGTCAATCCAGGCAATCGTCACAGTAACCTATAACTGAACATCCGTTCAGTCATACATTCTTTTATTCAGTAAATTCTTATGGGGCTCAGGCAGTGGGCCGGCAGTGTGTGTGTTGTTGGGGAGGAGGGTCAGAGAATACTTTTAGGGTTGATGACATTTGAGTTGGCATTTAAAGACTTGGGAGGAGGTAATCAGGCAAAGAAGGGAGGAAGGATGGCTTTCCCAAGAGTACTATGTTGGGAAGGGGACAGCTGGTTCAGGGAACAGAGAAAAGCAGTGCTTAGGGAGCAGAGGAAGCCAGGGGCGTGATGCCAGGTGAGACAGACAGGTGGGCAGGGTCGCTAGGCAGGGATCCTCATCTGCTGAAGGCTTTGGCCCTTATTTCGAAACCAAATGTACACTCTACTCTCATTTGCAGTTCCTAGGAGATATCACTGGGGGCAGCTGGGAAACATAAGAGGGAAGCAAGAATTGAGGCACTGTCGTGAGTTGTGTTCCTGCTGCTGTCAGTGGACAGAAATGACAGTGACTTTGAGGCAGCAAAGGGGAAGAGAGAGGTAGGCATACCTGAATGACCTTTAGATGGTGAAATCCTTAGGGACTGGAGACAGATTCAAAGGGGCAGGAGAGGAACATGACTGCCATGCCCAATTTTACTATTGTTTACTATTTTTACCCAGAACTTTCAGCTGTGCTGATGAGAATGAGAGTAGCGCTCCTCACACTTTCATGTGAGGACTGTCACCTGAGAGGCTTGTTAGAATGCCGATTCTGATTCTGTAGGTTTGTGCTCAGACCTGTGGTTTTGCTCAGTAAGCTCTGAATGATGCTGATGCTGCTGGTTTACGGATCACACTTTGAGAATCAAGAGCTTAGAGACTCGAAAGAACTTAATGCAACACGTGGTGAAGTGTAGCCAGCACGTCTAGCCTTGTCAGCCTGCCTCCAAAGCCCAGGATCTCAGCCACACATACTACAGAGCCTGACAGATTCAGGTAAATTGTCTGTTGGGACAACCTGGAAAGGCTGTATTCCAGGCTCAGAGATTTGGATTCTATCAGTAGGTAATTGTCAACCATTGAAAATGTATAAGATGGCCCTGGCTGTTTGGCTCAGCGGTAGGGCGTCGGCCTGCCGTGCAGGGGACCCGGTTCGATTCCTGGCCAGGGCACATGGGAGAGGCGCCCATTTGCTTCTCTACCCCCCCCCTTCTTCCTCTCTGTCTCTCTTCCCCTCCCGCAGCCGAGGCTCCATTGGAGCGGGGATGGCCCGGGCGCTGGGAATGGCTCCTTCGCCTCTTCCCCGGGCGCTGGGGTGGCTCTGGTCACGGCAGGGCGGCGCCCCGGAGGGGCAGAGCGTCGCCCCCTGGTGGGCGTGCCGGGTGGATCCCGGTCGGGCGCATGCGGGAGTCTGTCTGACTGTCTCTCCCTGTTTCCAGCTTCAGAAAGAAGAAAAAAAAAAAGAAAAAAAGAAAATGTGTAAGAAGAAAAAGGTCCACTTAGAAAGCTTATATTAAGTTTTTGAGAGTATTTATTATGAGTATTTTATTTCTTCTTTTTAGTGTAGCTCTCTTAGGTCAAACTAAAGTGCAATTAAAAAATAAACAAAACAACTAGGGTTTCAAATTTTGTAAGTAATAGGGATGGTTTATTAGATCACCTACTCTGTAATGAGGGCAATAATTGGTTTTTATTTAGTGTTTTCTGCCCAATCATCCCAAGGAACTTTACTAATAGGCATCATCTTTCAGAGTTGAAAAAGCCACTGCAGAGAAACTTGCTATAGTGGGCTGACTGTGGGGCATTCCTCAATCATTTCTGTGGCATCTAGCTTCTCCCTCCGCAGTCAGTTACATACCTGAATGTTTGCCTTAACTGCTTCCTCTGTGAGTACAGTGTTCCCTGAATGTGTCCCAGGGACTGCTAGCCTAATGAGAAACTAAAAAAAAGTGTCAAACATTTGGAAAGTTCTGCATGTTTTATTTTCTTCTTGGAAAGGTATAATGAACATCAGCACAGAAAGGCTCTGAGACGGTCCACAGTAAAATAATTTTTTTTTTTTTTACAGAGACAGAGAGTCAGAGAGAGGGATAGATTGGGACAGACAGACAGGAATGGAGAGAGATGAGAAGCATCAATCATCAGTTTTTTGTTGCAACACCTTAGTTGTTCATTAATTGATTTCTCACATGTGCCTTGACCATGTGACTACAGCAGACCGAGTGACCCCTTGCTTGAGCCAGCGACCTTGGGTCCAAGCTGGTGAGCTTTTTTTTTTTTTTTTACTCAAACCAGATGAACCCATACTCAAAATGGTGACCTCGGGGTTTTGCACCTGGGTCCTCCTCATCCCAGTCCAACGTTCTATCCACTGTGCCACCACCTGGACAGGCCACAGTAAAATAATTTATTTAACTGTGTAACTCAGTGGTTTTCTGAACTAATTTGACCTTGAAATTACCCGCAAGTTTTTTCTCTCTCCAAGCTCTTGACATTCCATTAAACAGTCATTCTGTCTATACTCACAGATAACTACAGTTTTCGGATACATAAATATCAGTTGCCTAGGCCTATGTTCCGGTTTGAGTGACTGCAGATTTGGCATTTTGGCATCTAGAACAACAGAAAAATGTAGTTTTTACTTCGATTTTACTTAAGCCAATGCCCTTACAACTGTTAGAACTACAAGTGTCCAAATCAGTGGTTAGCTGGAAGGAATAGCACAGACTTACTGGCATGTGTCCCGGTTCTCCAGAGGGATGAGTTTTGCTTTTGTTTCTTTGTTTGTTTGTTTTCACATGCTTATTTCAATCCTGGCAGCCATAGAATCTTCCTTCCCACTCTGTTTCATGTAAAAAGTCCCAGGAACATAGGATCATTGCCAGACATGACATTTATATTGTCTTTAAAAACTTTTGGGGTTTTTTTGTTAAGTAAATAACATGAATCGTGAATGGGTTTTAAAACTGAATTTATTTGGTGATTTGAAAGTGAACTTTGTTATTTTTCACCTTAAAGATTTATAAATCCTTTTTATTTAAAAAAATTAGACTACATATAGTTTGCATTTGTATGAAAGCAGAAAATCCTGGCTGGACACATTTTAAGATGTTGGAATAACATACAAGGTTAATCTCTAGAACCATACTAAGAATGCAAACAAGTGTAATAACAGAGAAGGATATAAACTTGGATTAAAAGAATACTTATTGTCCCTGTCCAGTGGCTCAGTGGATAGAGCATTGGCCTGGCATATGGATGTCCTGGATTCGATTCCTGGTCAAGGTACACAGGAGAAGTGACCATCTGCTTCCCCCCATCTTCTCTCCTCCTTCCCCTCCCACAGTAGTGGTTCGATTGGTTTGAGTATGTCGCCAGTCACTGAAGATAGCTCAGTTGGTCAGAGCATGTTAGCCTCAGGTGCTAAAAATAGCTCTGTACTCAAGCATTTACCCCAGATGAGGGTTGCCAGGTTGATCCTGGTCATGGTGCATGCAGGAGTCGGCCTCACTATCTCCCCACCTCTCATCTAAAAAAAAAAAAAAAAGATTATTAGGCATTTTAAAAGATGAATTTATAGCTACCAAATAGACTATCTACATGATATCGTAGTTCCCTAAACAGTCAGTGTGTTTGTTGTCTTTAGTTGTCATAAACCTAGTTTTTGTTTTTGTTTTTTGGGTTTTTTGTGACAGAGACAGAGAGAGGGACAGATAGGGACAGAGAGATAGGAAGGAAGAGAGATGAGAAGCATCAATTCTTCATTGTGGCTCCTTAGTCTCCTTAGTTTTTCATTGATTGCTTTCTCATATGTGCCTTGACTGGGGGCTACAGAAGAATGAGTGACCCCTTGCTCAAGCCAGTGACCTTGCGTTCAAGCCAGCGACCACGGAGTCATGTCTATGATCCCACACTCAAGCCAGAGACCCCGCTTTCATGCTGGTGAGCCTGCACTCAAGCCAGATGAGCCCTTAAGCCACAACCTTGGGGTTTTGAACATGAGTCCTCCATGTCCCACAGCACTACAGTTTGGTGCTTTATTTACTGTGCCCTACTTGTCAGGCTAGACCTGGTTTCTTATAGACAGCTGATTCTGATTAGATAGGGCTGGCAATGCATGTAGATATCTGTATTTTCACTCCCAAGATGGGTAATTCTGAGGTACAGTAAAGTTTGAGAACAACTGCCCTGAAATACTTTTCAAGTCCCAGTGTATCAAGATTCACACAGACTATTTGTTAAAAATGTGAACTCTGAGCCACAAGCTACAACAACTGTATACTTTTGCACAGGTTGTGTAGTATGCCCTGCTCCACTGTCTGCTGCCTGGCTCGCCTGCTGGTACTCTGCTTTACTACCCATGGTGCATTTCAGGAATGTGCATTCTTAACAAGCACTCACCAGGATGCAAGTGATTCTAGAATTATATTTTGAGAATCATTGCTCTAGAAACATGATTCAAAATTGATAGGTTCTCTGGATGGTTTATTAAATGAGGCCATAGGCTACCTGTTCAGATTAGATCCAGGCAGATCAATTCAGGTTGGCCATGCCTCCCATATGACCATGTAGGCATGGCCACTTCCAAGCTGCAGACAGAGCACAGGTTCTAAATATCTTCTTGCACATGTTTGCTGCACATAAGCCACAGCATTCCTCATGCTGTTGCTGACCTGGAGCCAAGAGAAGCACAGGGTCTTTGCCTGTCAGCTGGTCAAACAGGTTCTCTGCAGCCTTGACTCTGTGGAAGAGGCATTGCTCTTGAATGTATAGGTGTGACCCTGAGAGGGGACTCAGTGGTTATCACTGTTAAGGACAAAATAGTGAACATTGCAGGGAAGTGTGAATCACCACCTGACACTCATGGATTCACATGCCCAGGGGATGAGCTATAAAGTGATGATGAGAACTTTTCTTTTTGTCCCCAACTAACTGTTTTTTTGTTAGAGCGGATTTTCAGCCCAGAACAGCAATTTTCAAAGTGTGGTTTGTGGACCCTTGGGGATCTCTGAGACCCTTTCAAGGTTTCTGCAAGGTCAAAACTATATTATTTTAATTCTAAGTTGTTACTTGTCTTCTTTACTGTGTTGACATTTGCACTGATGGTAAGTAAAATTGTAACATGAATTAAGCTTTTTAGAATGAGTTAAGGCATGGGCACCAAACTGTACTATTGTTATTTTTTTCTTTACCAGCATGACTTGTGGTTAAAAATAAAAGAAAGCCAATTTCATGGCCCTGGCTGGTTGACTCAGTGGTAAAGCATCGGCCTGGTGTATGGATGTCCCAGGTTCGATTCCTGATCAGGGCACACAGGAGAAGTGTGCACCTGCTTCTGCACCTCTCCCTCCTTCTCTCTCTCTCTCTCTCTCTCTCTCTCTCTCTTTGTCCCCATCTCCTGCAGCCCTGGCTCATTTGAGCAAGTTGGCCTTTGGTACTGAGAATGGCCTCACCTCAGGTGCTAAAAATAGCCTGGTTGCTAAGCAACAAAGCAGAAGTCCCAGATGGGCAGAGCATCGCCCCATAGGGGGCTTGTTGAATGGATTCCAGTTGGGGTGCATGTGGGACTCTGTCTCCCTGCCTCTCATTTATTAATAATAATAATAATAATAATAATAATAAAAAAGGAAGCCAATTTCATTTATAAATGTTTTTAATGAAACAGTAAAAAATATTAATGAAATTAAATTTTCACTCTTGAGTGCACATCTTTTCTTAATGTCTGTGATGAATAGGAAGTGGGCACTAAGAACCGCTGCACATTGAAGTATCACAGCGGTATGAGGAAAGCTTGTGTACAACTATTTTGGTTGTGAGTGGAACTAGCCACTCTAAATGGGATGCCATTGTTTACTTGAAAGAGCGACTGGCGATTGACAGATGAACGATGGTTATGCAGACTTCCGTATGTGACAGACATTTTCACAAGCATGCCTAAATTGAGCCTGTCACTTTAAGTAAACCGTTGGACAGTTTGTGTTGCCAATGATAAAATTCAAGCTTTCAAGCAAAAATTAGAATTTTGAAAAGCTTGTATCTGCCACCATGAGCTTGACAAATTAAAAGGCTTTTCTGGTAAAATCAATCGTGATATTAACAAGTGTTGTTCTTTTGTATGTCATATAATGAAATGTGTCAATGTTTGGAAGATCTGCATAATTTAGTAGCCAATATTTTTGACTGGAACAATGCATGTTTTTACAAAATTTTGCATGGGCAAAGAATCCAATCAAAGTGTAACATAGACCATGGATTTTCACATAATAGGACACTAAAAGTTTATTGATACTGTTTTAGGTTCCAGACTACAACTGACTATTAAAGATACTACCATTTGTCAAGTTTTGATGCAGTACCCAGAAAAATATTCACACTTAACAAAAAGACTATTGAAACACTCCTGGATTTTCTGTACACACTTCAACCAAAACGATTGTTATGACACAATGCAAAAGCAAATACAAGCATCTACTGGTCTTCTATTAGGCCAAACATTAAAAAGATTTAAAAAACTGAGGAGCAATACCACTTGGTTCACTGGTTTTTTGGTTTTATTAATTTTTGTTTGTTTTGGAAATATATTATTTAGGTTAACATGTAACAGCTTTATTTTTGTTATTTTAAAATGAATAAATAGTGTTTTAAAATTTTTAGTTTCTAGTATGGTAATTATAAATAACTGTAACCTACAAAAGCAAAAGCATTTTGGGGCCTTTAATAATTTTTAAGAGTGTGAATGAATGGGCCTTGAGACCAAAATGTTTGAGAACTGCTGGCCTATGGAAACATTTACTAAAAATCTTTCACAGAATGCTCATCCCTGAGATACTTGACTGAAACCCAACAGCCAAAAACAAAAGGCAACATAAAACAAGAGGAATTTGGTAGTTAAATAAGAAATGCTGCTGGCTGCATTCTGTCACAGTCCAGCCACGACGAGTCTATTACGGGTCTCAAATGGGAAAAGGTATGGAATTGAAATAAATGATAGGGACTTAAAGATATAGATAGATAGATAGATAGATAGATAGATAGATAGATAGATAGATAGATGATAGATAGATAGGTAGGTTCAGGAGGATGCCACGGCAAACAGTCTCTACTGTTCCTTAGCCATAACCCCTCGCTCCCAGAAGTACATCCACTTTTATTCATAGAAAAAAAAATGTGGCCATCAGCAATTCAATTAAGTTTCCAAGGCAACTCAAAGACAACCCCCACCATACCATCCAAATCTACTTTATACTTATAAGAAACTAGCTTCCAGCCTCCTCCGGAGAACATGGGTAAGACAAATGAGAATCAGGTGTAGCTCTTTGTTAATTAGGCACATGAGGTGGGGTTTGGGCCCAGCACCTCTGTCCAGATTGCAAAAATACCCTGTTTATTTACTCGGTCCCCAGCAGCAGCCCATATGGAGATTCACAGTTTATAATAGCACGTTAAAAGTTTCACTTGAACTTTAATTCTTTTCTAAACCCATCGGACCATGAAAATGTCTGTCCATGGAATAAGCTTGGGAAATATTGGTCCCTTCCCAATATGACAGGTTAAAAAGTGGTTTGTCATTATTCATTGGCATCTAAAATCTGGAGTTTTTAAGGGTTAGTCATGTTTTCCTTTAGAACAGCCTCTAGTACATCTCTACTCCTGCCACCAGGGAAGTCAAGTTTGGCAACCCCAAGGTGTTGCACTCATTCTGGCTTTTCAGTTCTATAAACTCCAGCTGTTTATTGGGCTTCAAAAGACAGGGTAACTAGTGCAAACCAATCATGGTAAGCATGTGTTCATGATCTTACACATTCATGGACTGGGAAAGAGGATCTTGGCTCTAGGACAGAGGCAATTAACTCAGGTGTTAATTAATAAAAAGTCTGTGCGTTTGCTTGAAATGAATGTCCTTTTGGTAGCGCCTGATTTGTTCTCTATGAGTTAATAATTATTCAACCCTATATGCTATCTGATTTGGTTTCCTCTGAGGAATTAACCATTCTTAAGGCTGTGCCAATAGGCAGAATTGATGTAATCACCACATATATATTCTTCTAGTGCAGGATGACCCACTGGAATTCTGCTTTAGGAACTGCTTGTTGACCACAGTTCCTTAGTTTCTAGGAAAAAATGATACTGGACCCTCAACCTTACAAGCAGTTGTATTTCCACTTCTAAGAATCTAGCCTAAGGAATAAACAGAATGCGTTTTAAAAGTGTACTTATAGAGATGTTCTCTGTAGCATTACTTTTAATTAATTGAAAACAACTAAAATATTGATACGATGTAGAAACAGTGAAAAAGTCATATAATTAAATGCTATACAGACATTAAGAGGTCTGGTTTTAAAACTATTTGAAGATATTGAACAATGTCTCCAAAATAATATCAGTGACTATATAAAACTTTATGATGTTTGTTGTGAGACTGTTTTCCTGAAAGTTTGTATTATTCCTGCCATTATCTTTGGGCACCCATGGTCCCTTGCATTCTGGGCAACTATGAATGTTATTTTAAATAATATTTTACAATTTGATCAGGTAAAAATGATACATCATTCCTATATTAAGAAGACATTCAATAGAGAAGACAAAGAGCAGTAATTGGGGTTTCCAGGAGAGACTTGCCTCTAATTGCTACCTTGTGACAGAACTTAGTACCACACTGACTGTAGACGGGCTAACTCTGACCACTGACACCTGTCATCTCCCAGGGTACGGGAGAAAGTTTTAGGGCTCAGAGAGGTGGTCTGAGTCAAATGAAAAATAGTCAAGAAAATTCCACTGTCGTCAAATTTAGCCATTTATAATTAGTTCTTGAATAGGTTATATAAATACTATGATAAGGTTATCTCCATCCATGTGTAAAACCCTCACATAAACATTTAAGCACTTTGGCAGGCAGAGAGAGAGAGGATATGCCTGCCAGTCTCCTGTGTCTCAGCACCTTTTGTCGTTATTATAAAGTTACCGTAGATCACAGAATTGTCTGTCAGGTAATTAAAATTGCCATCATGGTCTCTGTTTTTTACATCTTTACTTTATGTATGCAGAGGGTTTGCAGAGTACCTGTGGGCTTTTTGCAGCCACTAAAGGGACTTGTTGCCTAGTTCCATTCCCTGCCACTTGCCACAGATGTGCCAGTCATCCCTACAGAAATTTTTGTCACAGTAACATTGCAACTGGATAAAATATTGAAGGAAATGTCAAAAATGTAGCCATGTGAAAAGAACCAGAAGGCAGTGTTGTTGTTCAAAGAGTTTGCTTTTGGCCAGGCTCCTGTGTGCAAGAAGAAGGCCGGGTGTCCAAGTCAGCGGGACAGTTAATTCCCAGGCAAGATGAGAAAAGATACAGCTGTCATATTTGTATAAACTTGAATGTTGTGTCACTAATTCATGTACTTATTTTCTTCGAAATTTCATCTGAAGGCATCTTTTGAGGGATTTTTCTTATTGATTATTTTTTTTTATCCATTGAATGATGAAAATGGACCAAAACAGAATTCAGCAAAATGTAAATGAATCAGAGAAAACGGGATGCAAGAATATATTGCGCAGCTCTGAAACGGAAACAAAGATACTTGTTCTTTTTTGAGGAGAATTGTACAACTTTCCATGGTGCATCAGACATTGTGTTTTACATTCTCCATTTCCATGTGTTTAAAAGGTGATGGAAAATGCTTTTCAGTGTCCTGGGTATTATTGTGAATTCAGGTAATAAATTGTTTATTCTAACACAGAGAGTTGTCCTCTAACCCTGGTACAATATTTCACCACCATTGTGGATTTATTTTAAAAAAAATATTGATTGCACTTTTAATGTTTTTACTTTTGCTTATTTATTTATTTATTTATTTTAGTGAGAGGAGGAGAGGCAGAGAGACAGATTCCTGCATGCACCCTGACTGGGATCCACAAGGCAACCTCTATCTGGGACCAATGCTCTGCCCATTAGGGACCATGCTCGCAATCAAGCTAGTTTTTATGCCTGAGGCAGAGGCTCCACGGATCCATCCTCAGCCACCAGAGCTGATGCACTTGAGCCAATTGAGCCATGGCTGTGGGAGGAGGAGAGAAGGAGAGAGAGAGAAGGGACGGGATTAGAGGTGTGGAGAAGCAGATGGTTGCTTCTCATGTGTACCTTGATTGGAAATTGAGCCTGGATTAATCCACACACCAGGCCTATGCTCTACCACTGAGCCAACCAGCCAGGGCATGGGTAGCTTCTTAATTGAACTGTAGAATGTTTAGACTCCTTTCAATAGTTACATAGTGAATTTCAAGTTTTGAGTATATGTATACCATTTATAACTACATGCATATGTTCTTTAAAGGCTTGCACATATAATATTTACTGGAAACTATGAATTTAAAAATTATATATATATATATATATATATATATATATATATATATATTTAGCTTGCTACTGTTTCCTCATTGAGGATGGTATTGGCTTTTAGGGTATTTTTAAATGAATTATTTTGGGATGACATTTGTTAATAACAGTAACAGGTTTCAGGTGCACAGTTCTACAGCACAGCATCTGTACACTGTACTGTGTGTTCACCACCCAGAGTCAAGTCTCCTTCCATCACATTTATCCCCCTTTACTCTCTCATACCTCCCCCCTCACTGATCCCTCCTGTAATCCCCACACTATTGTCAGTGTCTGAGTTGGTTTTTTTTCTTTGCTTAATCCCTTCACCTTTTCACCTAGCCCTCCAATCACCTTAAAATTGTATTTCTCTCTTAAGTTATCTTGTAATGGCATAAAACCACCATAGCCAAGTGGTCTTTAGAAACCAACATTGGATTTCATGGTTTAATTCAATAGAATTGCTTTTCAGAACATACTTTAAATTGGAATTTGAGTCCTTTGCTCCTATCATGTTTCTCTTTCTTGTCGCATTCTTGTGACTTCTTTTTGTACTTTATTAGCCCTGCAAGCCCGGCTGTCCACGAGGGCAGAGGTCTTCATTCCCCTTTGGTCTCCATTTTCTTATCTAAAGGAAGGTGATTGATGTCTTTAATGTCACTTTCATCTTTAGAGTTCTGTCTCTATATCTACTTCCTCTTTTATCCTGCATTCATAATAGTTTACTATTGAGAATAAAATTAAAAAGTGTCATGAAGTAGCTTGAAAATTGGGATGCAGTAAAGAAATATGAAGATGACTGTTGCTGTCTGATATCACCCTGTGTGGCAGTTCTTAAGCCTACACAAGATTGCATTTTTCCCAGTGTATAATATCTTTAACTTAAAAATATTCCACAGTGCATATAATATATGCTAAGGAAACATTCATGGATTCGTTCAATCTTAAACCAGGATTATTTAGCTCTTTTTTTTAAGTGCATTTGAAGTATTGATGATCATTGTGTCCTGCAATTCATGTTAGTTCTCACAGCTAGCTGTGTTCTTCACAGTGCAGGAGCCGAGTGACCCACTGCTAAAAGTCGTAGGATTACTCAGCTCTGGGACGGAGTGGCAGCCATCTGTAGCTCACTACTGAAATACACACTTTACTTTTAGACATGCCAGGAGCATAATGGGCAGGCTGATGATATCTGAGATTAAGAACATTGTCCCAGTTTTTCAAACAACACAGCAGTAGATGGTCAGTTTTGAGAACGTTGTTTTTAAACAGCAGAGGACTGGCAAATGAACAAAGTCTGACTCCAGCCTAAAGCAGATTACTTTATTCTCATTGGATCTGTATTTAAAATCAAACTGGAATGGTTTTGAAGAAATAAAAATATAAAAGCTAATTGCAAAAAAAAAACACCTTTCAGTAATTTTTATGTCTTTTTGTGTCTAGAGCAAACTCTTGATCCACATAACTATAACCCCTGAAATGCCATTTAGTTCAGAAGTGCCAATGCAACACTAATGATTATAGAGCAAATGTGTCCTCTAATTTTTAATTTCCTACATCTGCTATGAATAAAGAGATATGAGTACAGTATAAAGTCTGGGAGAGTTGTAGAGAAAAATTTTTTTCTTAGAGAAGTTAAAGATACTTTAAAATGTGTGCGGGTGTGAGGAAGTAATAAATAAAATTTTTTTCAAATGTTTCAAAACTGGGAGCTTTATTGTAGCTCAATGAAAATGTCAATTTATTTTATTTAATTTTTGCATACTTTACCTGAATCTAGAGGAGTATCCAGTGACTTGAGAACCAACGTTCCAGGTATTATTGTGATACAGTCCTGGTGATCCTAATGAAAACATCCCCTCTGGATTAGATTAGGGCTTCTCACCAGGGATAAGAGCTACATCTATACCCTTGACTATAGAATGGTTTTCTTTCTTTGGGGATTGTCCTTTTTTGATTTAATTCACATGCAGTAGTGTGGGAAAAAGGAGGTATGTATTTTCTTAATTTCTGTTCATTTCTACCAATCAAGATTGTGGTACAGTTGGATTTTAAAATTTTTTCTATAGTCATTTACTTGAAAATCTAGATTAGGAACATACATTATCAAAATTCATATAAGAAAATCTAAAAATAATAGTACCATTAATCATAGAAGAAAGTAGAAGATTGTAGGCCCTGGCCAGCTGGCTCAGTGGTAGAGCATTGGCCTGGCATGTGGATGGTCTGGAATTGATTGGCATGTGGATGGTCTGAATTTGATTCCCAGTCAGGGCACACAGGAAAAGCAACCCTCCTCCTCCCTTTCTCTCTCTCTCTCTCTCTCTCTCTTCCTTCCACAGCTATGGCTCCATTGGTTCAAGTGCATTGGTCCCGGCCAATGAGAATGGCTCCATGGAGCCTCCACCTCAGGCACTAGCAATAGCTCCGTTGATTTGAACATTGGCTGCAGGCAGGGTTGCTGGGTGGATTCTGGTCGGGGCACTTATCTCCCCTCTTCTCACTTAAAAAAAAGCTGTATATCTCTATATTCATAAGTAGTTGAGTAAATAAATCTACTTACAAGTTATATTACAATGTGCACAGAGAGATACATGTACAAAAAGTACAACGCTATTTTGAACAGTTATGTATGATGATGCGGTGTTCCATTTAGATCATGGAAAGATATGCATAAAACAATTGATCAGTGTGTTAGATTCCAATTATTATACAGCATGATTCAATTTTGTGAAATATTTATGCATGATAATGAATGGAAGTATGTTCACCAGACTATTAGCAGTAGTTTTCTTTGGCTGATGTATTAATAGATTTTTTTATATTTTTCTGAGTTTTTTGAACATTTTGAAATATGCCTGCTATACTTTTAATCAAGTATAGTATGTCTAAAATACATTGAATCATTTTAAAAACATCCAGGCCCTGGCTGATTGGCCCAGTGATAGAGCATCAGCCCAGCATGTGGATGTTCTGGGTTCGATTACTGATCAGGGCACATGAGAAATGACCATCTGCTCCCCCCCCCCTACTCCCCTTTCCCTTCCCACAGCCATGGCTTGAGTGGTTTGAGCAAAGTTGGACCGTGGTGCTGAGGATGGCTCTATGGCCTTGGATGGCTCCATGGCCTCTACCAGGTGCTAAAATAGCTTAACTAGCTCAGATGCGAAGCAACAGCCCAGCCAGGCAGAGCAATGCCCCGTTGTGGGTTTGCCAGGTGGATCCCAGCAGGGTACATGTGGGAGTCTGTCTCTGCTCCCCTCCATTTCTCAAAAAAAAAAAAAAAAGACACAATAAACCAAATTGAAAATCTTTTAAAAATTAAGAGGGGAAAGAACAAGGTTAAAAATATATAGATTTAGTGAAGGGAGTACTACTTATTACTAGTAATAGTCTAGTATGGGCTTTTAGTATTGTGGGGCCTATTGAGAGGACTTTGGAAGGTCTATTTTGTGTCTATTGTTACTTAAATATCCAAACCTTTTATTATTTTATTTTTTATTTTATTAAGAAAATGAGCCTGACCAGGCGGTGGCACAGTGGATAGAGTGTTGTACTGGGATGTGGAAGACCCAGGTTCGAGACCCTGAGGTCGCCAGCTTGAGCGTGGGTTCACATGGTTTGAGCAAAGCTCACCAGTTTGGACCCAAGGTCGCTGGCTCTAGCAAGGAGTTACTCAGTCTGCTGAAGGCCCGCAGTCATGGCACATATGAGAAAGCAATCAGTGAACAACTAAGGTGTCGCAATGAAAAACTGATGATTGATGCTTCTCATCTCTCTCTGTTCCTGTCTGTCCTTATCTGTCCCTCTCTCTGACTCTCTCTCTGTCTCTGTAAAAAAAGAAAAAAAAAAAGAAAAAATTTAATGGGGTACAGAGGTTTCAGGTAAACATTTCAATAGTATTTGAACTGTTGATTTTATTTTTAAGTGAGAGATGGGGAGGCCAAGAGATAGACTCCTGCATGTGCCCTGACAGGATCCACCTGGCAAGTCCCCTATAGGGCAATGCCCTGTTCATCTGGGGCTGCTGCTCTGTTGCTCAGCAACCGAGGTATTTCAGCACCTGAGGCCAGGCCATGGAGCAATCTTCAAGTGCCCAGGGCCAACTTGTTTGACCATTCGAGCCATGGCTGCAGGAGGAGAAGAAAGAGAGAGAGGGAGAGAGAGAGAGAGAAGTGGGAGGGGGTGGAGAAGTAGATGGTCACTTCTCCTGTGTGCCCTGATGTAAGGCCAGTAGCCATGGCCATCACAGCTGCTGGTCAGGTGCAGATTCTCATTGAATTTGGACAGATGGTAAAGAAACAGCAAAAGTGAAAACTGGTGAACCATTTCTTTATTCTAGCCTTGCACCCGGCAGGCAAGTAAAACACACACAGGGCACCAAAACCCACTCATTCAGCACTCACAAAGGTACTGACACATCTGGGTTTTCCTAGAATCAAAGGCCCCCACCAGCTCAGTCCCCTCTCATTCCCCATCTTCTTCTCTCTGCACAAACTCTGAACAAACTGGCTTCTCCTTCAGCACCTTGCCATCTTGGCTGCTTCTCTACAAAAACATAGCTTCCTTCCTCTCCTTCTTCTTCTTAAAACTTTTTGGTGTGAAAACCCCTCCTCCAGCACACATTTGCATAACATAGGCCCTTCCCAGGTAGGAAGGTAATTAGCCGTTTCACATCAGCAATGAGATTCACGTGGGCAGCGGCCATTTTAAATAATAAAAGTGAGCAAAATCAAATAACACAAATTTTACAAACTTATTTGCCCAACACCTGACCAGGAATTGAACCTGGGACTTCCACAAGCTGGGCGGATGCTCTACCCCTGAGCCAACCAGCCAGGGTGAACTCTTGATTTTGTTGTGCACCCATCAGCCAAAGTCAAATCATTTTCTGTCACCATATATTTATCCCTCTTCACTCCCCTCTCCCCTATTTTCTCCCCCCAGAACTCCCCCCGTAACTACTTCAGTTTTATCCATGTCCGTGAGTCTTAGTTTTATAGCCCACCTATGTGTGAAAACATATAGTTCTTAGCTATTTCTGATTTATTTCACTCAATATAATATTGTCAAGATCCAACCATTTTTGAATTAGCTCTCTTGACACAGGCAGCTTAACATGGGATTCTTCCCACACTTTATACACATTTGCTCTCATGTGTTGTTGGGTGGAATTCCAGTTTTCCACAGGGAGTAAATTACATCATGCTGCAGCACACCATTCTGACATAAGGCAAATGTCATGACTGAAGTCATGGGACAGAGCCTGCTTGAGATTCCTAAAATGCCTCTTTTATGTCCCCGAAGCCCAATCTGCATTCTTTTGAGTGGTGGAGAATGTCACTACAAATGCTCTATCTGTGCTGGACCTGGTGTCGAGGGAAAGAAAAGTCACACTCCATTTCTTTATTTAGAGTTTGCTTTGAGAATGGCAATGCTATTTGAAAAATCATCCTGTTTCAAGTAGCAGATCAATAGGAAAAAAAAAAAGACTGGCTTCTACAAATAATTTTTTCAGGAAAATAATTTGAGAATACTTAATTTTCTTTTTTTTTTCTATTTTAAATTACTTTTTGTTTTTCAATTGCAGTTGACATAATTATTATATTAGTTTCAGATGTACACCTCAGTGATCAGACATTATTTAACTTACTAATAATTTAATTCTCTTTGCCATTTCTGCCTGCAATTCAGGATTTTTTAAAATTGACTTTAGCAAGAGAGGAAGGGAGAGGGAGAGAGAGAAGAGAGAGAGAGAGAGAGAGAGAATTTTTTGAAAGCATTGATCCATAATTATATTTCAGAGTGGCTGGCATTGTTAGACAGATGTGTAATTCCCTGTGTATAAGAGAGTATATATAGCATTTGGCCCTGACCCGGTGGCTCAGTGGACAACACACCCCTAACATGCCAGGAGTTGTGGGTTCGTTCCCCAATTAGGGTGCACAGGAAGCTACAAATGAATATACAACTAGATGGAACAACTAAGTTGATGCTTCTCTCTCTCTCTCTCTCTTCCTCCCTGTCTTCCTTTCTCTCTCAAATCAATGGAAAAATTAAAAACAGAGGGAGACTATATTCTTCACATTACTTTACTTCTCCTTTTGTGCAAACAAATGTACAAAATCAAAGGCAAATCACCACTTAAAAAGAAAATTAAAAAGTTTTTCAAGTTTGTTTTTGACTTGAGGGTCTCCTTGCTTAGGCATGGCTGTATTTATAAAGGTCAGCTTCTTTGCCTTTCTATAAGCAAATTATAATTTGCATCTGTAAGGTATTTTTCCCGCCTAGAAGGAATGAACGGGGCTCGGAGCCACAAAGTGTAGAATAATAAACGGCTTTATTGAGTACAGCGCATCCCGCCCAGCAAGGTTCCCTGCCCCGAGGTAAGATGGAGGCCAGGGAAGTTGCACGGATTAAGCCGCGTGGGAGATATTTAAAGGGGTCCCTCTAGGGAAGTCGAGCTAACATGACGTGGTGAAATCCCACTGGCTGGCAGACGGTTGCTTTTTTCCAACCGGTTCCTGTGAAGCCTCTTTTGGTGCGCTTGGTTGTGGGCGGTCTCAGCCAAAGTTCGGAGGTCTGAGTTTCCCAAGTGATATTCCCCATTATCCACCAACCTTACATTCTGACCTTTTGTGTTCAATAGAAAAGGGGCACCGTTTATTCGTCTGGCTACTTCCTTCTGAATAGGGGCATCGTGGGGAGGGGGAGATTGGAAGGTGGTGGCTTTGAGGGGTGTCAGGAGGAACATCTGTGTGGCCTTGAGTTGAGAAACTTCGCGGATGCGGTCCTGTAAGGATTTTAAAAAAAGAGGAGTAATAGGGGGATTTGTAGGGTCCAGCCTTTTGGTGAACTGGAGATGGATGGAGTCCAGTGGTTCCGACTGCCAGTGGTCCTGTAAGGAGGCAAGCTTGAGGCAGAACTGCATGTCAGGAGTGGTGTAAACGGGGAAAGGAAGGGGTCCCATCCATTCCCATAACTGAGACCTGTGAGGGAACTAGAGGTCCAGAGTGTGATGGCAAAACAGAGAAGGTAGCCCCCATGTCCACAAGAAATGAGATGGACTTACCCACTCGTTGCAGCATACCCTGGGTTCTCCGAGTCCAGGCCGTGTCCTAGGAGTTCGAGCAATGCACCCACCTGGCTGGATTGGCCTTCCCATTCGGGCGGCTTGTCCTCCACGTAGAGGCGCCGAGGAGAAGCCTGTTGCCCAAAGGGGCAATCACTCTGCCAGTGACCAGGCTGCTTGCAGTCAGCGCAGGGCTCAGTGGGCAGCTGCCGGCAGGGGCCCTGCTGGGACTAATGGTCCTGCTTGCTACACTTAAAGCAAGCTGCTGGTGGCTCTGCTGGTCTCAGGGTTGCCACAAGAGTCAGGGTTTGGAGTGTTACCTTCTACTGCATGCAGGCCTGGTGAACAGCCTTGGCCTGTTTCTACTAGTCGAGACCATTAAAAAATTTAAATGCCATGTTCACAGGTCCCAGATAGGGGTTTGGGGGTTGGGAATAAGAGGAGGGGGGCTTATGCATAGCCAGGCACCCAGATCCCACAGGAAACGCTGGAGCCAAAGGCAAGACAGGGCCAGAACTTTCTGCAAGAAAATTGGGGTTGGATGTCCTGAAAACCAGCATAAGAGCCAATGCCAGGCTGAGAATGGCCTGGCGGAGGAGGGACTTAAGAACACAGTGAAGGGAGGGGCCCCTGGCCAGCAGGGGAGGAGAAAGAGATGGTAGTGGTGAATAAGAAACAGGTTTTTGAGAAGGGAGGGGAGGGGGCTCTCAGAAGGAAGAGACCTGAGCACAAAAGAGGTCTGCAGAAGGATCAGAGAAAAGTCCCGAGAGAGGGGTGCCCCCAGGGGTCAGACAGGAGGGAGAGAGAGTTGGGAGTCTGCGGAGAAGGAAAGATCAGGAGTGGAGGTTTTAGGTGAGGTTTCTCTGGCCAGAAGAAGGCCTGTGCGGTGGAACAGGCAGCACAGAGATTAAAGATGGGTGCACAAATAATTAGAAGCCATGAATGTAAGAGACTTCCAATCAGTTCCCAGCTTTTTTGGCAATAGTTAAATTGGTGAGGGTGTTAACACTGAAAGTCCCTTCAGGAGGCTAATTCAGTGGGTTCTGTGGCCTGGCCACAGTGGAGAAGAAGAACAGTTTCTTCTTCTTTAAGGAGGGAGATTCCTGTGCCCCCCACAGCCGCCCTCAGTTCTCGGAGTGGTCAGATTTGAGTATCAGTGTCCCAAAACTCAAGGTCCGGCCACGGACGGAAAAGGTAAAGTGGATGTGCTTGGGGACAAGCACATGCACTCGGACAGACGGAAAAGACTTCCCTGACATAGCTATGGTTTCAGACAGGAAGTCTCGGAGGAAAGAACTGAGAGGAAGGCTGGAGGCAGGGGACTTACCGCACCATGAGCAGAAGTGGGTGGAAGGTTGGAGATCCTGGTTCTTTCTCGGAGGGGATGAGGAAGAGGAGTGGTCCTTGTGGACTTCTAACTCCTTCCGGGTGTTTGGCACCAAAATGTAAGGTATTTTTTCCCACCGAGAAGGAAGGAACAGGGCTCGGAGCTGCAAAGTGTGGAATAATAAACAGCTTTATTGAGGACAGAGCATGCATCCCGCCCAGCAAGGTTCCCTGGCCTTGAGGTAAGATGGAGGCCAGGGAAGTCGCATGGATTAAACCACATGGGAGATATTTAAAGAGTCCCTCTAGGGAAGTCGAGCTAACGTGATGTGGTGAAATCCCACTGGCTGGTAAACGGTTGCTTTTTTCCAATGATTCCTATGAAGCCTCCTTTGGCGCGCTTGGTTGTGGGCAGTCCTAGCCAAAGTTCACGGGCCTGAGATCCCCAAGTGACCATCCCCCATTATCCACCAACCTTACAGCATCTATGTAGCCTACTTTTGGCTGTAGTCTCTGCACACAGAACCCCAGAGGGAGGGAGGGTCACAAGCCATGAATCACAGATTTATCATTTTAATGGAATGTAAACTGCAATGATTAAGATGTCTAAGAATGTATGTATCTACGGTAATATTTTTTTTCTGTCTTTTTTTAAAAAGTATTTGTAATCTTGACTTTGCTATTCTGACTGGGGTAAGTAAGGTTGTCAGATAAAATTTAGGGTGCCCAGTTAAATTTCACTTTCAGATAACAATGCTTCCTTTGTCATATAAGTATGTCCCATGTGATAGACTGGAGAATCACCTCAGAATATAATGTTCTATTTACATAAAATTTGGAAATATAATGCAAGTAGGAAATGTGCATAAGGTATGTATGTGCAGTATAATATACAGACTATTGTAATTATAAATGAACGCCTGTGTGAAGGTTTACCCAGGTGAAGACATACAGTATTTCTAGTGTCTCATTGTACTCTTGAAAACATCCCTGACTCAAACCTCACTCAAATTACATTGGAGGAAGTCACTGCCCTGTGCTTATCATTAATCACCTCCTTGCATGTCTTTATAATTTTGTCATCACTGAGCAGACTTTTAATCACTATCAGTCTTACATATTTTAAATTTTATATAAGTGAAATCATACCATATGTATCTATAAAGCTAAAATATTTATAGTTCAGTCCAATGTGGGGATAAATTATGAAATAGACAACTCTATTATGTTTGAATATATTTGTGTTATTTATATAGCAAAGACTGAAGGGTAATCATTTAAAGTCTTTAAAAGAAATCTTAACAAATTCACTGATTTAAAGGTGCCATAAATATTTGTATTTTTTTAAAACTCCCCCCTCAAAATGTTCTTTCTGCCAAGATTCACTGGTTTTCCAGATGGCGGGGCTAACCCAGGGGCATTTCACTGGGTTTCTGTTTCATCAGTACAGCAGCGAGAGTCTTATCGCCAGGCTGTCTATAGTCATAATGTTGAGCCATAAGTGGAATAAAAACTTTTGGTTTATTATTCAGATAACAATATGCAGAATGACTAAGAAACATTTCCATTTCTATAATAAATTTTATCTGGTGATATTGAAGACACGCCTTCCAGAGCCCAGACCTCCGACCCAGGGATCTCACTTTCCTTCCATTCATGGCACCATTACTTTCCTCATTTCTTCTTTACCTCCTTGATGCTGGAGATGGCACACTTTCCAGGTTGCTTTGAAGAGTACCCATCACAAGAGCAAAAGTAATAAAAATCAATGTAAAAACAGATTTCTGAGTGTTCTAGGATATAGGTAATTGTTTATGGCAAGGCCTTGAACTCAGGGGTGATTTATTAATCATTTGATTGTGGTGAATATTCACGGTTTGCATGTTAAATTAAAATTATTGAGATTTTTGTTTGCCCTAAAGTAATTTGGAGAGTTGTGTTTTTAAAATTTAGATGAACTGAAATTCGCTTTTCAAGAGACCTTAAAAATGATTTAGTTAAATCCTTTAGATAATGTATATAAAAATATTCAATGTCCTGTAAACACTGGACTGATATAGAGATTTTATGAGGACACATCATGATAGAACCATGGTCAGTTTTCTTCTTCCTTTCCCTCCTCCCTCCCTTTCCCCTGCCTTTTCCCCCTCCCTCCCCATTCTCAAAATCCCAATATGTAAAATAGAGTTATTCTGTCTGAATAGACAGTAGGACTGGGCCATCCCTTTCTTATATTCACTGGCTGACCTGGACCCCACAGAGTATTACTCATTTTTCCAATGATCAGTGTTAGAACCGAATAGAGCTGAAAATTGATTTATCAAACATGTTATGAGCCAGACACTCTTCTAAACATTTTACAAATATCAACTCATTTAATCCTTAAAACCACCCTGATATGGTTATTGCCCTCATTTTATAGATTTTACAAAGTTATCCAAAGTCACCTGGCTACTAAATAACAGCCTGGAGAGTTTTGTTCCTGAGTCTCTGTTCTTACCCAGAATGCTTTGCAGCTTCTCCCTAGCAGCAACAGCAACAGCAAACACAGTTATATTGAACTATTGTTAGTGTTTAGGCATTGTGCGAGGAGCTTTGCAAGCATCCTCATAGCTGATGCTTCCAAAGCAACCAATGAGGTAACAGTATTTTCACCAGTTTGTAGATATAAGACATGAAGAAAAGGAAGTAGTATAGTATTCATGAAAGCATTCATTTGTTTTTAGAGAGTTGTTTGCTTTTCATTTTCTTTTAGGTTGGGTTTACATCGGGTAACACTGACAAGAGAATATCTATATGCTGAGAAGCCAACTCATTAGCTCTAGCAGGGAAGGATCATGCCCTGAGAAAATTCAGCATCTTAATGCTGCCTACCCATGTCCCCATGGCTCTCAGATATCCCTGCTGGTCCTTCCCAAATTAACCTGCTTAATTTCCTCAATAGTCTTTGCTGCTCTATTAAGCAATGTCTTTAAGTAATCATAGTTATCTGACAAAGACTAATGGTTCTGCTTCTATGTCTGTCTATCTATGTTTTGACTTAATCCTCCTGGAGATATAAAGTCTATCCCATTTGATGATTTTAATGGTGGAAAAGTTAGACCTATTGCAGACTAATAGTAGACCCTTCTCCTGGTTCACTGATGGACTAGCTAAAGAACTGTACATTCAGGGCGGCTGTCTCCAGTATGCAATCGTACGATGATTCATATAGCAGGAGCAGTGAGGAGCACGATGGCCTAAAGCTGGCACTCAGAGATGATGACTGGGTTTATGCTATTCGTTAAACCATGTTGTGCTCTGGCCCTTTACCCTCTATGCAGAAAAGTTGTAGGACAAGGTGAAGGGAGAGTATTGGCTGCCATGTGCCTTCAGGACTGGCAAGGTAAAAGGGAATCAATGCTTGTGTTCACTTTGGAGTAATGTGTTTCTTTTAGGGAAGTATACTTTGCTCTTCCCTATTATTCTCAGAACTTAATATGGCTTTGTCAGTTCTCTCTTAATATTTACCCATGACTTAAGCCTCCTGAGTTAAATTGTGGGTACATAGAGAATTTCCAGAGACGAGCACGTAGAGAAATACCTTCTCGTGCAAATCAAAAACTGTAGAAGTCTTCCTTCTGCTAGCCTCCTGTCAGGATAGAGAGAAACTTTTAGAATGTGATTGTTTACTGCTCCCACAAAATTAAAATACATAGGCCATGGCCTGACTTGTTTAGAGAAAAAAGAATTCTTAAAGTTAGAAAAATATTCTCTCTTTATAAAGATATAACATTGTTTGCATTCATTCACAAGGGAGTGAATGAGGAGGATTAGTGTCTTACCCAAGGAGGGATTGAAGAGAGCGTGAAATTAAACATGTGTGAATATAATATAATATAATATAATTAATATAATATAATGTAATATAACAATATATATAGATATAGTGATATGCATATATACATACATACACATATATGTATATGTATATATGTATATAGATCACTAAATCTAGTTCTGGTAGTCAACCTATTTTAGATTCCTGTAGTGATTTTCATCCGGTATGCCACAAGAATTTTAAAAACATGCAATACCTGACTATTGAGTCAGGGGCACTGCCCTCTTTTCCCTTTGGTTGTCAGCTAGAAAATGACAAGGGCCAACATAACAATAGCCATCCAGTGTGAATGAATCAAAATTATACTTATCCTTTTTTTTGTCAGATTGCCCAAAACTGTATTTTTTGATGTGCTGCAGAATTTTAGTAATTAGTTTATGTGTGCCATGAGAAGAAAAAGATTGAAACTTACTGTTGTAGAGGATTCTACTGACTACGCTGTGGTAGACTTAGAACAAAAAATTTCATCTGGTAGTCCCTTTGGGCCGTGGAGAGGAGGAGGAAAGACCATTACTTCTTTGGCTGCCGTCTTTTCTTGGTTCTGAAACATGCAGAAACTAATCACAAAAGTAAGCAAAGATTTCTTTACATTGTTAGTATTTTAGTTTTTAAACACCAGTTTAATATATACTTCTTTTCCTACATTACATGGAGAATGCAAGCAGTGGCTGGCCTCAAAGATGGTCATCTGTTAGTTTCCTGTAGCTGCTGTAACAAACTTCGTAGCTCAAAAAAGAATTGTTTTTTTGTCTTATTATTTTAAAGTTCTGGAGGGAAGAAGTCTGAAATGGGTATCATTGGGATATAAGCAAGTATCAGCCAGGCTGAATGGTTTTCTGAAGTCTTCAGGGGAGAATGTTCCCTGGCCTTTTCCAGCTCCTAGAAGTTGCCCGCATTCCTGGGCTTGGGCTTTCTTCCCTGTCCAGAGCCAGCAATGGCCAGATGAGTCTCATATTGCATCACTCTGACTCTGATTCTGACTCTTTTACCTCTCTCTTTTCACATTTAAGGACCCTTGTGATGACACTGGGTCTATCTGAATAACAGATGATAATGTTCTTATTTTAAGATCAGATGATTAGCAACCTTAATTCTCCTCCATCATATACCATAATATATTCACAGACTCTAGGTATTAAGACATAGAAATGTTGGTGGGGCTTTATTCTGTTCACTACATGGGGCAATAATATTTTGAAAGAGTATTTGTTGATATATGTCATAGTTAAAGCTCTGTAGCTGTGCTGAAGGTCAAGGGGGCCCTGGGATTGTCATGTTTCATATTCACATTGGACACAGATCCAGGCACTGGTTACTGGGAGGAGATTCTATGTCAACCCATGGCGACCCACCCGACGGAAAACCTGAAAGAGGCTGGGAATTGGAATATAAATTCTGCAAACCATTTATGATGCAGGTGTAGGAGATTCAAGTGCAACACAGGTAAAGGCAATCATCATCTCTTTCTTGGCAAACAATGGCTTTTTCATAATTAAAATTAAAAAAAAAAACACAATTGACAACAAAGAGGAAATAGTACTTTAGAGATTCAGAGTTAACTTGACCTCCCAGGATGACTTGCCCAAGCATATGAAAAAAATATATATAGGAGTTTATCATCCTCAATAACCGCAGGACACAGAAAGATAAATGAGAGAATAAGCTTAGACCAAAGTAAGATAGGATGGGTCAAGAAAGCATGGCAAAGAGACAGAACTAAAATCTGCACTAGCAGTTTAAAAGAAATCAATATTTTAAAAATCACTAGTATAGAAGAAAATTGACAAGTTCTGTCAAAATAAAGGACAATAAAATAAAATTAATGGATAGAGAAAGTTAAAAACATAGAAGCCAGAGGACATAGACATAACAAAGGGCCAGTCTGAGAATTACAAGTGTCCTTGAGGCAGAGACAATTGGCACAGAAGTAGTCATCAAAGATTAAAATCTCAAAGTAAAAACAAAACCGCCTCAGTATGCAAATTGAAATGGCTTTTCATACTCCAGGCAACATTCATGAACAGGGTCCATACCATTACAATTTAGCAATTTCTTTTTAAAATTACGGAATAAAAAAAAATCCTCCATGCACACAGGCAGAGGAAACAGTTTACTTTGCAAAGGAGCAAAAATCAGATTGCCTGTTTTTGTTTTTCTCTATCATACCAGCTGGTATGAACTATTGCTATAAAATCTATAAAATTGATTTGAAAGGGTTTGGGAGCATATACCCAAGAAAGGTCAGTACAATCAATCAGAATGTCTTTCATCTGTAAAAGTAAGAGAAAGAGATTCTCAAATATACAAGAGAAAAGAAAACAATACTTCTTTATTAGAGAAATGGCTTAAAGATGGAGCCCAGGTCATTGCTACTCAAAGTGAAGTTTAGAGTCCAGTAACTTCAGCATGACCTGGAAACTAGCTAGTAGAGAATCTCCAGTGCACCTCCCCCCCCGCTCCCCCTCCTGACGCAAACACAAACACTCTAGGCATGAAATGAAGCAATTTGTGAGTGAACAGTCTTAAGATTTAGAAAGCAGCAGTCCAGGTAACTGAGAGGAAATCAAAGTTTTAAATTTAGTATAGAGACGTAAATGGTATTAGGAGACTGGCCATTAATAATGAATCCTATTAAATGTAAAGTGAGACTTAAACAGTTATAACTTTAATTATAACATTGACTGCAAATGTAATGACTTTTGAAAGATAAAACATGTAATATAAAATAATGCTGTAATAACTATTATATACTTAATATTTAATGCTTAAGTAATAACAAAACTCAAGATCATATGTACAGAGTCCAGAAAGAAAACTGTAATATCCTAATTTTTCTAGGGATAGATTCAATGAGTCAAAGTATTTGAAAATTTTTAAGTGTACCTACTCATTTGACAAATATTATTAATATATTTTGGTATAACAGTTATCATTATTCAAAATAAAATTAGTATGTATAACTTCCCAATTGATAGAGAGATAAAAGAATGTGCAGCTTGGTCTAAGTGACCAAGTATGTGAAGCAAAGGAATTAGGGATAAACATAAACTTCATGAAGCACAGAGTAAGATCATAGAGGTATAGCCAAAGATACCATTTATGTCAGCACAAATACATAATATCAAATCCCCTCCTGGAAAAAAGTACAATTGAACCAAATTGTCCATCTGAATATTGATGCTCAGCAAGAGGATATATATTTGCAAAAAAGTCATGGTTTCAGTAATAGAATCCTTTGTTTAAGACTTACCACTGCCACATATTACCTGGATGAACTTGGAAAATATATTTAACCTAGTTGGTTTTGAATTTTACATGTAAAAACAGAAATGACGTATGTGCCTTACACGTTGAGAAGAACAAATGTGTGAAAGCATTTTGTGAAGCTTATCTCATTATGAAATGGTCATTAAACTAATCTATTGAAATACAGAGACTCTCCATTTTAGCTAAAAAGCTAAATCTAACCATGGGTTACTGAGAAGAGATTTACCTAAAACTTAGTGAGTCATGAAGATTAAACTGAAAAATGAACAAGATTTGTCAGGCAAAAGCAAACTAAAACAAAAAGTAATCTTGGGGATAATAAATAAAATAGAATCAAAGACCATAAAAATATTAAATGTGATTGAGGAGGTTATATTTTCTTTAAGATACTTAGACTTTACCATGAAGACAAGACAGTCTTGAATTTTCATTGGCATGGTAACAATTTGAAAATGCCTGAAACGAAGGCTGGCAGGAATAAAAGGGTAAATGGATAGAAATAGAATTGTTGTATGAGACTTTAATATGCTTTTATTGAACTTTCAGGGGTCAGATAAACACAGGCTACATAGGATATTTTAATAATCTAATAAAGGTGATTTAGTAAATTTATTGAACTGTATTTTCTAGAAATAAAAAAAGCATATGTTTTAAGGAACCATGAAGCATTTAGAAAAAAATTGATCATATATTATACCTCAAAAAAACATATTAAATTATGAAATATAAAATGTTTACAGGCTACATGTTCTGCATACAGTGAAATAAAACTAATAACAAAAATTTAAATGCAAAGCTCAACAAGTTGAAAAACAGCGATTTCAACAACAAAACCCAAGAACTTCATCTAAAGAACTTTGGAAAGAAGAGATAAACTAGTACTATTTAAAGAGACATAATTAACTCTTCCAAACATCTAACAAACTCAACTAAAAAAAATGTTAAAACTGATAGAGTTCAGTAAGTAAGTAGG
The DNA here is from genome assembly GCF_036850765.1 of Saccopteryx bilineata. Classification (NCBI taxonomy): domain Eukaryota; kingdom Metazoa; phylum Chordata; class Mammalia; order Chiroptera; family Emballonuridae; genus Saccopteryx; species Saccopteryx bilineata. The sequence goes on from NC_089499.1 coordinate 79,243,907, forward strand.
ATTTTACTGAAGTACTGATAGATTGCTTTATACAAAACTGTAGGATTCATAAGTAAACTAAAGCGAACTGCTCCCAATACAGCTAAGTAAATCCCACAGATAACAACCATAAATCCTGGCCAAAATAAAGGGAGAGAAACAAAAATAAAAAATTCCCTGAAGGGGCTGTAGTGCGAGCAAAGGCAGGTCGATTCTGAAGGTGAGCTGTCAGGATCTACAGGGCATTGGCCCGGGTTGAGTTTCCTGTCCTGAAGTCAGGCTACAACCCTCAGTGCCATGTAGGGTAGCTAAAACTTCAACAGGAAACCCAGTCCTTCTGCCTGGAAGAACCAGATGAGAGAGTCTGGGGCAGTGGCAGCTACTGAAGAGGGAGAGTGAATCTCAGAAAGGAGTGAGTCAGAAAGGGGAAACCGCAAATTCTTGCTATAAATTTTGTTAAATCCCTGCCTGGCATATCCAGGGCAGACTAAAAGTAGTCTGTGAATTTTAAGAGAGTAATACATATTTTCTCTATAAAGAGCAGAGAGAAAAAAAGAGAAAACAACAAAACACACACAGAGTTTCAGGGCCCTGTAGGAAAATAAGAAAAAAATTAACATACAGACAATTAACTGGTGTCACAGAAGGAAAAAAGATAGAGAAGGGAGCATAACAGTTTTTGAATAATGATTTCAAACTTTTCAAATTTAGTGAAAGGGATATATTTTCATATTTATAATGCTGAGGTACAACATAATCTACCTGCTGTAAATTCAAGACACAATTTTGAAAGCAGCCAGAGAAAACCAACATCAGATATTAAAGGGAACTACATGTCAACCTATCTTTAAAAACTATAAAAGCTAGAAAATAGTGAAACAATATTTTTAGGAAAAGAAACAATAATTCAACATTCCATATATAATGAAAGTATACTTCAAGAATGAAAGCAAAATAAAGTTTTTTTCAGAGATAAAGAAAAACAGAAAATTTATTGCCAGCAGACCAACAACCTCTGCTACAAGAAATGCTAAAGGAAGTTCTTCAGGACAAAAAGAAAGAATAAATAGAAACTTGGACCATCAGATTAGAATAAGAACATTAGAAATCATAAATAATAAGGTAAATAAAAGTTCATTTTCCCTCTCTTAATTTCTTTTAAATACACATTTAAAGTACATAGTTAAGTACAAATAATAATAATGTTTTATGGAATGTGTAATGCATGTAATTCACATGACAATTTGACTGGGAATAGGTATTTTTTTTCCTCTTCTTTTCCCAGTTGAGAGGAGGGGAGATAGAGAGACAGGCTCCAACATATACTACCTGGCTGGGATCTACCCAGCAACCCCTGTCTGGGGCCGATGCTTTGCCCATCTGTGTCTATGCTTGCAATCAAGCTATTTTTAGCACCTGAGGTAGAGGCTCTACAGAGCTGCCCTCAGTGCCCAGGGTCGATTTGCTCAAACCAATCAAGCCATGGCTGTGGGACAGAAAGAGAGAGAAAAGAGGGAAGAAGGAAGAGTGGAGAAGCAGATGGTCGCTTCTACTGTGTGCTCTAACTGGAACTAAATGTGGGAGATTGACAGGGTGAGCTGACACTCTACCACTGAGCCAACTGGTCAGGGCCAGGAAGAAGTTTTTAATTAGGTCATACAAGTACAAGCTTTCTATATTTTTCATGAAGATTGTAATAACTCCAAGAAATTTGTGAAAAGAAAGGTTAGGTTGAATTGAAAGTAATCTGTGTAAATGTGAATGCTGGATCCTGGAACAAGGGCACACAGAGCTGGGCAGATGCTCCCTGGCCCACATACAAGGTCAGTAGAATGGTCACTTTTTTCTTTGTAGATTCTAGATCAAGCTGTCTCTTGATAAAAAGCAACTTGGTTTTGACTAAACTTCAAATTAAATCTTTTAGGACAGTTTAGAAGGCATAAAATAACATGGTTCCCTTCTCTTGCTCATTTTCATTCCCTAAGTAATAGTAAATAGCAAGAACAGAAAAAAGAAAGAGGATGATATTTAGCAGTGCGTCTTCTGTCATACTCCATACTTACAGGTACATTTAAGAAAGCAATATAAATGGGAAAGATGTAATAGTTATTTCCAGCAAGGTTGCTTTGGGAGATCAGGTGCGGTCCTTAAACTAGACTCAGGAAGCTGACAGAGAATTGGAAAGGGAGCCAGGAGTGTGTAAAGAAAGGTGTTAGTGGGCAGCTTGGCCTGTTCAGACTCCCTTTAGAAGGTGTCGTGGAGTTGGGGAAGTAGAACATTGATGTCACTCTGAGATAGGGCAGGTTGAGGGGAGGCTGAACTGGGAGGACTGGCAGAAATGACAACACCACCTGATGGAAGCAGCACAGGGAGCAGAAAAACCTGGACTCGAGGTATGCAAACCCACATCTCAATGTCAACACCATGTCCTGCTGTGTGACCTGCAGCCAGTGTGCAAAGCTAAAAAGTTGTCCCTAGAAAAGTATCCCTGTCAAATTCCTGGAACATATCAATGTGACCTTGTTTGGAAAAATGTACCTTGCAGATGTGATTAAGTGGAGGATGTTGAGATGAGAAACATCTGGGATTATCCCAGGGAGTCCTAAATGCTATCATAAGTGTACTAGGAGAAAGGACAGAGTGAGCTGTGAGACACAGAGGAAGGAAAGATGATGTGATCATGGAGCTCAGGAGTGATGGGGCCTCAAGCCCAGGAATGCCAGCAACCCCAGCAGATGGAAGAGGCAGCAGTGGAAGGACCTCTTTTAGAGCCTCAGGAGGGAGCTGGGCTCTGCCAGCATTTCTGTGCCCTCGTTTGTAGAATGGGGTCATGCTGGCTGTCTTGTATTGTTGCCAGGATTAAATGAGAAACGTGCAAAAACAGAAAAAGAAGGTAAAAAAGAAGCCAAGAGCAAAAGATAAGGAGCATGCTATGAAAAAATAAAGACAGCACAAGTTTGATGTGAGAAATTGATACCTGATGGTCAGACTTGTCACCCAACCGTGGTTTCTAGAAGACAATTTTCCATTATATTAAATGAGAAAAATGGCAATGTGTTATATGTCAAGCCAACCTCCCAACCAATATCCTGCGATGTAAGTAAAACATAGTAAAATGACCACAATTGAACATTAAGCTATCATATTAGGATTTAAAATACTTGAAAAAATTATATCCCTTGTCAACTAACATAGTTAATATGGTTGTATGCAGTGACTTTTCTCACTTGTTTTGCTTCCTTCTCCATAATTATCTTCAATATTTTCTCAACTCTTTGGGTACTCCGACAGTAAGCAATAAGAACAGCTAAATGCGAAAGGCATTGCAAAAACTTGGATGGTTCCTGTGCCAGGGCGGAGCATGGCTCACACTTGCTGTGATGACATTCTAGCATCAGCAGTGGCTGAAATGCATCTTTTGTGTTGTCATTCAGCATGGTTTTCAAAATATCTACATATGATTCTAACATTCTAGTGAATGTTTCTCTGAAGAATCTTGAGATTTTCCTATGTAATATTTTGTCAAAAGTTTTATATTGAGTTTTGGTGTCATAAATCTAACATCAAAGTTTACTATATGAATTTTGACACAGAATGCATATTATAAAGTCTATGCTTTAAAAACCAAGAGGCAATTTACCAGGAAAATGTTACTCGTGGCAACATTATGTAGGCTATGCTTATATTTGTAAAATATTTAACAGCAGAAAATTAATATGAAATGTACAAAGAGCTAATATAAGTAATCAAAACTAAAAGTGAAAAGAAGAATGGGTAGGAGTCTGAAAAAACGTACACTAGAGAAGTGAGAGAAACGTACATTAGCCACGTGATGAACAAAAGACTGTGCAACCTAAAAAGTAATCAGGAAATATGAATTAAAATCATAACTTTATACATCCATCTAATTGGCAAAATAAATGCAGAAGCCTAATGATATAAAAGGATGGTACAGTTGTGGAGCAATGGGCTCTCATTTCATAGGGCAAACTGGTAATGTCACTGTGTGGCATCATCCAGAAAAGATGACATGTACATCTGCCATGACTCATGAGTCCAGGGAGAAGTCTACATGATATTTATGATAGCATTTTTTGTAATTCAGGAAAACATCAATACTCATCTATGTCTAATGAACAAATATAATGAAATATTTGTACAAGAGATGATTTTTGAAAAGCAAAGAAGAATGAATGAGAACAATATGTATTAAAAAAGATAAATCACTAAAATATTATTAAGTAAAACAGTTTAAAAGAGAAGTTGCAGAAATATGCAATACGAGGCAGCTCCAATTTTACTTTTTTGAGGAAACTCCATTCTGCTCTCCACAGTGGCCGCACCAGTCTGTATTCTCACCAGCAGTGTACAAGGGCTCCCCTTTCGCAAAACCCAACATTTGTTTGTTGATTTATTGATGAAAACCATTCTGACAGGTGTGAAGTGATACAGTGGTACCTTGAGATACGAGTTTAATTCGTTCTGAAACCGAACTCGTAAGTCAGTCAACTCGTATATCAAACAAATTTATCCCATTTAAAATAACTGAAATAGATTTAATCCATTCCAACCCTGTGAAATATCCCCAAACCATCCTAAATTATGAAAAAATACATGTTTTTAATTAAGAAATACACATGTATACTTTACCAATGCATAACAAAATATAATATATGAAATAAAAGAAAAAAGTGTTATTTAGTACTGTATTCTTACCTTGGAGACAGACAACTGCAGCTAACAGAGGTGAATGGTGAAGGAGGTGGGAGGGAGGAAGGGATGCAGGCACTGTAGACACGTAAACTAAAGCTGCACTTTCTTAACACCAAATGTAAACTAAAACTGCATTTTCTTTAAACAAAACTAAAACTGCACTTTCTTTACTTAAAATGAAACCACAAAACTTAATTTTAAAAAAATGCACTTTTTTTTTTTTTTTTTGTATTTTTCCGGAGCTGGAAACAGGGATAGACAGTCAGACAGACTCCCGCATGCGCCCGACTGGGATCCACCCGGCACGCCCACCAGGGGGCAATGCTCTGCCCCTCCGGGGCGTCACTCTGTCGCGACCAGAGCCACTCTAGCACCTGGGGCAGAGGCCAAGGAGCTATCCCCAGCACCCGGGCCATCTTTGCTCCAATGGAGCCTCGGCTGCAGGAGGGGAAGAGAGAGCCAGAGAGGAAGGAGAGGGGGAGGGGTGGAGAAGCAGATGGGAGCCTCTCCTGTGTGCCCTGGCCGGGAATCAAACCTGGGACTTCTGCACGCCAGGCCGACACTCTACCACTGTGCCAACTGGCCAGGGCCAAAAAAAAATGCACTTTTTAAACTTTAAACTTAACCTAAACTTAACATTACATATTTTTCATTTAATCATCACCTGTTTTTGCCTTTTTGGCTGCACTTTCAGCACTTTTTCACTTGCAGGACTTTTGAATAAAAATCTATCCAAAGAGGTTTGCTTTTGCCTGCCTTTTAAAATGTTACAGAAATGTGACAAACAAGTGTCATTAAAAACTGCTGAAGCACGACCAGTTGAGACTTTTTCTGGGTGTTTCATTTCATTGAAACTTGAAAGCATCTCCCACATTGAAGCATGTCTTTAATTTCACTTGTAGAAATCACTTCCTCAGACTCTACCTCCTCCTCACTACTAACCTCTTGCAGAAGCTCTGTATGTTGCATCATCTGGAGCTCCTTCAACTCCTCAGTTGAGGGTTTCTCCTCATGTTCCTCAATGAGCTCGTTTACGTCACTCTCATCTACCTCCAGACCCTCCAACACAATCTCCTCCAACGCTTCTACCTCGGTCTCGGTCTCTGGTTCAAATCATTCAAAGTCCCTGTCTGCAGCAATATCAGGCCATAACTTTTTCCATGCCGAGTTCAAGATTCTTCTTGCCATGCCAAGTCAATAATGCATAAACATCACAATGTTGTAGTGATCTTTTCAAAACTCTGGAAGGGTTAGATTTATATTCTCAGTCACCTTAAAGCAGTGGCGGAACAAGTGCTTTGTGTAAAGCTTTTTAAAGTTGGAAATGACCGCTTGATCCACAGGTTGCAAGACTGAAGTCGTGTTGGGTGCGAGGTAGAGGACTTTCACGAATTTGAACTCATCGAAAATGTCATCTTCAAGACCAGGTGGGTGGGCTGGAGCATTTTCAAGTATTAGTAATGCTTTCATCGGGAGTTTATTTTCTTGAAGATATTTCTTCACTGCAGGACCAAAGATGACATTTACCCATTCAATAAAAAACTGCGCCCTGGCCGGTTGGCTCAGCGGTAGAGTGTCGGCCTGGCGTGCGGGGGACCCGGGTTCGATTCCCGGCCAGGGCACATAGGAGAAGTGCCCATTTGCTTCTCCACCCCCCCTCCTTCCTCTCTGTCTCTCTCTTCCCCTCCCGCAGCCAAGGCTCCATTGAAGCAAAAATGGCCCGGGCGCTGGGGATGGCTCCTTGGCCTCTGCCCCAGGCGCTAGAGTGGCTCTGGTCGTGCCAGAGCAATGCACCCCGGAGGGACAGAGCATCGCCCCCTAGTGGGCAGAGCATCGCCCCTGATGGGTGTGCCGGGTGGATCCCAGTCAGGCGCATGCGGGAGTCTGTCTGTCTCTCCCCGTTTCCAGCTTCAGAAAAATACAAAAAACAAACAAACAAACAAAAAAACCTGCCATGTAACCCATGCCCTAGCATTGGCGCACCACATAACCTGCAGGTTTTTCATTAAGAATCTTGTGAGTCTTAAAGGCTGGAGGATTTTCAGAACGATACACTAGCAGTGGCTTTACTTTACAGTCACTGCTAGCATTTGCACACAATGCAAGGGTCAGACAGTCCTTCATGGGTTTATGGCTTGGAAGCTTCTTCTCCTCTGTGGTGATGAAAGTCCTCTGGGACATTTTTTTCCAAAACAGTCCTGTTTTGTCACAGTTGAACACTTTTTGGGGGATGTAGCCTTCCTTTGCAATAAGTGCAGCAAAACTTGTGATGTACTCCTCAGGGGCCTTAACGTCAGCACTCACAGCTTCACCATGCCTCACCACCGAGTGGATGCCAGATCTCTTCTTGAAATTTTCAAACCAGCTGTGACTTGCCTTAAATGTATCTTCTGCCTCTTTTGAGGTTGATGGTTCTTCTTCAAGTTGCCGTAAATAATACGTGCCTTTTTGCATATTACAGTCTCCATCACTTTATCTCCTGCCAGCTCTTTCACCCACACCAGCAGAAGCTTCTACATTTCTTCATGGACATTTGTCCTTAATTGGGAGAGAATTGTAGTTCCTTTCACTGGATTTGCGCTTTTGATGGCATCCTTTTGTTTAAGGATGGTATAAATTGTAGATGTATTGTGGTTGTACAGCCTTGCCAGTTCAATCACTCTATACCACGCTCATGTTTTTCTATTATTTTTTGCTTTACTTCTATCAACATCATTCTCTTCTTCTCACCACTGTCCTTTACACTCACTTTCTTCAGCCCCATGATAGCAAACAAAAAAAGTTAGTAAAAAATGCAAAAATGATGCAAGAACAAGTACAGCACATGAGATTCGACTTGATTCTGCGGGTAACACGTGAGAAAGAATGAGATGCTGGTGTTGTGCTGCCGATACTGGACCCGTGTGCCAACGTGCCAACTAGCAGCAGCTTCCCGAATCATGACTCATATCTCGGAATTTTATTCGGATCTCTAACAAAAATACGGACTGAGTCACAGCTTGTATCTTAAAAAAAATTGTGTTGGTCTGCTTGTATCTCAAGGTACCACTATATCTCATTGTTTTTAATTTACATTTCCCTGATGATTAGCGACACTGAGCCTTCTGTATTTCCTCTTTGGAGAAGTGTTTATTCGTGTCTTTTACTCATTTTTTAATTGGATTGTGTATCTTTTTGGTGTTGAGATTTGTAAGGTTTTTTGTGAACTTTGGATATTAACCCCTTACCAGATGTATTGGTGAATATGTTTTCGCATTCAGTGGGTTGTCTTTTCATTTTGTTGATGGTTTCCTTTGCTGTGCAAAAAAGCCTTTTAGTTTGATGTAGTCTATTAAAATTTTTTTTTATTTCCCTTGCATTAGAATATATGTCAGAAAAAATATCGCTATGAGAAATGTCTGAGATTTTACTGCCTATATTTTCTTCTAGGATTTTTATGGATTTAAGTCTAACATTTAAGTCTTTAATTTATTTTGAGTTTATTCTTGTGAATGGTATTAGAAGGTGGTCTAGTTTCATTTTTTTTTTGCATGTATCTATCTAATTTTCCAACACCATTTATTGAATAATTGTCTTTACCTCCCTGTATGCTTTTGTCTCCTTTATCAAATATTAATTGACTATAAAGGTGTGGCTTTATTTCTGGGCTCTCTATCTGTTCCATTGATTGATAGATCTGTTTTTATGCCAGTGCCATGCTATTTTGATTACTGTGGACTTGTAATATAATTTCATATCAGGTAATGTAATTTCTTCAACATTGTTCTTCTTTTTCAAAATTGCTGTGGCTGTTTGGAGTGTTTTGTGGATCCATATTAATTTTTGGAATATTTGTTCTAGTTCTGTGAAATACACCATTGGAACCTTGATAGAAATTGCATTGAATCAATAGATTGCTTTGGGTAGTATAGATATTTTTATTATATTAATTTTTCCTATTCATGAGCATGATACATGCTTTCACTTAATTGTGTCTTCTTCATTTTTTTTCTTTGGTGTCTTTTAATTTTTTTAGTATAACAATTCCACTTCTGAGGATTACTCAAACCCAAAACCCTAATATAAAAGAGTATATAAACCCAGTGGTGGGATTCAAATAATTTAACAACCAGTTCTCTGCCCTAATGATTGTTTTAAGTATAAAAAAAACAATATATTGAAAGGTAGTTTATTATTTCATGCCTTTAATACTTAAAATAAGAACAATAAAAGAGGTACACAAAACTAGATTATGTAATAAGAAAGTTTTAAAATATTAATGAAAAAATATTAAATAATACCCGAGAAAAACAATAAAACTGTTATTTAAGATATTTTCTTATTGCTTCTTGATTGGCATCCTCACTTTCAATAGTCTTCACTTTTTTTTTCTATTTAGTGAGAGGAGGGGAGTCAGAGACAGACTCCTGCATGCACCCAGATGGGGATCCATCCTGGAAGCCCACTAGGGGCTGATGCTCTGCCCATCTAGGACCCTTGCTCCATTGCAACCAGAGCCATTTTTTTTAAGCGCCTGAGATGAAGGCCGTAGAGCCATCCTCAGTGCCTAGGGCCAATTCACTTGAGCCAATCAAGCCATGGCTGTGGGAAGAGAGGAGAAAAGAGAGAGAGAAAGACAGAAAAGCGAGAGGAGGAGAGGTGGAGAAACAGATAGGCACTTCTCCTGTATGCTTTGACTGGGAATCAAATCTGGGACATCCACATGCCAGGCCGATGCTCTGCCACTGAGCCACCCAGCCAGAGCTTTGTCTTTACTTTTATCTGACCATCATTGGCCGTGTGATTTATCCTTAATCATCTTTTCACTGTAGGAGTAGGATCCCATTCCTTTACCTACGGATAGAATGAACATTATTATAGGAACTTACAATACACTTTTGTGCAGATGAACATTAAAAAAGAGTAAAGAGTTTAAACTTATGATTTCCATGTTGGGTGGCTGCCCAGGCTCCCACCTTAGAATCCTGATTACAGGTCCCATTTTAACAACTAGTTCACTGAACTCAATAAAAAATTAGGTATCAGTTCTGCCAAACCAGTGCGAACTGGTTAAATCCTACCAGTGTATACACCTCTATGTTTATTACAGCATTATTTACAACAGCCTAGATTTGGAAGCAGCCCAAGCTCTCATCAGTAAATGAGTAGATAAAAAAGCTGTGGTACATTGACACAATGGAGTACTACTCAGCCATAAAAAAGAATGATATCTTACCTTTTGCAACAGTATGGGTGGACCTAGAGAGCATTATGCTCAGTGAAATAAGCCAGTCAGAGAAAGACATACCATATGATTTAACTCATATGTGGCATCTAATGAACAAAATGAACTAACAAGCAAAATAGAAGCAAACTCATACACAAGAGAGCAGACTGGCAGCAGCCAGGGAGTGGGAACTGGATGAAGGGGTGGAGGGACTGAGAGAAAATGGACAAAAATAAAAAGAGAAAAAAACTCATGGACACAGACAACATTGCGGCGACTCCCTGGTGGGTAGAGGTGGGAGAGTGTAAGGGGTAAATTGTGATGGGACAGAGACTTGACTTGGGGTGGAGGTAAACACATAATATGGAGTGGTATAGAGTTATGTACCTGAAACCTGTATAATTTTGTTAACCAGTATAATCCCAATAAATTTAATTGAAAAAATAAAAATACAATATGATAGATGTTATTATATAAATATTGAAAATGACCTGGAGATGGTAAATTCTTCTGCGGTGAAATTGTGCATTGAGTTTGCCTCCCTAGAAAAAAATGAACTCTTATATTATTTGATCCAGTAATCTCATTTCTAGAAAATTTTCAGTAGGTAATAGAGATGGAGACAAATTATTATTATAATTGTGTATTATAATATTTATATAATAGTTAAATAGTCTATTAAATAATCTGTCAGTGAATTGGGGAATTGTTAAATTATGGTACATAAGTAGCATTTGAAAAAGTCTTTTAAAATTATAATTAATGTCATGGGAAAATACTTACATTTTTCAGTGAAAAAGGATAAAAAATTGCATTACTATATGAGTTATATTTGGTTAAAAAATCAGCAAACAGAAAAAGGTGGAGGCACATATAAATAAGACATTATGAATGCTTAATCTCTGAGTGACAGAATATGTGATTTAAAAAATGCTTTTGTTGTAATTCCAAATTGGGTACAGTTGGGACGATATTACTTTCATAATTAAAATTAACAGTTTCGTTGGTCTCTTTCTAAAATGTATAAGTCTCAATGAGGATTGGAGTTGTTTTTGCTACTGGACAGAATTTTAACCCTTTGCCTATAACACCATGTTCCCATAGCCTGAAATGGGAAGGTAGTACTCTATATGAAAGTTCATAAGGGGCTACACGAAGTAATCAAGGTCAGAAAAAATTTTGAGAATTTAATGAGATAATGAAAAAAAAAATGTACCTGACAGTTCCTGGCACAAGTCAGTATCCATCCATTAACAATGTTATCACTGACTGATATTGGACATATTTCTGTTACAGATGTTTGCAAATCATTTCCTTTTTAGGACCCAACGCAATTTTCCATGTTACCTACAAGTATGAACGTTCTAAAGACATTAAACAGTAAAATCAGAGGCAGATTAAGGTCAGTTGAGTCCCCGGGCATAGAAGAAAATATTAGGCCCCTTAAAAAAAAACAAAATAAAAATACATGTTAACCATATTTTTAAATAAATAAAAAGTATTATGTACTATTAATGTTAAAATTGCACATACAAAACTAAACTTGGTGTCACTAGAAAAAAGTGTAAAGTTGGGGTTTTGCAGGGCCCTTCAGAAGCCAGGGCCCAGGGCGCATGCCTGGTGCATCCACCTTTAAATCGCCTCTGAGTAAGATATTTATTGTCTCACTGATATGTCTGAGATAGGCAGAGTTTGAGGTAAGAGAATAAAAAAGGTAAATCATCTTCTTAAAAAGAAAGTGCTATCTGTCCCTATTACAGACAACCATCATGCACAGTCAGGGCAACTCTAGGCAAGTCAGACTGGGAATAGTAAATCTTTTGCAATTTAGGGTCATCTGTTTACCACTCCTCACCCCAGCCCTAGGCTTTCTTGTGGGTAACTGATTCATGTGTGCAACTTGCAGAAGGAAGGGCAGGATAGGGCCTCAACATTGTTAAGCTATAGATTTTGAGGGTATTTTGGAGAACTCTTTATAGAAATATCTGCTAGTTATATGACCAAGTTGCAGGGCTGATACTTGCTAATTTTGCATTTCATTGAATGGTGATGTATAATAAATCTTGATTCTGCAATAAATCTTTATTTTATTACTTTTTTGCCTAATATGTTTGCATCTATGCAACATCCAGTTGCTAGATGAAAATAGAATAGAATTGGATTCCAAAATAGACAAAAGATTGCAAATATGATTTTTTTATGCCAAAAATGTCCCTTATTAGCTTTTATGATAAGCAGGGGTCCCCAAACTACGGCCCCCGGGTGGCATGCGGCCCCCTGAGGCCATTTATCTGGCCCCTGCTGCACTTCCGGAAGGGGCACCTCTTTCATTGGTGGTCAGTGAGAGGAACATAGGTCCCATTGAAATACTGGTCAGTTTGTTGATTTAAATTTACTTGGTCTTTATTTTAAATATTGTATTTGTTCCCGTTTTGTTTTTTTACTTTAAAATAAGATATATGCAGTGTGCATAGGGATTTGTTCATAGTTTTTTTTTAGTCCGGCCCTCCAACGGTCTGAGGGACAGTGAACTGGCCCCCTGTGTAAAAAGTTTGGGGACCCCTGATGATAAGTGTCCTTAAAGGGAATTATAGTGAATTTGTGTCTGATTATATCTCTTCTTAACAAAGACAAACAAACAAAAAAGGCAGTTACACAAGCCTAAGACAGTTTTATCTGGTAATAGGTGATATTTATGGGTTCTTGTTGGGAGATGTGTGATAGTGACACCCCTGGTTCACTGTTATATTTGGCTTATATAAATAGGTATTTACAGAAGATGGTCATGACCAAAACATATTTGGTCTTCAAAGCATGTCCAGGAGAAGTTGTTGCCATTTTCTCATTTTACCTGTCACATATGTAACTATGGACAGCAGCCGTGTTAAGTTGTTGGGTAACCTATTTTGTTTACTTTCTCTAGGTGACATGTTAGACATTTTCACCTGTCTTGAGTCCTCCAGTGAGAGTGCTTCTAAATTGTTCACCTCTGTACTCTATCTAGCCTGGTAGCAGTCAACAAAAACATGTTGAACAAGTAAATGGACGTAGTGGTTGTCTTATCCATCCATCCATCCATTCACCTATCCTTCCACCCATCCACTCATCCACCCATGCACCCGTCCACCCATCCACTCATCTACTCATCCACCCATCTACCCATATACCCATATACCCATCCACCCATCCACCCATACAGCCATCCATCCATTTCTTAAGGTTTCTGCTTTCTCAAGGTTTCTGCTGACATATAGTGTCTTCCTTTGTTTCCTTGCTTTGGAAAATGATTTTAAGTTCTCCACCACTGAGGAATTGTCAAATACACATGGTAAAAATAAACTGGAGTTGAGTTTATAATACAATAATGTGCAGAGGAATTGACAAATTTAAGAAAAGGAAATAACTTTTACCACTTTGGTTATGTAGGTACATGAATCATTTGGAAACATCTAAGCAGACCTGAAAGGGAGCATCTGATCTCCCTCTCCCTGCCCCCTATCCTTAGCTGTCATTCACATTCAGTCCTCCCAAACGTATTCAGTATGTGATAAACTGCAAGTCACTTTACCTATTTTGAAATGATCTTTAGAGAATGATACAATTAACTACAGCCAATTTAGATAGCTTATCTGTATTTAAAGCCCTAGTCAGGCATTGTATTTTGCCTTTAAGATAAAATCAATAAATAAAGAGTTGAAAAAGAAGTAGAGTAATCCTCGGAAATTCCTAAACATATACCCTGCCCAACTTCTGAAAAGGAACACTGCTTAATCTTATTTGAGACTTCTTTCTGAGACTTCAGTTAGCTGTGGGTTCACCTTTATTAAAATGTGTAGAAGCTAAAAACAGTGCGAAGAAAGTTTTTGTTAATCCAGATCCATTTATAATCTAGTGTCATTACTAAATGCTATTGCTGTTGATAAGCTCTTTGATAAGCTGAGGTTAGAGTCTATCACAGAGACAAATTAGCTCTGGGGAAGGGCTAGTTGTGGAGATTCTGCTAGAAGTGGGTAAGTTAGATTATTTGAAATTTTCATATCATTTTCATACTTCACTGTGAAACTATTCTACCCAATTGACCTTTATAGTTCTTGAAAAATTGTGGAATAATTTGAGCTTCCCTTCTCTCTTCACCTGATCTCTTCTATATCTTGGGCAGAGACATCAATTGTCAATTAGATATTCAAGTACATGGGAAAGTGAGTAAGAATAGGAAACCTGGGTAATGCATTTAAATATTACCCATTATTTATGTATTCTATAAAGCAGTAGGTGGTGAGAAATATAAGATCATTTATAAAGTTCAGATGTTGGTAATGGTAGCATTTTAGTTTTCATAGTCATTGATTGTAGAGCATTATGAACTTCTGCTGCTAGCTACAATGAAGTATCTGATACCAGTCTTGACTTCCTTTCATGAAGAACTATAAAATTAGATAAAATATACAGTATAAGGCAACTATTTTCAGGAATAGGTTAATAGGCAATGCAAGACGTTGATCTTTGAGAGAAGGTAAACATTGAGGTGGCCTTATATTAACTTTGGTTTTTTTTTACTAGGGGTGCATTAAAAGAGTTGGAGAGTAAAGAAGTGGAGCTAAGCATTAGGTGGTGGTTTCAATGAATTAAGAAGGCAGAGTTTGTCATTTGAGGTTTTGACATTGCTAGAATTAGCAGAGCAGTATATTGAAGAAAAGAGAGATGTATAGGAGAGGGGACCTAGGAGTGTGCATGGAGTTCCTTTTGTGGGTCATTGTCTGAGGACTTGATGTATAAAAGCAGGGAAACACTGCTTGAAGACTAGGAGAGAATGACCATTGTGGGGCCAGGAGCCAGACAAAGATACCAGAGCTGGAACATGTTGAAATTCTAATCTAGCTCATGAGCAACAACTTTACTGAGCACCTGGACATTTAGTTGAGATCCCAGCAGGGCCAACCTTAGGAGTGAGGACCATGCACTAGAGTAAAGCCATGTTTTTGGATTAAGAACAAAATCAAAATAAGTATTCTCTAACCATGAAAGGATAAGGAGGATCTCTTGATACCATGATTGCTTGCATGAACAAAGCTCAGTGCCCTCTAAAGAAGTCAGTACAATGTTGAGTTGTTAGATGGGTCACTTAGTGTTTAGTATACCATAAAAACAACTTGACATGTGAAGAAGCAAACCCATTAACCTGAAAAAAAAATCAATAGAAACAAACACTGAAATATTCCAAATATAAGAATTTGAAAAGAGTGATGATTAATACATTCAAGGACTTAAAGGAGATAAAATTTATGACATAAAATAAATGAAAAGATGGAAATCCCAGAGAAATGAATGCAAACTATTAAGAAGATTCAAACAGATATTATATAACTGCAAAGAATAATTTCTGAAATGAAAAATTTATTAAATTGCCATTATAGCAGATTAGAGACTATAAAAAAGTCTGTAAACTTTAAGACAGATGAATAGAAATTATCCATTCTGAAAACAAAATATATAAGAAAAATATAAAGTTTCAGTGACCTGTGAGACAAAAGCAGGCAGTCTAATATATTTATACATATTTGGCATCTCAAAAGATAGGAGAGAGAGAATGAAACAGAAAAAAAATATTTAAGAAATAATCACTCAGATTTCCTAAATATGCTAAACCTATCAACCAATAAGTTAATATGCTTAGCAAATCAAAGCAGAATAAATACAAAGAAAACCACACCTAGGCATCTCATAGCCAAATTGTTAAACTACCAAGGGAAAAACTGCCAGAAGAGGGAAAAGAGCATGGCTACTGAAAACAACAGTAAGAGATATACTAGACTTCTAAACAAAAATTATATAAGCTAGAAGACAATGGAATGACATGGAGATACAAATGCAGATAGGAAAAATTGTGAACCTACACTTCTATCCATAGAATTGTTTCAAAAATGAATATTAAATGAAAATTTGTTATCTAAGATTAGTAAACTAAATCTAAAAAAAATGTAATACTAGCTAACTTGTATTACATGAAATATTAAAGGAAGTTTTCTAAGTAAAGGAAAATGATACCAAAGAGAAATTTGAATCTAAAGAAGGAATGAAGAACATTAGAACCAGTTTATGTATGGACTAATACAGGGGTTCTCAAAGTCTGCACCAGGGTGCACTGCTGTGCCCTAGAAGATTTCCAGGTGCGCCCTATGGTATTCCAGAGAAATGTGTGCCTGTTGGGGACCAAAAAACCAACAGAGTTTTGGAGTTGAGATTTTTGGGAGACAGAAGTGTGGGGATTTGGCTGTAAGCTGAAAGTCTGCCCAACCCCACACCTCACTTGCCTGCTTAGGTTACAAAAGGCTGTTAAACTGTGGTGCTGGATTGTTTACACAATGATCCCTGAAAGACTGGAGGTAAGCTTCTTCTATTCTATGTTTAGTGTAAAGTTAAGATGATATATATGGTGGGGGTTTTGGATTGATGATTAAACATAGGAATTGTTTCTTGAAGCCTTTTGGATTTCTATAAAAGAAGAATATGTGGCAATATCTAAAAAAGCTTTGAACATTTTACTACAATTTTCAACATCCTATTGATGTAAATTAGGATTTACTATCCTCAACACAATTAAGAATAAAAAGAGAGGAATTCTTTAATGTATTGATGAGGAAATGAGAATTTGCTTTTCAAATATATGCCCAAACATTGAAGAAATTGCTAGGACACATCAGGCTCATGTTTTTTATAAACACAAGAATGAAAAACTTAACACATTCTCACTGGGACCTGCCAAATTTACTAAATCTTACTGAGAATGTATCTCTATATAAAGAGATAATGTTTTTGTTGTTTATTTATTTTTTAACCTCTGTTTTTTACAAATCCTAGAAAGCATAACTCAAAAAATGTAACATAAAAAAGTCTTTTAGTGTCAGAATAAATTTAATTTTGTTGTATTTATTACGTTTAATTACCATAAAAGTATGCTTGAATTTATATATTTTCATTAATATTTGACTTAATTATAATAACATATTTCTCAGAAATTTGTATCTAGTGCATCTACAATTATTTGTAGGATTTTTTAATATTTTTAACGTTATTTTATCTCATTTTTATTAATTTTAATGCAGTGACATTGATAAATCGGGGTACATATGTTCCGAGAAAACATCTCTAGATTATTTTGACATTTGATTATGCTGCATACCCCTCACCCAAAGTCAAACTGTCTTCCGTCACCTTCTCTCTGGTTTTCTTTGTGACCCTCTCCTCCCCCAACTCCCTCTCTCTCCTTCTTCCCCCACTCCCCACCACCCCCACTCCCTGTTACCATCACATTCTTGTCCATGTCTCTGAATCTCATTTTTATGTCCCATCTATGTATGGGTTCA